>NC_086336.1:33668822-33997039 GCF_032445375.1 Bacillus rossius redtenbacheri
TGTTCTACGCAGTGCTTGAACAAGATGATCGTGAATGTAAGTAGCTATCAGCTCCTCGAGAGGATACCAGGATAACCCCACCGTCACTCTGACCAGCAACTCTCTCGCTCACCATTTAAGCAAAGTCAAGAGATTTGCGAACATTAGAATGCGAGGAAGCTTAGGTGTTGATAAACTACGACAGCTTGTGTTATGTTGCAGAAAAAAAGTTAAAACAGCTATTTTCCCCCTGTAACTCGTCTAAAAATCCGCCGAAACTTCAACTATCCTCTAAAAGAAAAAAGGTTCTCTCTAAGGATTTATTTTTGGCTCACTTACAGCAATAAGAAAATCCTCTTGTTTGGAGGTACTTCTGTGAATACGGAAGTAGACGGCGGATGGGGTTGATCAGTAGCGAATTTTTGTGTTCAACACTTTTTATGCTGTCTAACAAAACATGAAGGTTTCACGTTTGCTTGACACGAAAGCATTGATGATTAATACCATTAAAATATATATCGGTGAGGAATTGACTTTTTTTCGCGTTACATATCCGTTACAACACACCTCTAACTTGACATTAAAACTTCTTTGAAAATCATTTCGTATTAAATTATCACTTAACCACCAGCAAATGTACCTACAAACAACAAACTAGGTATAATAAACTAAATAATACATCAACATTTTTATACTTCAGATCAGAATTCACCATCATGTGTAAAGGTAAAAAAAAAAAAGCTTTTTCCTACACAGTGCACTATAGTGTAGGCCTATACGTTGGTACGACGAGTAGAAGATTAAGGCTCAGAAAAACTATTTTATGCAGCCAGTCACTTTTTTGAAGTGAATCTTCTTTACTGAGGGGGCTACAAATTTCGAGCTTTACGAAAATTCCGATCGCATGAGGGGAATAGTTAGGTACTTGGTGGGAGACTGTCCAACATAATTGCACACATGCATGCTTGTACACTTGCATACTTGCTCACTTTAACTTGCATACCTTACATGTTTTCGGAGGCCCGAAGGCCAACGCACCCTCCTTCCGCCCCTCCCAAATGTGCGCCCTTTAAGGGTAGATTGGGAGTCTGCTTTCATATCTGTATAGTCCAGAGCCCCTTCTTACTGAAACTACCAGATCCAGAAAACATGTCCCCTCCACCACTATGGAACCCATAGTGGCTTCATAGGAACCTGTAGACTGAAATCCCCACATGGGGCTATATGCAGGTAAGGGTTCAAGTCAGGCACATTCGCAGTCCAGCAAATCCAACACCATAATATATATATATATCCATTATATGTCCTTTATATGCCATTATATATTGATATGTCCATTACATGTTATTTATATATTGATTATATTCATTATATTGATTATATATCCATTATATATACCCATATACATATTACCGGACATGCTTCAGCACCTGCTACCCATCAGTCATCCAGGTATTGCCATAGATTGAGGACCATCCACTGAGGCCAGGTCCCCATTAGGGCCCTGACTAACCAGTGGGTAGTCAATGATCCTGTGCGTGCCTTATCCAGGAGTACATAATCCAAGTATCTCAGTAGTAGTTGAATACTACTCCGCTAACAGTTGCAAGGGAGAATGCTCACGGAGCCAGTGGCCCAATTTCATCTGCCACTTGAAGTCTCACTGTGACTCTCCGAGCAAATTCACGGAAGAGAACCCAACTCTCTTTCCGCGCCACCACATTTGCAAGGTCGTAGTCACACCCAATCAGACCCAGGTGGAACTTCAGCTGTTCACAAAGATCCTCAACTTTTTCACAATCATGCAGCACATGCCTGACATCATCCACTGTATGGCAGTGCCCACACAGCGGATTCTCTGCTAGACCAAATTGGTGTAGTTTGGCCTTGAAGTTACCATGCCCAGTTAGAAGTTGAACCGTGGCCCGCGTCAGTTCTATATGATTGCACTGAAGTCGATCTTGTACATTCGGGAAGATCTCATAGGTATGCCTACCTTTTTCACTTGCTTCCCACTTGCGCTGCCACTGCCCCATGGTCACTTCTCTGAGCCTTATGTGGTCCTCCGGCCTGAGGGTGCCCGCAGCTTTCAGGGCAGCAAGCTGCCCTTTTTCAGCCACGAGCAGATCCAGTGGGATCACCCCAGCGAGAACCTGCAGAGCGTCATTGGATACGGTACGGTAGGCCCCGGTAACCGCAAGAAGGGCAGCACGCTGCGCCGACTGCAGTTTCCTCCTCATATGTACCAGTCCTGAACGATGCCACCATGCAACTGCACCGTAAGTCATGATTGGGATGAACACCCCCCCTATACAGACATGCCAGCGTAGGCGACGATAGGCCCCGGTTGGTCGGGGACAATCCTCGGAGGCGATGAAACATCACCACAGCCTTTTGGGAAACGTACTCTAAATGCTTAGCAAATAAGAGCCGATCATCCAGTAAGACTCCCAGATACTTATGAGTGGTGGTAAATTTCAGGCGCTCACCCCCCAGGCTCACTTGTGGGTAGTGAGCCCAGGCTCCGCTAAACTTGCCCTTTAGCATCATACATCTGGATTTTCCCGATGAAAACCGAAGTTTCACCGAGTCAGCCCAGGATGAAATCTGCACCAAGATCTCATTACACCGCCACTCGAGAGCAGCTCTGGAACAGCCTGAGACGAGAATAAGTCCATCATCAGCATACCCAAAGATTTCGCAACCCTCAGGCAGCCGAATCCGGAGGAATCCATCGAACAGTATGTTCCACAACAAGGGACCAAGCACGGAGCCCTGGGGGCAGCCCTTAGACAAAGTCTTTTCTACTTCCGCATTCCGCAATTCCACCACAGCTATGCGGTTGCGAAAGTAGTCGCACAACAAGGAGTAGAGGTTCTGAGGACACTCCAGCTCTCTCAGCCGGCTGAGGATCCCCGGCCACCACGCTGTGTCAAAGGCACTGGCGATGTCCAGGAATATCCCCATCAGGTATTTTTCCGTACATCGCCCCACACTGCTGAGGAGGTCGTGCAGAGCGGTTTCCGTTCCAACACCCGATCGAAAGCCGTACTGACGGATGTGCAATCCCCCCACTTGCTCAAGGTGGTGGGTAAGCCGCCTGTTAACTAACTTTTCGAGAACTTTCCCCAGGACTGGCAGTAGTGTGAGAGGCCGGTATGATTTTGCATTAGCCGGGTCCTTCCCATCACCTTTATATAGGGCTCTAAGGATGCCTTTTTTCCAGGTCTTCGGAAATTTTCCCTCATCGAGGGATTTATTGTATAACTGCAATAGTTGTTCTGAAATCCTGGGGTAGACTCTCTTAAGTATTTCTGCCGTTATTTTATCGTGACCAGGGGCTTTTTTGTTTTTCATACTATTGACTGCATCCGTAAGCTCTTCCCTGTTAAAGGGAGGAGTGTCCTCCGCATGGTATGGTTCTAAGATGTTCATTCTGGTGTGCGCATGCGAGTTGCTCTCTCCGACAAGGGAGTCGTCAGGGAGAAGCATTCCCATCATCTCGACAGAACTCTCCACTATATCCGTGCTGAACTGGTTGCCTATGTTCAATCCATGCATTGCACTGGCCACTCGCCGCCTCTGAGCAGCTATTCTGTACACTATTCCCCAGGGGTCCCTGTTACCTTCAGTTTCCACAAAACTTCTCCATGACTCCAGTCTGACTTCCCTTACTCGGTGGTTATATTCATGGCGGAGCTGACGATACCGCCGCGAACCTTCCTCACGATCTGCTCCTTGCAGAGAGGACAGCCGACACCTAGCTGCCCTCAAACGTTTACGTGCACCTTCGAGTTCGCTTGTCCACCAGGGATTTCCAACGCGGTTATTTTTGCGTTTCCTCAGCACAGCTTCACAAGTCTCCTGTATTATCTTTGTAATTGCTTGTGCTCTCACATCGACTGAGTCAGATTCAAGCCTCTCCTGATATTCCTGCACCTTCTTCAGGAGTACTTCATCAAATTGTTTCCAATTTGTGTCCTTATGAATGTAACAGGTCCTAGGGACAGTAACAGTAGCAATATTAGTAGGAAGAAGGTCTACATAGAATTGAATCATTCTATGATCACTTGAGGTATGATCTGTTACCTCCCAATTTGTAATCACTCCCCAGGCACGTTCCGTGCATGCTGTAATATCAATAAATGTCTCGCTTCCTTGGGCCGAGACATATGTGGCCATCCTACCCGGCTGGTTTACGATATGCAAACCATGTACCAAGAGAAACCTGTCTACCTCCTCTCCATTCCGATCTACTACAGGTGAGTGCCACAACTCTGATTTAGCATTGGCATCTGCACATAGTATTACTCGCTTATTTCCGATACTTCTAAGTATCCTATCCCAGTGGTCCAGGTGAACTTGGACATCGTCTGAGAACTTAAAGTAGGAGGAGACCAGGTATATCTCTTCTCGTGCAGCCCCAGTCAACTGCACCACAATATGATATTTACCCGAGAGGTGGCCACATACCAGAATGTCTAAGGATTCATTCCAGACTATAATCGCTGCCTGGGGGTGTTCTCCCATAAAGACCTTTCTTCCTGTCAGGCCTGGCAGATTTCCGCCTACAGAGTACGGCTCCTGCACCAACGCAATATCAATCTTATTTTCACGGCATACAGCTTCAAGCTCAGCCGAGACAACCGAAGAACCCCGCATATTAAGTTGTGCACACCTAACCATAATCTATGCGAGAAGCCTCTAAGGCGGTCATCTTGACCAGAGTTGGGCATATGCGGGCAGTAACCTCATGATCAAGATCAGTGAGGTTCTCTCGCTTACAGTTGGCACAGCAAACCCTCGTGGCCTCGCACTGCTTATTAGAGTGCCCTTCCTTTCCACATCGGCCACATGTTTGCGCCTGCTTGCAACTACCGGAAAGATGTCCATATCTCTGACATTTATAACACCTCAGTGGGCTCAGAAAATCTGCAACCCTACAAGAGGTATAACCCAGGTAGATCCTTCCCATAGAGATCATAGTGCGTCTAGTTCCTGGATTGCATTGTACAACCAGATGGACCTCCTCTTTTTTCCTGTCTCCAATCATCCTCCTGATTTTGAAGTCCCGCTTAAATTCCTCACAAGTGCCATCAGCTGCGCTACAATTCTTACTATAGATTGTTTCAGCCACAGCTTCATTAGCCAGATTTCTTGGCACATCATAAATTATGACCGAAGGAAGATGCTTCCTTGGTTCATGCACTCGCACTTCAGAGGAATCCTTGAGCACAGTTCTTATGTGCTTCAGTGTGGCATCATCTCCGGCTTCTACCAGCACTCCACCTTTGGCGACCGGCCTAATCACCTTTATCTTAACATCTTTTTTGGTTTTATCCAAACCACCAACCAAGGCTGCTTTGGTTGTTTTACTTGGTGCAAGTGTGTCCACCGGATAGACTACCAACACTTTCTTGACAGGTTGGATGGGAACAGGTCCAGCAGAGGTCTTAACAACTCGGGACGATCCTGGTTGTGATACATCCATCCCCCGGGCTGCAGCTGCATATGAGGGCTGCTGCACAACTGGAGCCTCAACACATGCCTCACTCCTACCTTCAAGACGGCCTGCCAGGAAGATATTTGTATGGACCATGCGATGTATGATCATCTGGAGTACTTCTACCCTGCTATTTATCTCCAGAGCAACCTCAGGTTGAATAAGTTCTTTATTATTCAGAATTTTCGATAGCTCCCCAACTATCGTGTTTGTGGTCAGACCCAGCTGACTCAAACTGAAAGGACCTTCCACTATGGTCTCACCCTCCTGAGGTTGATCACATGGCTTTTCAGTGTTCGCCACGGCGGGCGGACACTTCGGATCATTGGAAGATAGTCCTCCATCATCGGACTTGCCCTTTAGAGGCTTGTCCCTAGGATGAGACTTCCCCTTACCGGTCTTTCCAATACAAACCTTCTTGGAGGCCGTCCTGCTCCTTGTTCCCACTTCGTGATCAGATTCTGAGCTTTCTGTGGGGCCCTCCCGCTGAGTGCCACCTTCAGGCGATTTGGGATCCTGGGAATTACGACGGTAAGCCCGGCCCCTCTTCACCATCCAGTGCCCCGTTTGGGCTGGAGCCTCCACAGTTCCAGTTTCTCGGACAGGATTTTGGGATGGCATGGCTCTGGGCTCCCTTCCCTCACCAGAGGCCAGTCCCATTTCCTGGGCCAACTGTTCCAGGTTGACCTTAGACCGCGTGGCGCTCATCCACGCGGCCTCACAGATCGCCTCAGCTGCACGCTTAGCCGTGACAGGGAATCCTTTCGGAATTATGGCAGTGATAGGCACTGACTGATAACCCGCCTTCGTTACCACCCTATACCACGAGGAGGTGGTGCACGATCTGTGTGCGCTTGCAACAACTTCCGAAAGCACTTTGCCCAATCCGTCAAACACGAAGTTCTAGGAAAGACAAAGCTGTCGCGTGTGGATTTAAACAGGTATCTCCGTAGCGCTTGTAGAGCAAATAGGAGATACCCCGAGAAAACCATTGCATACCTTACAGTCACACTTGCATGCTTTCACGCTTTCATACTTGCGCAATAGCATAATTTAGCGCTCGCATACTTCCATATTTTTTTTTGATCCGCCACCTCAGACAAAGAGAATTAATTACCTATGTTTTCTTTACCTAATAACAGAATAAGCAAGAAGTTTCACTTCTGTCGCGCGTGAACACCACGCACGTATTTTAATTTTTATTTCAATCACCCCTTAAACTTGTATTCTAAATTTTAACGAAGCTAAATCTTACTATCCAAAGATGGAAAATTTTTATAGACTAGGAACTGCTGAAACCAATATGGCGTCATTCAGTTCCTATCCCTCCTACTTAAGCTCGCTCTTGAATCTATATGTATTCACTCTATGGTTTGGCACAAAAAAGTGTTCTACTGCGCAGCTTCCTCGCGCAGGCTGTCTCCCTAGTTAGTCCACGACACGGTCATATAGATAGATCTGGCAACTTTCTATCCTTTGCCTTGGTGTGTCTCGTCGGCTTAGTGAAGCTCGCGGCTGTCTGCGAACTAACGGCACTAGTAGTAGTGGAGCCCATTAATAACACTGTTTGAGTTCCGTATATAATATTACATTATTCTTAAAATTTGAAATTTGTTTCCTAGATTGCTGATTTTCCATTCGTTTGGGTGCTTCTAAAAACATCCGCATGTGTCAGCTAAGTGGAAGTGGAAGAGAGATTCCGTCACTCTTGTGTTGCACCTGGTTATAATAAAGGTTACGGCTCAAAACCGTTAATTTTTTTTTCTACGTGCCTAATGATCCGCTTATAAAGATGTAAAACTTACAAACCAGGGAAATTAGATTTGAAATCTTACTTACATTAAAAAGAATTACTGCATATCAAAAATAACATTTGAAAGAATGACACTTGCTTGAAGATTAAAATGTATAACGAACGAATTTTATTGATTTAAATACGCAATTTATTATGGAAGAATCCAGTTTGTTTGGGATACGCATTCTCAACACTTCAACATTTAACTGACGATTGCGGCAAAGTTACAAATTGTTGCTATATGTTTAATCCCTACAAAGCTCCCAAATAAATTTTTAAAATCCTAAACTGTAACTAAAATTTCAAACTGAACTAATTTTTAAAAATATGACCACTTTTATGCCTTTAACACAATGTTAATAATGGACTGAACTACTACCAGCACCGTCAATTCGCAGGCCGCCATAAGTTTCACTAAACGGACGGAAAATGTATTTAAGTTGCCAGACCTATCTATATGACCGTAATCCACGATATTAACTGAAGTTTGTGTAACGCCAAAACCAGGTGGTTTACACTAGATAGGGGCTCTTATCTGAAGTTAGTCCCTATGCTATTACCAGCTTCAAATCGCAAAAAACACCTTGCAGAATGATTTAAAGATATGCTTTATTCTCGAGCGATAATAATTGTTTTGCGATTACTTAAAATTCGTTCTTTTTCATCTTTTAACATGTAGTGGTTATAATGCTTTTTTAATTTTTGTGTATCGAAATGTTCATCTTTATTATGAACATATATAAAATTATTTGAAAGAGTGGTCACACTGTCACACTCGATTTTGTTTTTGGTACATATGTGGATACTTACGAGGTTTATGTTTCTGGAAGACTTGAAAATTCTAATTTAATTCGTTTCGAAAATCAAAGATGATACGGAAAAGATGTTGGGTTTGAGTTATAAACAAAAACCTCCTCGAAACAAAAGACAACTGAGAAAATAACCAGCCTGTGTCAGAAAAAAATTCAACGAAAATACCGCAAAAAGAGCCGTAAAATTTTTTTTCTTGATGTGGATATAAATTTATTTGGACAAATAGAAGATATTAAATATATTAGTTACTGGCATTAGTGTGCAATATAGACGCTACGTACTAAAAATTAAAAATTTTTCTTTTCTTATCTGATGGTATTGCTTCCGGTCTTTTTTTTAAACTGGGGTTGGTACGCATACAGAAACCTACTACCCACTCACCACCTCCATAAGAGACTATCCAATAAGGAACTTTCGCTGACATGGGAGTGACGTCTCTTGCTCTGTGGCCAAAACTTCCGGTCGCGGCAGACCGCGCCGAGTCGAGAACGAGCTGTCAAGGGAGCGCACGTGACTTCCGTTCCTCTGTGCCCGGCCGGCGACCACGAGGCACCAGGAAGACCCTAGCAGCGCGACGAGTTCCTTCACCTGCCGTCCCTTCGCACGCTGTCACTAGTCACAGTCAGATCTGGACTGTCCGACGAAGAATATGCCTCAAATAAACGGAGGGATCTATACGTAGATACGGATAACCGAAACTATGCTGGATTGCAAATTTCTAGTTCTGTGTAACGAACTTAAACATGCACGTGAACGGAAGAAGTGTGTTTGTTGTAGACATAAAAGTTTGTAAAATTCTAGTTTAGCGGCTTTTCCTTAATAAAAAAAAGGGGGGTTGTCTGTAAAGTCGGTTTACGGACGATAATTTTACGTGATAACGTCGTAAGAAAACATTGATGAAAAATTGCATACTTTTATGAATTGAATTGAATTATTATCACTGAATTATCATTATTTTGTATAATACAAAGGAGTTAACTGAAAATTACAATTTTTTTCATTGAATACTAAATAAAAGCAGCTGTCTTTTTATACGATTGTTTATATGAGATAATAATTTTTTAGTCAAAATTGTAACATAACTTTTTATTACTCTACTCGCCGACCGATGCAACTTTTTTTAATAATTAAAGAAAATAATATATGAGATTATATCGCTAGTAAAATTCTTAAAATGCAAAAATTAATTAAATTTTTTTCCGCAGTTGTTGTAATAAGCAATGGAAACCACATTAACTTTTCACTTCACTTTATAAACAGTTGACACAACAGTTCACGTGTAGGTTGTGTGCTGCCGCTGTCTCTCTTCTACTCGGACGTATCGACCGATGGAGTGGAAGAGAGATAGATGCGTCACAAGCCGATCGTGCCTCTCTATCGCTTGTTCCGCGCTCTCGCTTGCACGCTCGGCTCAGGTGGAACGTGACAATGATTCATACTTTTTCGTGCGTCCAGCCGGCGTTCATCGATTTATAAAACGTTATCACGTCAAAAAAAGTGTTCTACAATACTATATACATACCTTCCTCTATTTTCCCTGAAGAGAGGCTTTCAAAATCCCTACTAGTTTCTGGAAATTACCGTTAATGTTACATTAGGTAGCTTGTGCATTGATGCGACCATCGCAATTTTGTACTTTAATTGTGTGGTTGATCCTGTTGGTTCGCCATATATAAGTACGTATATATTTTTATTTGGATTTAGTGGCGCAAACTGTAGAAGGTAAATCTTAAGTAATAAAATATATGATATGTGTTTCATGACGCGAGCAGCCCGGGTGAGTCCCTGTTCTGCATACAAGCCCAAGCGTCGACCCTTGACAGGGATGTTGTTAACAGTATGGAGGCGCGAGGCGCCGAACTGTTTACATGCGATACAACTGGCGTTATACAGGAATTATTAAGTTTGTCACACGTAATAACAATTCCTTGTTTAACGTAAGGTAACTTGCTGTTGCACGTAAGAAGTCAGCGCTTCGTTCCATCTCCCACTATTTTGTATTTGAAAGCTTCAATATTTGTTTTAATAGACTACAATTTCTTGGACATACAACATTGAAGTTTTTGTCATATAAAATTTCAAGAATGCAAATTAAGTATTAAAACTGAAAACATTAACCTAGTTCTTGAATTTTTTTTTTCCATGTTAATCAGTGCAAAACTGCAATGGCGTATGCCCAAGAAATTATAGAAATTATGTCAAAATTTCCCATTGCATTAATCATTTAAAAAACTTTTCAACATTTGACTTGAAACCGGTCGGCTGACACTGCTTCATCATTATTCATAAGGCATGTAAATAATTGGAAAGTAATTAGTGTTCATTCTTATTTTTTTACATGAAGCTGCAAACATACATTTGCCTTTCTGCTTTGATCCTTCAACTTAATTAAAGTAATGTGCATTATCACAATCTGCATGTAAAGAAAAAAAAATTAATTAAGTATGTATCAAAAACTTTCATGTCTTTCAAGCAAGGAGGGTTTTTAATCATCTTGATTCTTTGCAGTTAAGAACACTTCGCAAATTCTCTTAACTTCTTGGAGACTTTGAAATAAAACGTTGCAGAAACGTTAAAGAAGAACTTAAAGAAAAACACAACTCTCTTATGATAAACACACTAATAACAATCTCATGTTCCTAAGCAATGTTCATGTTCCCTTCACTACCTTATGTCACAGACCACAAATTTAACTAGACGCACATTGAGAACGGACTAAATATTTGAACAAGTCTAGCAAACGTTGAACCAATACAAGCACTGTCTCGCTCTATATATCACTATCTATCTCGCTATTTCTCTATACCTAATCTATTTCGCTATATATCTCTATATATCTATCTAGGTATATCTATTCTAATATATCTAAATACCAACCTATTCTGATTTAAGGGTTGGTTTTATCGAAATATCACCTAGACATCAGTAACCTTCCTCGTGTTTCAAAGTTCAAGTGAACAAAATTTCATCGAGATCGGATGAACGATATGCGAATGCATTAAGACTAACACACAAATATTCAATTTTATATATTGTAAGGTTTGGCCCTAAACCCCGGCCAAACCAAACAACTTCCGCAACCCGCGACACAGTAAACTCCTATATTGCCCCGTACCGCGAGCGCAGGTAAACCCAAAAAAATATTTAAACCCAAACTAATGGCAAGCTCAAAAAATACTAATAATATTGCGAACAGTGAGAGGAGGCACCAATTTAAAAAGACACAAAAAGTATATGACAACATTTAATAAATATATATATAAATATACCATAAAATCTTTTCATCACAAATTGGCGCATACATCATAAAATACATACCCTATTACTACTTATAAAAATGCTATATAATAATACTGAAAAAAATACTTTAACAAATCCCCCAAAAAAGTATAATTTGGATCATATACTTCGGAGCTCCGAAAAATTAAATGTAACTACCCAAAATGCATTAAAAATATATAAGAACATATTAATACAAATATAAATATAGATACGCACCGGGCGTAGCACTACTGTAAATACCCATTAACAGAATTTACCATAAAATAGGCGAAATCTAGCAAAAATTTGACAACACATTAGCATCCAAATCAATATATCAAAAATTTAACAAATTACAAATTATGGGTTAACAGGCCCTTCTCAGTTAAGTCATTTTCTAACGGTCGACACCTTTTTTCTTCCACGTCTGGCAGGGATTGGGTGAACACGCTGAACGTAAAATCCCAGTTTCAGTGTTATTGGTCCTTTAATTTAAATCTCCAAAATCCACAAATTATAGTTTCGCCCCAGGGGTCAAAGGGGTCAACGGGGCGGTGGCACGGCTGGCACTTATTTGCATTTTTTACGTCGTGATGTCCGCTCACCAAATACACTCGTTTGCTCACGAGTGTTTTTAATGGCAAACCCTTGCCATAACACGTTACCGTAGTTGCAGGTAATTGTACGGATATGACGACTCCTTCGCCATGCCGTCTTGGAGTTTATTTTGGCACACATAATTCATCCTTGGGAATTCCTCGCGACATTCACACACGCCTCACCAACCACTCGCTTTTCATGGTACCAATGTGTTCTAAATTATATTTATGAACCCCATTCATATTCAAAAAGGAACACTCGTATTCAGATGTTCGACCGGCAAGTCACTTTAACATGGAACCATCCCCATGGCCAACTCGCGTTTAACTCACGTCCGCGCCCGCCCGGGCCCACCAGGAGACTGCCGCTCGCCAGCCACCCCTGACGTCACACACTCAGCTGTTCTGCTCGCGCGCCGCCTAGCGTAGCGATTACCAAAATATTCGGTAGTGTCCTTGAACGTTCCAGACCAATTTAATAACTTGAAATCTTAAAATTAAAAATAATAAGACTAAACAAGAATTACAATTACCTTTTTAAAAACAAAATATAACAAACTTAAATCCAAAATAACTCTTATTCCCAGGGCATCCGAAAAGGTTAATAAAATAAGTTAACCATTTCTACCAACATAAACATTATCAAAGGTAGAGGCTGTAGCACACATGCTACAATATGTATAAGATACACATATTTGTTGGTACGACTTGCGCGCCACCTTCGTGGGCGTAATTACAACAACTCACCAAGTTTCATCACAATCGGATGTATGGTTTAGGAACGCGTATGGGACAAACAAACATTAATATTTATAGATGAATGACAGTCCTACTAAAATTAACGTTTTAAGACGAAGGTTACATACGATCGGTTAATTCAAAACTGTATACAACATATGATTCCATGTTTTCAATGCATGCTAGGAGTGACATAAAATGTTGCCTTTTTAAATACATAAACACTATTAAATAATAATTCATTAAAATAAAAAGTATTCTGTGAACAATTGAAAGTGCTTACATTATGAATTTATTTAAAATAATTTGCAAAAACACGAATTATTAGAAGCAAATTATTTAAGACTAACACACCCTCATCCATCTTTCAGGACAGAAATATCAGGTATATTGTGGTGTATTAACCGTCTGAATATCTTTAGAAAATTATGTGAGCCGTGGTATGCTCACATAAATATAAAAAAAAATATTTATAATTTTATAATCTATGTAATGTTCTATTTTATTCCTTCATAAATTTAAGAATAATATTTTTTTTGTAAATATAATTTTTAACTGAAACTCTTTTCGTTCTTCATCTCTAGCCAAATTTTGTATTTATCGGTTGTCCTTTATAATAATATGATAATTAAAAATGTAAGAAATTAAATATTTATTTGTGTGTCTGGCCCTTGTATTAGTTCCGAAATCGATTTCTGGCCCTCTAAAAGAATGAATTTGGTTACCACTGATCTACAGTAAGGTGACTATCCGAGCATTTGCCTAGCCTTATTAGGTACTGAGAAACAATGGAAAATATATCCCAGGATGGATATACCGGTGTTTGAACACGGTTCCATTCCGAATGTGAGATAGTCTAATAGTTTCAGTTGCAAGCGGACGTAAACACGGCAATATTATAACTAGGGACAGGCATTTTTATGAACGCCCATTAGACGGAAATATGGTGAGCCTGCGTTGGCTGTTTTCTTCCTTGCAATTGGCGGTCATCTGCAAGAGAAGCCTTAATTGACTGGGCCGTTCAGGAAGAATTTGCTTCCGCGCTGAGTTGATACGGATGGTGTTCTGACAGTAGGCATGCGCCTGAAAGAAAAATCGACCGAGCACGAAACACGGTGTTTTAACTATTATGTAGTCCTGCTCATGTGGTTAAAACTCTAATAGCCAGGACTGAGAACTAGTTTTTGAAGTATCTTTGGGTCCACCTGCTAGATAGTAAGTAGCTGTTTTAACATATTACTAGCAAGCTACCTTGATTGTGAGAAATAATGTATCAGTAGGGCCATGCATACTTCGCGAAAAGATTCCGAGACCAGCTAAAAGTTAAAACAGTGTAACATCGTCTGTGTTTCGTGATTGGGTGAGTTTCTCTCAGGTGCATGACGATTGTTAAAACAGCAATCACAGTAATTCATTGCAGAAGCGAACGCGTCCTGAGTGTCTCAACCAAACAAGGCAACTACTTCTCTCGCAGACGGCCGCTAATCACAAGGAAGAAACCGCTGGTGTGGGTATACCTTGTTGCAGTATAATAGGCGTTCAGCTTTATTCGCAAAAATGCCTGCCTCTATGTATCAAATATTATCAACCAACCAGATAAAAATTATTTCACTTTATTTTGGTAGCCGCATTTTTTTGTGGTGTAGCTTACCAGAAATACTGCATCTCCTACGCATTTATATAAAACATGTTTTTTTTTATTACAAACTAGTATTGCGTGTTTGTTCTCCTCAGTAATTGTCTTCTACTAAGCAATTAGTCGCCAAGTAGTTAAATTATTATTATTATAAAGATAAACATTTGGATAACCTCCCGCCCGAGATTGTTTGCTAGTAGTTATGGGGCCCACACAACAGATAGCGTTACATGTCACGCAAAACATGGTCTCAGCTTCCACTGTAAGCGGTGCAACAACAAGGGGGGGGGGAGGGTATTCCCCCCCCTTCTGAAACCTTGAAGTTGGGGCAAACGGGGGCAAAGAAAGTACTGTACAAGTCGGATATGTTATTTCTAGTAGCTGTGTAATCAATTTTTAGATAATAAAACTGCTTAAATAGCACCATTTTCCACCTTGAAATACATATTTTCCCGGGGGAGGACCCACGGACCCCCCGCTTCAATAGGGGGGATCGATGATTCTTTATGAAAAGGTATATCGCCTCCCCCCCCCCCCCTTTGAAAATTTAGTTGTTGCGCCCCTGACTGTAAGTCACACTTCTGTGACCCTCTCCTTGTTCTATGGTGTTGAAATCTTTTCGCGAAAAACACGTGCCCCTAATTATAAGGTTTGTCGGAGAGAGCGCGTGCGCGATCGCGCGGTCACCGGCGGGACGTCATCGACGCAGAGCGACGCGCGCTAATTGGACGGCTGCACGCATCGCGGTGGTTAGTGGAGTTGGTGGGGTAGGGGCGCGGTGTGGAACTCCGGAGGGGTTGGAGGGTTGATGGAGTGATTCGGCCCGCGTGGGGTGGTGGCGGGGGGAGGGGAGGATGTCAAGGGCAACGGGGTACACGGGTCGATAGCAGCCAAATACTTGAACGACCAAAGAGCAGGGATCAAATAGAGTAGCGAAGCGTTATCTGCGGCACGGCGAAGATGTGAACGTGTAGGGATTGTTGACTGACCCGCAAGTAAACCGAGAGGAGAGTAAAACCTTTTAATAAGGGGCTTGTAGCTATCGACACCTTTTTCTTTCCGTGTTTGAAAGCTTTAGCACTGGAAACTTAATCTTTTTTTTTTAATTATCGCACCAAAGCAATCTTTTTTTTACGGAATTGCAAGTTTTTTAAATCACCGTAAATTAGAGAACCGTGAGATAGTAAAACCAAGTCAACATAATCTTTCATACTAGTCACGTTAAGCGAAAGTAGATATAGAGCTAGTTTAAACTCCTACCCACCATATAAAGATATAAATCACTTCAATTAAAATAACAAGTGCTGGTGAATTCCGAGCACAGGTATGAAAAATTTAGGTTTTTTTAAAATAGGTTTGTGACTATATTTTATGATGAGTGACTGTTAGACGCTTTATCTGTCTATAAAATGAAATAATGATTTAAAACTCAGTCTTAATATACAGTTTCAGTTAAGTTGGTGATACGTTTGATTTTTTATTTAATGTCGGTTTCCTAATGTTTTCTTTTTCTCAACACATGCTTGATGCTTAATTGGTAAAGCAAACTTAACGCGTGTTTGTAGGCACGGCTTTAATTCAAATACTCTTTCTCAGTCACTTAAAAACCTTGTTTTTTTACTACCGTAATGAAACCGTAATTTATGAATTTTTAAAGTGCAGGTAGGCGGCTGCAATCCGTTCGCCTGTAAATCTCCGCGGGCTCTTTGTTCGATGCCCGGTGTTGGCATGCGGACCACGAGGCCTGCAACTGATGTGGCGACAACACAGTTCGCGACACACTGTGTCGCAGTGTGGTACTACCAAGGGGTTCGCCTAGAGAGGGGTGCGGTGTGCTAGTGAGGTGAGATGCTGGCTGGTGCTTCTAGCGCGGTGTCACCTCGGAGCTGGCGCGCAGTCTTCTCGTCGTGCACAGGACACTGTGAGATTCCACCGGTAAACTGCAACATTATATGGCGGAGAAATGAAGCTTTAAGGTTTATTGAAAATCCCTTGAATGTTTTCAATGATCTGTTCCGGGAGTTTCGTGGCTAAAAAATTATTCTGAAAACAAGCGATTTAGACGTTCTCACTCTTCTAAAAATGCAGTTTAAAAAAAGAAATCCGGTAACGTAACTTCTAATGCAACCTCTAAGTATCCTTGAATGCTTTTCGTAAACTAACACCAATCGGTTTTTCTCAAGTAGTGTTCAAATCGCGTGATTATTTTTCTTGTTCTGAATCTCTGCAGACTGCGTGTATGTGTGCCGGTGTAGGATGGAGCCTCAACATCCCACGACTGGACGTGGAAGCTGCGACTTGGGGCCGATGATAGTGTTGGCATGCCTGGCTTGCATTTAGGAGGGAGAGTGTTCGATCGCTACCAACCTCTACCGCGGATTAAGGGGGAAGGGGGGTCCCCACGGAGATCATTTCCCATACACATTAGCGCTTAATTAGTGCGGCGTCGCGGCTCTTTGATGTATTAAACAATAATTTGTGTTACCTTATTTTTACTATTACTTTTAAGGCTATCTAAAGGAATTTTCTTTAACATATGTGACCTTCATAGTACAAGCTTTGAAGGAAATTCCTTACATACTAACTTATGTCCTGAAATTTAGGTTAAATCAGTATTTTGGTCATACTTATGTGTTTGTACATTTGTTTTTGCTTAAACAACTGAAATAAGTCTGTAAATACTTCCTACAAACAAACCTTAACAATTTTGAGCTGATTCAACATTGATATTATATAATATATTATAATGTTATTAAATAAGTTAAAAAATTCTGATGATGAGGCTAACAAGTGCGCGCTCTACCGCTATGTTCTGAAACCAATGACATATTTGCAAGGATATTATGTATTAAAATCATTGTAATGCCAGTTTTCTTTGGTATTTTATAACATGAGGTTAAATTTTGCTATGGCTATTTAAGTTTATCAAATGTATTCCGGGGTAGGTTCATTATCATAAAAGCTTAATTTGGCACCCCAATATTTACGAAAGTGATTTTGTACGGTTTTATGTTGTTACGCGTGGCTCCGCCATCTTTATAACACATTTCCGTTCATCGACTTCCATTCCATGTTCCCGAAATTACTCATAAAAATTGCCATATACCGACAGCTAAGATGTTTACACATAAAAAAATAAATGGAAAATAATATTTTTATAATTAATGAAAGGCTCTTCTTACACGCTCCAAATATCTGGAAAAAATTAAATAAAAATGAATACAAAAAGTATCCGATTAGATTATTTATAATGTTCCTAACCATTAGAGTATTTTGTGACGGGAAAATTATATAACAATAAGATTGCAAAATAACTACTGGCTGCGCCAAACGTCATGGCGGGTAAGAACTTTTCATGCGGGCATTATTCTACGCAGGACACTTACGAGGCGACCTTCTATGGTACTGTTCTATTTGCCTGTGCACACAGAGACGTCATGAGGGGCAGCTACGATTTTCTCTGCAGTTCCTAAGACCGATGAATAATAAGCAAGTGGCGCTACCCACCAAAGCTATCATAGTGTACCTGTTTGTAAACTACGCAAGTCGCAATTGCAACGCATGCTTTGTTAGACTTCAAACTTCATTGCGTTTCGGCTTGCGTTTGCAACTTACATACATCATCATGTTCACACTGATTTGAAATTTCACACAGTGAACAAAAATAACTCTTTTAAATAAATTTATTTGACAGTTTCTTTTGTTCTCTTGATAAATATGAATTATTAAAAGAAGCTCGGGGTAGAAATTTGTTTTCTACTGTTTTACAATTTTAATTAAAGTTTTAGTGACGTCTTGCTTTATAAACGACTGTGATTTTCTTGCGTTGGTTGCGTAGTTACGTAGCTGCGTTCCTTACGTAGTTTATAAACCCGGCCTAAAATGTCCTGGTCCCGAGTTTCTGTCTGGTTCGTGCATGAGCTTTTTTTTTTTTTTTTTTAACAGGTACGCTCAACTTATTTATTCGCCCTTAAAGAACGGCCAAATTTGGCAACATTTGTTTGAGGTTATGAAATCTCATATTACTTTGCATTCTCAAGTCTCAATGCAAAAAGTACGCGATCGTGATTATCACAATTTAAAACATACACTGCGTAAAATAATAGATTTTCCTACAACAGTTTTAACTTAAGTGATTTAAAAAACACACGTTTCATCACTTACATAAGATAGTTTGATAGCACTGTGAAATTGTGACGATTGAAAATGCTGCTAACTAGTTGCTGCTGACTGATAAGTCAATAACTTCACTGAAAATCAGTTGATGAAATCGCTAATATAAATGGGGTTTATAGCCACTGGAAAAACATGTGAAATTCACAGAAATGAGTAAAGCAGTTTTAACTAATTTGGAGCAGTATCCAGTTAAGTGTGAGACATACTTTATGCTTAATTCATTTGTAGACTAAATTTTTTAAACATTATCTTAGAACGTATTGATCGAAGAATGATTAATTGTGCTGGGCAATATTACTGCTAACGGTACGCGAAAATAAGTGTTTGTAGTTGTGGTAATTATTATAAGATTAATATTTTAAGGTATTTTATTTGTTTATATTACTTTTATTAATAAACAAATATACGTTAAAAGAAATAATTTTGATTATCTAACTAATTCACTTTTTTGCTATTTGTAGAATATTCAACAACTTATAAACACGCAGCGATTTTGATAGCCGTGTATATTAAACACTGCTGTACACAGAGTCTCAAGCCACTCAGTCGCACTATCTCGATCCCGTCGTGCCACTCTCGAGGGGGTCTCCCACCGTCTTCGCCGATGTCGCACTTCCCTTCACTTGCGGGACTCTCCGAACTCTCCGAACTCTCTCGGAACTCGCGGAACTCGTCGCGGGACATACCGCGGAGGCCAACATCGCTGCTTAAATACCTGCGGCGTCCTTCTCGAACCAACGAGAGCGGCTGTGACGGGTCGCGTCAACCCGGGGCCGAACCGACGCCCGAAACATCAAGAATGGTGACGCTTATTCACGCCACTCCACGCAGCGGCCTCTGTAAGCCCGGAATTCCCAGGCCACTAAAGTGATAATAGCCCGAGGTGGGACGATGCGCATGACGATGCGCGACAATCCGTGTGGAGGGGGGTGGGCGGGTGGCGGTAGAACGACCCTTGTAATCCGGCTTGACATGCTTGGCATGCCTTACGTCAATAGACGGAACGTGACACGACGCGTGACTCAAGAGGCCGTGCAGAGCCGCCAGCCAGCTCCGAGCGTGATATAGCAGTCTGGTCTCTCGCGTTCGTAACAATATATTGACTGCGTGTTCGTTATTGGACTAGTGCCTCGAGTGTTTTTTAGACCCTATGTTGCACTATTCGGCGAAAGCATCGCAATTTTGTCATAACACGAAAATAATTCTAATTTTTGACGTTACAATGTCTAATAAGTCAATGAACGCCGGCTGCACGCACGAAAAAGTGTCCCGTTACGCACATTGTTCCGTTACGCTGTGTCCCGTTACGCTGTGTCCCGTTACGCTGTGTCCCGTTACGCTCATTGTACGCTTGCGCCGCATCTATATCTCTTCCACTCGATTGGCCTATGCGTCCGAGGAGAAGAAATACAGCGGCAGCACACAACTTACATCTACACGTGAACTGTTTCGTCGACTGTTTATAAAGTGAAGTGAAAAGTTAATGTGGTTTTCTTTGCTTATTACAACAACAATTTCGGCATTAAAGGTTAATTGTTCTTGCATTTTAAAAATCTGATTACTAGTATAATTTCAAGTAATTATTTTTTTATTATAAAAATAAAAATGTTTCAATTTTATTCATAAAAGTATGCAATCATTTCATCAATGTTTTGTTATGACGTTGTAACGTTAAACTATCGTCCGTAAACCGACTTTACAGACAACCAATCTTTTTTAATACAATGTTTTTAGAAACACACCTAGAATTCATATTTACTGCCCACCTGAGGCAGCGTGTATTTGCATGCTCCATTCAGGGTGATCTTTTTCGTTTCATTCTTCTTTTTTTACCCGCTCTTCTTTACTCTTATCCACTGCAAGTGTGTGCTTTGACGTTATGCTGGAATGACTTTAGTAACATATATAGAAGTACATTCTGTCGGAGTGATGTATTTACATAGCACAGACATTTTTAAATTTGAGTTTTATATTCTTTAGAACAATGCTGTATTATCAAACTCAGTCAGACGTTGTGTTCGAAGAGAATATATTATCTACTGTTCGGATTAGCTCGTTGAAATTAAATAAGTGTCTAATATAAGCAAAATAGTTAGAGACCTCAAAAATTTGCGTTATTTTCTGGTCCCAGGATGAACTCCACACTATTGTACACAAATAAGTGGGTGTCTATTGTCCGTTGGCTGCTGTCACATTTTACCTTCCCGACGGATTGCATGTGTTTGGGTCATTTGAATTCTGTGGTGATGTTATTAGTAGGGACCAGAAAAATTCGCGGGTTCAATGACCTGCAGGATGAACTCCATAGTTCTACGTACACTCGGTCAAATGCCACCCACTCATTGGCAGCTGTCTTTTGAGACGTTGCAGCGTAGCAGCTTGTGATTCGATAAAGCTTTAGGTGTATCTCATTGGCCCAGAGTCATCCAGGTGAGTTGTGAGCCAATAGCAGAGGCAGCACTGAGGTATAATGATTTGCATTTTAGCCTATCGCGAAATGAATTTGCGCATTTTTCCGGTCTCAAGTTATTAGGCTCTTTTCCTTGAGGGCGGGTAAAAAAAAAATACGTAAGGGACAATGTATGCAGACCAGCCTATCTACAAATAATTAGATGAATTTTTCATGTATACTTAGGAATTGATAGATTACGGGGAAAAAAAATCGCGAATTCATTTCGCGATCATCTACAATTTAAATACATATATGCACCTTTAAGCTGCTTTTGCTGTTGACTCACTGTTCATCTGGACGACTCTGGGCCAATGAGAAACCCTAAACCAAAGAAGTATTGAATCACGGGCAAACCGGTTGAGACGTCTCACAAGGCAGCAGCCAATGAAATGGCGTTATATGCCCGAGTATGTGTACAGACGACTGTGTAGATTATGCTGAAGTGTCATCAAAACCGCGAATTTTTTAGTTCCCTAGAGTATTGAATATTAATTTTTTTAAATATAAATTCCGGTTGGAAAGAAATGTCGGGGACGTTGGAGACATTGTTCCAGCAATGGACTGCCCCGGCGAGCTGCAGAGACGATCAAGCATTCATCACCGCCGACCGTACGCCGGTGCGGGCCAGCGCTGCGGCCAGGCTCTATGAATATTTAACGTCCTAATCCATCGCGCACTGACTGACCTCGTGCCTTGTGCGTTGGGCAGGCGGGAGCGATGAAGGATTCAGAAGCGCGGCGTTTCCTCTTCAGTGTAGAGTTGGGCTTGTTCTAAGTCATTACGAGTTCTCTGTCAAACTGGACTATCCGTACATGCAAATTTCCTTTTTTTTTTATCATAAGCGTTCTTATCTAATTGAAAGTCATTAAGAACATTATTTTCTCTGTAACAGTTTCAATTTGTTAAAAACGTGGGTGGAACACATATTGTAGTGTGCAAAATTATTTTTCGCTGATAAAAAGAAAACACCTTTCTTAAGTCACTTTTGTAGTAAGTTCTGTACCAACAAATTATCTTAACCTTTCTTTCAAATTGATTTTAGTAAAGAATTTGGCTAATTAGTAGACCTATATTTTTATACAGATTACGGTAACTAGTGTTAGTAGTTCATCTTTAAAAGTTGTTTTAGGGACATAACAAAAAAATATTTGGTGAGGCATTTCAAAGAAATTTTATTTGTTACTGCAGAGATGGGTGTGGGTATAAAAAAATACAATAATTATTTACTTACATAAAACCCTTAACATTTTTTCAAAACTGTATAGCTAGAAAAATTTATTATAAAACAATGTTAAACTATACTGTATAAATATATGAGAACTTTATCACCCAGTGTCTGAGATAAATAACACTCAAATCTTTTATTAAAAATATTTAAAGTACATATTGCACAAATGATCACTACATAAAGTTTTGTCAGTTATTATTAGAGTTGTATTAAATTGTAAACATAACCGCCAACATAATTTTACAACTAATTATTATAAATTACCAATGCTATTGTAGGACACGTTAGAGGTTCAAAATAGCTCTAAATATGCATTTGTTTCTTTTTATAAAATTAAAAATTATTTACCGTATTTTCAATAAGTGAGCTGAACTTATTATATCCATATTGTACTTCATTAGTTTTTTAAAAAATAATAATTTACCTTATTTTTAAATTAATTAATTTTTATGCAATAAATTTTGCAGATGGCTGAGTATTAAGTTAGTGTGAAAACAAAAAACTTAGATGTAAATGCTTTAAAAAGGAATTATTTGTTCAAAATCAGAATCAGACGTAATAAGTATATAAAGGTAGGTCCTGCGACTGGTGCCGGTGAGAGGTTGCAGTGGCGGTGAACGCCATATTAGATTCTGACTTTAAGAGCGGCCATATTGGATGACCTGTACCTTGACCTTAGCAGCCATCTTGGATTCCGCCATCTTGAATTATGACATCACATCTACCATTTTGTTTTCCGCTATCTGGGTTTTTAGAAGTTTCCAACATTTTGTTATCCGCCATCTTGGTTTCTAGATATTGCCTCCGTTTTGAATTATGATGTAAATGTTGCAATTTTCCTTATGGCCACTATTTTGAAAATCAGCCATTTTTATCAGTAGTTTTGGAAAAAATTCAAACCTTTTTAAAAAAGTAAACAACAAAAATTTGAACAAAAAACATTCCACCATTTTGAAATTATTATGTAATGTACACCTAGAAAAAATGTAATTATTAAGCTAGAAAATCGGGAAACTTCTAAATACGTATATAGAAATATTTATATACATTTTTTTTATCATATATTAATTTAAAAAAGGACTTACATCATGGAACTGGGTGTCCTCGGTTCGAACTCGGTGAAGAAAAAATAAAAATTTCGATGGTTCCTTTCCCCAATGGAGGCCACCGACAGACTAAACTCCCACCACTAATACCAATGAACATATTGTGGCAGCTAGTATGACGTCATGTCTGCCATCTGGTTTTTGTCTACTGGAGGACGCCATTTTGTTTTATTCTGCTGGAGTCAGCTATATTTATTTTCAGTACTGGCTACCAGGAGCGCTACTGTCACGTCGTCTGCCAGAGTGCACTGCCACAATATTGTTTTAATTTTTAACAGCTTGAGTGCATTAGTATTTATTGTCAAGGTTACCGCCATATTGCTCATTTTGGAAATTCGTAATTATTTAGCTAGATATTCGGGAAAAAACACAAATCATAACAAATACGTATATATATATATATATATACTATATATATATATATATATACTGATTTATTCCATCCATTCATGTTCTTGGTTCAACAATACCTGATCAAAAAAAAAACATTTCATTTTACGTAAAAATATATTAATTTCAATAAACATGGTGAATATTCTTGAAAGAGACTTTAATTCCTCTAGTAACAGCCTCCAGTAGTAAACCGATGCTCACATATTGGCTGCCATATGGGAAATTCAAATAATTACCCTAGATATTCAGAAAAAATTCTAAAAATCATACAAAAAAACTCATTAATTTACTGATTGATTCTATAGAATCCTGTCCTTGGTTCGATCCTTGCTTGATACAAAAAAAATGTTTATTCTAGGTAAAAAAAAGTTTCATAAAACATGGTCAAAATAATAAATGCTGCCTCAATTCCTCATTTTCCATTCTCCAGTAAGTCGTTGAAGACATATTGGCAGTCATATTGGAAATTCATAATAAACAACCTAGAAATTCGGAAAAAATTCTAAAAATCATCAAAAAATCACCCATTAATATAATGATTGATTATAATCATTTCATTGCTTGGTTCGTTCCTTGGACGATACAAAAAGTAACATACTCTTAAATATTTATTTAATCATCCTCACTGCAGACAAGGACTCCTACCGGCTGGATAAATATGTTATAAGATATCACTACACCTAAAATGAAGGCTGTATTCGGGCACATTTTTTAAAATAGAGTTCGAACTACAGTCATATAGGCTAAGTTTCTCCGAACCACGAAGTTAGGTCATGTACAATGTCAGTCAATATCAGTAATATAGACAAAGCGTCTCAGAACCACGAAGCCAGGTAATTTACAATGTCAGGCAAATAGAACAAGCGAATCCGAACCGTGATGACTTCTTGGACGATAACTTTTATATCTTAAAAAAAAAAAGACATATTTCAAGTAGACAAGACAAATTATCTGAACTGTCAAACCTACAGTATGAATAAAATCTATTATAAGAAAAAATACTAACTAACCTAGACTATTTTTATGGTTACTATAGGACCAAGAATTCTGAAAAATATTCTTACAAGACCAAGAAGTGCTGAAATATAAAATATTCAGTCCTGACTACATCCTTGACTACGCTCATATAACGAAAAGGACACACATATTTTACACTTAACTCATTAAGAATACGATCTGAACACAGAGATACGATATCATCACTGGTATAAGATCTTGTAACAGGGATTAGATCTCATCACAGGGGTACAATCTCGTTAGAGGGGCATGATCTCGTCATATTGATACGATCTTGTTACAGGGATATCTTTTCAGAGATACGCGATTTCGCCTCTAGGATATGATACTACTTCATCACAGGGATATGATCTCATCAGAGTGATACGGTATGTTTCAGGATATGATAGGATACGTATGATGTGATGCAACTAGTAGGATACTACGAGATCTCTGACTTAGTTAGAAATCAGATTTTGAGAAATACATAAAACAATCATTTTTGAAATCATAAATGTAATTTATTTTTTTAATTTTATACACATGTAGTTAAAACAATGCGTAATTGTATGAAGCCTTCATTGTTTAGTTCATGGATTATGGAGGCTACTTCGTTTTGATGTGCAAGTATCATAACATGGATACGAATTCATCACAGGGATATAATCTCATCGAAGGGATACGATCAGTCGTAGGATGCAATAGGATATGTTCGGCGGTATACAAATGCTAGGATACGATATACTACCTCGAGAATTCAGTCTTAGCTATAAATAAGATTTTAAGAAATAAAACAAAAAAATTTTAAATCCAAAATATTTTATTTTTTAATTTTATATACACGAAGGTAAAAAAGTCATAATTGAATGTAGCCTGCATGTCTTAGTTCACGGAGGATGGAAACTACTTCGTGATATGTGAGTGGTTTCCTCCATTAACCCATGCCAGAAAAAGTCTCAGACGACCGACCAATATATTAGGATCTTCCCTTGACTTGTAATCACTCTCTTCTGCTGCTTCCATCTTCCATGCCTGTTTGTTATTTTTAAGATCTCTAAAAGCTTCGGTTTTAACTACAGCCTCAAAGTCATCATCGTCATGGTCCCAGTGACCACCATAAGCTTGATCAGAACAACTTAGTTTCGGCCTTAGTGCATCATAACAATCTTCTGTCTTGGAAGCTTAAAATTCTTCTATATTTTTCTCATCTTCTGAATAGCTGTTTATGCTGTCATGGTTTCCAGTAATAATTTCTCATCCTTCAGCCCGAGTAACATAAAATCCATCTAAAAAATCCGTAGGAAGATCAAATCCTTCTTGACTCATCTTAGGAAACTTGTCATCATTTCCATCCTGCAGTACGATGTCTTGTTTATGTTTGTTCGATGCTGGAATATCATTATATTTCTATGCAGGCGATGCAGATGTCCAAGTGTGACGATTTATGACAACTCCGCGTACATTTGGTCCTAACACTAACTTTTGGATTCTTTACACAATTGTTTTTTTCGTGACTTTAAGCATTGTTTGTTTTAGTGAACGAAATGCCTCAGTACAGACACATATGCTGACGAAGACAATACTACTTCTAGAACCACGCTGACTGTTCTTGATATGTCATCAAAATTGTCTTTCATAGTTCAAACAGAAAATGATCTATCCAGGGTCGAACATTCTCACTTTCGAAAAAGTTTCACCAATATTTTCGCAAATGTTTTGAGACATGCAACTGTATTGAGAGTTTCGTTTGATTGGCGGATTCCTGTTACCAAATCAACACTTATAATATTTTTGTTATGTGAAATTGAAACAAAAAAGGATACATTACTGAGTCGATTACTGTATTTATCCGTGTATCAGTACTTTTATAAAAATTGTTTATAATACAGTTAAAACATTAAACGATAATTTGGAGGATAGACTAATTGTATATAACTGTAAACAATAGGAAATATAATCTAAAAATTGTATCAGCATAATTTATTAACATTTTATTTAATGTTCAAGTTGAATATTTAGTGTTTTTTGGCAGTGTTTTCTGGCAGATGACATGACACTAGCGCTCCTGGTAGCAAATGCTGAAAATAATGATTGCTGCCTCCAGCAAATGAAAACAGGATGGCGACTCTGATGTTATAATCCAATATAGCGGTCTCCAGTAGATGAATACAAGTTTTATGCTGTGATGTCATAATCTAAGATGGCGACCTCCAGTAGGAGTAAACAAAATGGCTGCTGTGATGTCATAATCCATGATGGCGGCCTCCATCAAATGAAAGAAATAGGGCGGACCTGACGTAAAACAAGCTGCCGTAATATATGCATTTGTATTATTGGTGTGAGGTCAGTCTGTCGGTGTTCTCCATGGAGGAAGTATCCGTCGCCTGTTTTATTTTGCGCTCACTCGGTTCGAACTGAGGATTCCGAGCTCCATCTTGTGTGTTTTAATTAATATTTTATTAAAATTATATAATATATTTTTTAACATTTCAAAATTTTCTAGCACAATAATTACGAATTTTTAAGACAGCATACATGATTTTAATATTTCAAAATGACTGAATGTTATTTTATCACAATTATTATATATTTTTTTTTACATTTTAAAATTTTTCCTAAACTTTTTTTTATGATAATTACAGGTTTTCAAGATGGTGGCCGTAAAGAAAAGTGAAACAATTACTTCATAATTAAAAATGGCCCAAAAATCTAGAAACAAAGATGGCAGAAAACAAAATGGCATGTGCGATGTCATAATTCAAAATTGCGTAATCCAAGATGGCCGCCGGGTTCAAGGTCAGGGTCATCCAATATGGCCGCTTGACGTCATGATTAAATATACCGGACACCGTCACCGCCACCACGCGCCGGCACCAGTAGCAGGACCTACATTTATATACCACTGTCTTGTGAAAGTGTTTCGTGTGTAAAGACCTGTAAACGCGCCGGAACAGAAGCAACTACCATGGTTTACCAGCATGTTAACTGCGGCCATATTTGCCCCACTTGGTTAAGTTGCGCAGCTTAACGAGCCGCTATAAGTGGAAGAACGCTGGGGATGGCGTGCAGTAAGCAAGGCAGAGCCAAGAGCGGGAACCTCGCTCATTATTGTTTCCGTTTACAAGCGGGAGACGCGGCGCTTTTACGAGCTCGGGTTTATAACGGCCCTCCTTGCGACGGATGTCCTCAAGTGCCGGTGCGGCGTTCAAAAACTTTAACCTTGCGGTTTGAGTCTCAGAAGCGCCAATATCACGTTAACAATAACCCATCTGCATCTTCATAGAACTGAGCTTAATTTTAAGTGAAAAACTAATTTTAACTCTAGGAAGTTTGATGTTGCCACAGAGAAGCGTGATGTTTGTTTTCCTTTCAATGCTACAATTTCTTATTATATGCAGGACTTACTATGCACCGGGATGTTATCGAATAAGTTTTGCATACAAAGTTTCATAGTAAATAGTAAAAATATAAAATAACTCCTTCTTAGTTAAATTGGGTTCGAAAATGTTTGCCTGCCAGAGATATCGATAGTAGGCAATTAAGCACACACGGTACGATGCAAGCTTTAAGGGGGAGAAATGGCAACTAAGAATTTCCATCTTGGCTTCAATAGGTTAAATGCCACTCAATGTAGTATATAGTTTAAATTGAATGACTGCAGTTAACAATGAACGGCTGTTATGAACATTTTCCCCTGTAAATTCATTGGCGTTATAACTGGAATTATTTTTGGTAATGACTATAACTAATTATACCATCAATATAAAAAATTTCATCACCTCCCTGAATTCCAAACCCAAAGTTAAGGCCAACAATTTTCACCCGATACCGAGAGGGCGAAATTTAAAAAAAAAAAAAACTAATGATGAAAATCTAAATCTTTAATAAAGGTACATATTGCTAAAAAATTCCCCTTCCTTATATATTTGTTTTAAATAGATGCAAATTTATAAATAAAGTAAGAGTTTACTAATAGAAGATTAAAGGGAATAGTCGTAATAAAAATATTAAAAGAATTTACTTTTTTCAAAATATTTAATAACAAACGATGGCAATAGGCTGGTATGTAATTACAAAAGCCCTTAATTAAATTAAAATAGATAAAATGTTCCCCGTAATTCCTACCAAATTATTATTATTAATATATCAAAATAATAGGTGCCACAGCGTACTAGTATATAATCGTAAAATTTTAAAAACTAGTGATTATATATGCGATATATCTCAGATTATTGCAGTAGTAGAATTATTTGAATATCCTAAAACATTAAAAAAGTTAAAACAAATATTAAAATATAAAATACTAAAAAGATATTCATAATAATGTATCAGGTTTTCTACACAACTATAAATGTGCACAGGGACCAAAATGTATTTTCAAAATCTTTCAATACTTTTGCAGAACCTTGCACAAGTTTACTGAAAATTATGATTCACTCTTTATTCAAATAAATACGTTAAAGACGCCCAGTTTATTGAGTCAGTTCGCGCATGGAACAAAACTTCACAATTTTTTTAATATCACCGACCAAGTTTTAAGGCATGCATAAGCAAAAATCATAGAGCGCTTCTTCGGTGCTTTTTATTAAAGTCGCTTAACTTCAACATGACGCTGCTCGGCCGATACACAGTATGCTGTGGCCACACTTAAACTCTCGGGTCGGTACTCCAAGACACTAAAATAAAGATTTAGGTGTTGAATATGCTACAACTAACTACGCTAACTGTATTCCTAGTGCACGATTGGACACGATCAGTCCTTTATTCTTAGGGAACAGATTTTGGGGTTTTATCCGTTTGCGATTTGTTGCCCAAATTCGGCGCATGCGCAGAGCTTACTTTTTCGTTGATTTCGTCCAGATGGCGGACCCGTGTCTGGAGCATTAAACTCGTATATGGTCATTATTGTGATCATCATATCATTGCGCACTTTAATGGTCATAGCAAGAAATAATCTAAACTTAAAAAGTACTTCAGAAAATTAAATAAGGCTGTTCCAAGTTCATGGGATGGTGCTCCTGTCTCTAATATATTTGCCGTAACAGTTGTATTGATGGTTGCGAAAAGTCCGCTAGAATGCGTTCAAACCAGTTTCTAGCCTCACGCGGGGCATCGTTTATTAAAACGGTTGCCGATTGGTTTTCTTACTGGGATTCTGTTTGGACCAGTGGCGTCTCGTCAGGGCAAGCAAGGCAAGCAGTGCTTGCCCAGGCAGTTTCCAGACATTGTATTTTTTAAATAAATATTTTATTCAGAATAGTATTTTACTTTGGCTCGTGCCGTTAGGTGTATGTATTTTTTACACTATCTTCTTGGGACCCAGTACTGTGCACTGTGCGCTATAAGAAAAGAACTCGTTGACACACAAAACATGCTGTTTTAGAAGCGTTGCTAGGTTTAGCAGCGCTGGTAGGACCGCTTTCAGCAGGAAGGCTGCCGCAGTAGTTTCCTTTCGGAAGGGGGGGGGGGGGGCATGGTACAAAGGTTCAGGGAGGGGATTGGCTGTAAAAACACGTGGTAGAAGCTACGAAGGTAGCGCTTTCTTACCGAATTGAAGCGAACATGGCCGAAGCAGACGGTGGAATTCTTCCGCCGACTGCTTCGGCTATTCCGCCACAGTTCGGCAGGGCAGGTGCCAAGGTCGCGTTTCAGTCGGCGGTCGTCTCTCGGGGCGCGCGCATCTCTCCCGCGGGCTGTTAGCTGGCAGTGCATGGGGGATTTGTGGGCGTACGCGTCCCGCGGGTGGCGGATACAGGATCCCAGCTCGAGAGTTGCAATCTCGCTGGGGTGACTGTGAATAACCAATAGCAGTCCGCGGACCAATGGCCGGCCTGTGGAGTCGTTATTACGGCTATCGGGGTGAAAGGTAGCTTGAATGTAGCTCGGCGCGTGGCAGGAAGCAGCTTCGTCGGCGAGGCACCGCAGGGGAGCTCGATGTGCCCTGGATGCGAAGTGTAGACGAACTGCGGGCTGGAAATTGCGGAGCTGTGAACTGCCGCGCGCGCAACGGAACTGAACAGCATCGTAACTCTGAAGGAAGAGATGGCGGCGCCTTTAAGTTGGGGCCCTGTTGGAGCCAGTGGTAGCCTGGGCGGCGCGACCTTCAACCATCCCGGGATTTTGGAGGACAAGAGGGTCCGACTCGCAAGATACTTAATTCGCCTGAACGACTTACCCCCACCCTGGCTTGAAAGGTTGTTGGCTGTTGACTGGAAGAAGGAAGATGAAGATGGCGCAATGTCAGGCTGCCTTTCGCCCCGTACGCCCGCAGTTCGAGCCGGTTTACTGGCTCGTCTGCCCACATCTGGTTTAACTGTGGCTGCCTGGGCAGCTGGGCTGACGAGTGAAGTCGCCCGCCCCTGGGGGCGCATGCGCCCCTGGTTAATAATAACCCAGGAGTACCCAACATTTAAATGCGGGCCGCAAGGCCCAAGCACCCAACTCCAGCATGGTTGATTTTTCAGTCCCTACAACTCTTCTTACCTGGACCCTTCTTCTCTCTTGTCCAGTAGTTACCTGCTTGCTTAATGCATGTTAATTGATCCCCGCATGACCCGGCCCAGGGTTTTCCCTGTGTCTATGCAGGTTTTACCTGGGTCACATTAGCTAGCTTTAAGCTAGGCGACCAATGGGGCGTCAGTCATGGCGTCATCGCAGCCATGGCTGGCCAGTAAACCACAATAGCACACGATGCACGCGCCCTTGTCCCGCATGGTTAAAAACCCGCATGGTAGAGTGTATAGGCTTCGGCCTGAGACACACTTAGGTCCTCCCCTAACCTGGACCCTCCCCTTACACATTTAGAATAATTTAGGCTAGGAAAAAAAATCGTGGCGTTTCAGGAATGATTGACGTGCCAGTTTCTTGGTACACGCACCAGTTAACAGAGTTTCTGATCACGTATGAAGATAATTTCTTTCATGTTGGTACGAAAAATACCAAAATTAAATTTTTACTATTCTAGTACATTTTTATGAGGTTCTTCTCTTTATTTTAAGTACTTACTTTGCCATGTGTTGTCTGTTTGTATATTTTGTACCAGATATCGATGATACTACACTCCCACTTAGTATGTAAGTAATGTAGAGTAGGTATTTTACTATCAGAATAATGTAAGTCAAACATTATTTTTTTAAAATAACTTATTTTAAAAAATGTCAATTTTTCTACCTGTGGAATAGTCAATGTTCAGTTAAGAAAACTACTAAAATAGCACCATTTTGTACCTTGAAATCCATATTTTCCCGGGGGAGGGCCCCCGGACCCCCCCCCCCCCCCCCGCCACCATCATGTGTTGATATGAACGGAGTTGTTGCTTCCCCTCATGTAAACCTCACGCCTCGCCACTGGTTTGGACACGTTATGGAAAACGGCCCGGGAGTTAGGTAATGGTTCTATCATGACAAGGCAGTGCTTATTCGCTACCTCACCCGAACGTTTTGGAATACCGTCCAAACAAACACTTCAAAAACATTTTAGTTTTGCAGTAATAAAAAGCTATTCTTCCTTCCACGTGTTTATTACTAGAGATCTGAAATATTTGCATTATTTTCTGGTATCATAATGAACTCCACACTATTGTGCACAAATAAGCGGGTGTTTACTGTCCATTGGCTGCTGTCACATTTTACCTTCACGCCGGATTGCATGTGATTGGGCCATTAGTCTCTTTTTCTTGTGGGCGGGTAAAAAACTACCTGTGGTCCAATGAGGACGCAGTTCAAGTGTATACTGGTATGCAAACCAGATTGTCAGGTCACTACTGACTACTGTGTAGACAACAGAACGTATAACTCAATGTTGGGATTTAACATAGAAACTTTCGTTTATTCAAGCCCCGGTTCTCTAAACGTTGAGTGACGTCTTCGGCTCCGCCGGTCGCGGCGCTGTTGTGCGTGCTGTCGTGACTGACGTGATCCGCCTGTCAGCTGCTCGCGCGCGACGCACTGCCTCCACGCGTGGATAGCCTGCATGTGTGCATGCGTGTGCGCGACCTTTCACTGCGCCGACAGCAGTGCGTCTGACTGGCGGTCATCTAGAGGGCTTTGAAACACGCGTGCGTCAAGAGAACGACCATGTGAGTGTTTAGATTAAGCTTTTCCAACAGTTTGCTTCAACTGAGGATGTTGAAATATCATCAGAGATAATGCTTGACCGTGGTCGAGACAAATGCTTTCCGATAGCAATGATTGGGGCCATTTGTCCCCCCTCCCCTTCCCGAAAATATTTTCAGACACGGTGTGTGTGGAAACCTTTTTTTCATGGCTGAGTTTATCTCAAGTTCATTTATACCTGCAACACACAAAACATGATCGTTGAGGGAGGGACCTACCAAACGTGTTGGTGTGCGAAATAAAGCTTTATGATAGCGAAACTATTCTGGAATACATTTTGTACTCTTTAATGATCATAACAAGCAATAATATCAACTTAAAACTACTTGAAAAAATGAGAGAGGCGGTTATATTTTTGTGCGATGGAGCTGCTATCTCTAGTATTATCGTCGTAACAATTGTATCGGTGGTTGCGAAACGTCCGCTAGAATGCGTTGAAACCAGTTTCTATCATCGCGAAGATTAGTTTCATTACTGGTATTCGGTTTGAACACGTTCTGGAATACGGCCCGCGAGTTAGGCTACAGTTGTATCCCAACAAGGCGGTGCTTATTCGCTACCTTACCCGAACGTCTTGGAATACCGCCCTTAATGCTCAACGAGTTGTTTCAACTGCCATATTAAATACGTTAAATGTTATTTAACGGCAGCGAAACGTAAAGTTCTGCGTCGAAATGCTTTAACTAGGTATATAGGTAGGTATATAGCAGGTTCTTGCACTACTCATAAATCGTCTTCGCCAGAGGAGAACAGCAAACGAAACTGACCTTAGCGCGCAATAAAAACGATATTTTTATGCTTTCGATTTCAAGTCCCAAAATTACCGAAAGAACCGGGAATAGATTTTAAATTCCCGGTTCTTTTACTGCATCAAAAGTACCGGGAATTCCCGGTACGTTTCGGGACCGGGATTTCCCGGTTCTGAACCCTACTCTGCACCTCAGTCAACTATCTGGTAAGCTGTTTAGTCCCGGGGGGGGGGGGGGGTTATGTTTTCAGTGGCGGTGGTGGTGGTGGTGCTGGGATGGGTTGCCCCAGTTTCTCGCCAAAGCTAGGTCACTGTCCATCTTTCTGATCGCCAAGAAATGGCGTTATCGGCCGAAGCCTAAGAGCTTTGTTTCATACTCATTATTCAAGAACGAAAGGAGGGGCAACCTCCAAAAGGTGAAAATTGGAATTCAAAAAATTTTCGCAGCCGGTATAGGGAAAACAATGTATAAGGATTTTGAATATTTTTTACACTTCGTTCTCCGACGTTTAAGGCTACGAAAAAAAATATTCTGAACATTGAATTGAACGTATGCTTGAGGCTTTTGGGCAACGTCTGAACCTTCCTGGAAGGGGGGGGGGAAGAGGTGAGGTCTAAACCCCAATTTTCGCAGTAGAGAGATTAAGGACAGTTGTGGTGGTTGCCTTGTACGAGCGGTGTTCTCACTACGCTTCCTCTGCAAGCGGTGTTCCGCGGGAACTTCTTGGTTTTATGTACATATACATAATATACTCGCATATGTCCTCTCAACTTAAAAGATAGTATTCTATAAAGATTTTCATTATTTTAAATAAAGTATTTATACAACTACGTTAAATATTTATAAAAGAATTACATCAATTTTGTAATTACTTAATTCCATGTTTTTTTTACTAACATAGAGGGCAAATAAATTTCATCCCTGTTATGAACTAAGATAGCATGCAATCATGTGGTATGTACAAATTTTAATTAACAATTTGTACGTACCCTCGTGGCAAAACTCATTGTTTAAACTGTTAGTTGTCACCCAGGGTAGATGTTAAACGTCCCTGTTTTTCTCAGTTTTGTAATAACATGATATGCTATTTGGTAGCGAGGGTTTCTGGGCTCGAGTCCCCGCTAAGGCATGGGTATGGATTTGTAGTTGTCAAAACTGGTCACAGAAAAGTCATTGGTCAATGGAAGATAAAACTTAAAAAAAAGTAAATATATCAAAATTAAAATTTTAATGTGATATAATCACCCGCCTCCCACCTAGACGATCCAGGTTCTATTCTCGACAGGAGTCAAACCCAGAATTTTCGAAAGTGTGCAACTTTGCGAGGAGTCGGTTGGTTTTTCTTGGCGTACTCTCGTTTCTACGCCCGTTCATCATCTTCCAATGAACTCTTTGTCGTCGAGACTTTAAGGGCCCCGCCTACCCGGACACAATTAAGGGTGTGCACAGTTGCAGAAAAAAGCCAACGCGATGTAATAACTGCTCGAGATATCACAGTGGCGTCTGATGAGCAAAAATTACTTTCGAATACTCTGAGGTTGGATGAGTTGTTATGTTTCCGTGTTTCGTTTTAAAACTGTGCTTTTAAATAGTGAGAATGGTTAAAAACGCATGTTTTCACTGTGTCTTCCAGAGCTTCAGCTCGAGACGGGTGACACGGTCAGTCCGCTAGCCTGCCCGACGTCTACTCGGGTCAGTGCGACAGCCGAGGTCGGAACTGGGGTCGTCTGGTCTGCCGCGGAGACTGTGGTAATCACGCGCCGCCTCCACCCGGGGGGAGGCCACGCTATTGGCTGCTCAGCGGCATGGTCGAGGGATAATTGGCTATCGACCTCGGAGGCGAGGTTAGGTAGCTGGCTTAAAGGGGGGAGGGGGTGGAGGGAATGGGATATAGATGAATCCAGCTCTCGTGACTGACTCAATTGATTCACCCACGTCAAAGATATTTTCCGACTGTGTTAGTGAGGCGGGATGATAAGTGCAGCTTTCGCTGGTGCTTTCATCACGGGCTCTTCTCTAAGGGCAAGGCTCTGAACTGGCGCGCATTCTTCCCGTCGTGCATAGGAGAACTGAGAGATTCGAGCGTAACCATAACATTATATGGCGGAGAAATGGTGATAAAGGTGTAATGATAAGCCCTTGTGCGCACTCAAACATCTGAACCGAATGTTTTCCTCCTATAAATTATTCTGAAAACATGCGTTTTTAACCATTCTCACTATTTAAAAGTACAATTTTAAAACGAAACACGGGAACATAACAACTCGTCCAACCTCAGAGTATTCGGAAGTAATTTTTGCTCATCAGAAGCCACTGTGATATCTCGAGCAGTTATTACATCGCGTTGGTTTTTTTCTGCAGCTGTGCACACCCTTAATTGTGTCCGGGTAGGCGGGGCCCTTAAAGTCTCGACGACAAAGAGTTCACTGGAAGATGATGAACGGGCGTAGAAACGAGAGTACGCCAAGAAAAACCAACCGACTCCTCGCAAAGTTACACACTTTCGAAAATTCTGGGTTTGACTCCTGTCGGGAATAGAACCCGGATCATCTAGGTGGGAGGCGGGCGATTATACCACATTAAAATTTTAATTTTGATATATTTACTTTCTTTTTAAGTTTTATCTTCCGTTGAATAATGACTTTTTTGTGACCAGTTTTGACAACTGCAAATCCATACCCACGCCTTAACGGGGACTCGAGCCCAGAAACCCTCGCTACTTAAGCCATCGTGCATCCAGCTGAGTTATGGAGGTCGACACCACTCAACCACCGTGGATCTTTTATAGTCAAACTTCTTATTCCTGTTTATTGCTGGCTTACACTGTGAGAAATTTTCACCTTAAATTCATAAAGGACGCTGGTTACAATGGATCTTGGTTAACTTACCGTTATCGTCGTAGATATACAGGTACTAAGTGGATTTGTTTTGAGAATGAATCCAAAATAATAATCTTGGTATATTACCAAACTTTCAAATACTTGATACGACTACTGTAAAACATTCTTATTTCTTATATGTGTATTTTTTACCCTAAAATAACTCTAAATTGGAAGTCAAAATACGTTGTAATTTCTAAATAAACACATTTATCTGAAAATACGACGAACACTTTGTTTCAATTAGGCGAATTCTTCGTTAAAAAGTCCGTACACTAACTGTCATTTTTAACAGTGTAATTTCGTCCAAAAGGTGTCGAAAGAACTACTGGCCAACAATGCAACACGTGCTTCAAGTCTACAGACCAAACTATACGTGATTGGTGATACAGAAACAAACGACAGGGAACTGATTGGCTGGCACTGAAGCCTCTCGTGTTTGGTTACCTGTAGAAGACCCCTGCAAGTACATATAAAGCCCTACCACATTCCAGCTTTTAGCATACATAAGGTGTGCATAGCTTCAGATGAAACCACGCGATTTGAAATAATTTTTCATCTCCGAGTGGTGTCTGTTTACGAAAAGCACCTAAGAATGCGTTGAGGGCGAATACGTAGTTCCTGTTTCCCGTATTTCGTTTTTTAAACTGTATTTTTATAAGAGTGCAAATGTCTAAAACACCATGTTTTCTGCATAATTTTTAGACACGAAACTCTCGTAACCTAGTCTTAAAAGCACTAAAGGTACTTGCGTTACACCTTTATCTTCATTTCTCCGCCATATTATTGTTACGAACGTGAGCAAGGCCGCGACAAGTGCAGGTGCACAGCTGGCTTACATCATGTGGCCGCGCAACATGAGACGTTCCGCGCGCACCTGGGTCGCCGCTTCCCCTCCCTCCAACCTCTCAGCTCCCTGCGACATACAGACATCCGAAACCTGACAGCTGCGGAGTTACGCAAGCCGCCGACACGTGTTTCGAGAGATTTCTGCCGTCGGGTCGGCGCGGAATGACGCGACTGGCCCCAGCCGCGCTGGTGGATTCGAGAAGGCTCCTGGGCCGATATATATGCCCGGGACGCCGGCCTCCGGAGCGAGTCAGTGAAAGTTCAGTCGGGAGTTCTCCCGCGGCGGACTTTCCGGGGCGATAGTGCCGCGGGTGCGGCAGAGTGGCGAAGTCCTTGGACGAAGGTTCCAGGGCAGGGAGTGAGTGAGTTCAGTGGAGTCGGGAGCTTTCCCGCGGCATAGTTTCCGGGCGATAGAGCGGTGAAGTCCCTGGACGAAGGTTCCAGGGCGAAGAGTTCAGTTCCGGGAGATAGTGTCGCGGGCGCGGCGGAGTTCCGAGCGAAGTTCTGAGCGAGACTTCGAGTGGGATCTCGTCGAAGGGAAGTGCGACGGCGGCGGCGGAGTGCGGTGACGGAGTCCTGCGACGGAGGTCCACGAGGGTTGCTGCGGCGAGAGTTTCGCCAGAGGTGCGTCCCAGCGAGGTGTGTGGATTGTAAGAAACGAGTGACTGGGGAAGCAACATTGATTTTTGAGTGCAATTGATTATTTGCCATTTTAGATTATTTGTAATTGGCATAAGTAGTGGCCATCAATAAAATAGTGTGGTAGTAAAATCTTTTAATTTGGCTATCCATTAAGAACCCGGTATATCGTAACATTATGGAAGTGCCTTGCGCTTAGAGGCGATACGGTGCTATAAATACCAGCGAGCGTAACACGTATCGTACCGCCTCACCATCACAAAATACGGCCCTGGCTAGGAGTATTCTTGGCGTGATTGTGCTGTTCATACGTGTGCATTCGCGTGAATCATAACGGACGCTGCCACGACCCGGCAATTTTTTTTTATCACCGTAAAATATCCGCTGCGCTCTGCGACAAAAGCTAAGCATCACACTCCCAGCACCTCGATGGATTTCTAATCGATTATTCTCTCGCTGCGATGTCTGTTACAAGCACCGCAGCGAGCGAATAATCGATTGGGCTGCCCTGACGAGTCCCGACCCGCGTCCACTCTTCGTCTGGAACTACCGTGCGCCGCTATCGCACGATAGTGGCTTGACCTGTAAACCTGGTGGGCACATTCTTCGGTCCGCTTCATGAGGAGGACGGAAAAGCAGCGAGAGAGAGTGAGAGAGAGAGAGAGAGAGAGAGAGGAGGGGAAGAGCGCTATTGTCGGGAAGCTGTCGTCGTATCTCTGGAGCAACACTCACTCCCCGCCCTCTCTGTCGTGCCCTCTCGTTTCTTTCTTCCTCGCCGTCTATTTTATTTTCATTCCGCGCATTTTCTCCCAACCCCCCCCCTCCCCTCTTTACCAATACTCCACTTCACTCCCCGCCCTACACGCCCTCCTCTTCGCCTAGCTCGAACCCGTCTCTCGCAGCCGTATCCTCCTAACTACTTCCCGGCGTACACCAGTTGCGCCAAGTTTTGAACCCTGCCTGCGGCCAAAAGCAGCAGTTAGATTAACCAACCTGCTTCAGTTCGGTATCGCCCTCGTCACGTGCACCGCCGGGAGAATACAGAATGGTTGTACGTAGAGATATTAGTTTTTCGGAAAAAATATTTTTGGTAAAAATTTTCCAACTTCATACTTTCACAAAAACACACAAATAAATTGTAATCACTTTTTATACAAAAAAGACTAAATTAAAAATACATATTTTTTCTTTGCCATTTTATAGCGCACTTAACATTTGGAAGTTGGGTGGAACCCGTGCTACACTCTACCAACTGATAGGAAAAAAAATTGTTATTTGAACAGCACCTGCCAATCTGATATATATATATGTATATAACGTATATCAACCTATCTTAAATTATGTAAATATGTGCTGCGCACGTAAAACAGTAAACGTTTTCTGGGAAAATGTGTGGTTATATCAGAAAGAAAAATTTTACCAACGAGATCTCTAGTTTTAGGTGTCAAATTTCGCTACCAACAACAACCTCATATAGACTGTTGATACAGTGGGAGTCATCTGATGGCTTGTTGGTTCGGTACTAATGTTCAAGACACCAAGTTTTGAACTAGGGAAATAAATTTCCCACATGTTTGAAATTCCCGGCCAGGCCGAGAATCGAACCCGTCACATTTGGCTCAACAAACAGAAGCCCTTACCAACGAGCGAAAGGATTGGACCTTACATAAACTCTAAACTTCAGTTTATAATAGCTCCACAACACATGAATCTGATTTTATGTGGTTTAGAATATTCTTTTATACAATACAGGTAGTGCGGGAAACTGCAATATTGCGAACAAAATAAAGATCTATTATTCAATAATTTATTTTCATGAAGTTGGGAATCGTCAGTAGATGGCATACTGTGACGTAGTTTAAGTCAGTTTCTACCTCACCATCACATTGTTACAACACCCAAAACATCGCTGAAGTATTGCTTGACCACACCTGATGATGGTTAATAAGTGTGAATAATAATTTCCGTTGATAAACCCATAGTCACTTCCACAAAATAAGGCTGCAGTCCTTTAAAATTTTTCCACAATTCAAACACTACGCTTCACGCAAACATGACGTACCATCAGCTGGACATAAAGTGTTTTCACGCAGTTTATATGCATGACCACCCATGTTTCTTTTCTCATTTCTCTCGGTGCTGTTTTACTGAAATGAGGCAGGTTTATTTACATGCGAGAAAGACAAAATATGACATAAACATGCCTAAAATTAGTTTCTTTCGATCTCCAAAGACGCACGTAGATCTGAAAGAAATTTTGACCATTCTCTGTTGGTTTGCACAGTTTACTATCCGAAACTTTACTTACCTTGAATTTTACCACGCGATGTGACGTGGCCAGCTCATTTATATTTTAACGTAGAATTGCCGCGGAAAATCACTTGTAAATAATAAAATTAAAGTAGGTGAAACATCTCAAATAATCATATCCAAGCGATACAGTAATGATACTCGTCCATGTTGAACTTTAGTTCTATGGATCAAGCGGCCTGTGACTTATAAATATGTGGAATTTATTTTTGAAAACTTGAACATTAATTTCAAATTGAGCCATTGCTTTTTTTATTCAACGAATTCAAGTTTTCGTAATAACATTAATTTCGCGAAGTAAAATCAAACAATATAAGGATCTTTATCAATATTTGTTTCATAAAGTGGCGAAAGAAAATGTGTGTTTTCCCTGAGTGATTAAACTCAGATTAATCTGCGATGAACCTCTCGAAGTAAAAAAAAAAAAAAAAAATAGCCATCCGGATATTGCCAAGCACGATGGAATTCCTGAAGGCACGATGAAGTGCCTGCAAAAATCGAACGCTGGTGTGTTTCATTATTGCTACAGATATTAAATAGGTGTTCGAATAAAATTCTACTTACGACGAAGCTTTATCTCCGCCATCTTTCTGACCACATTTTTACGGTATCCATCTATCCTAATCAGACAGGAGTCGATTATGAAAATTAACTATGCATTTTAAGTCAGAGTGTAAACTGAAATGACGACATTCTAATTTTTCCCCAACGGAAAATATTTCCAAGAGAAGTTCTTAATATTTTTTCTTCCGCTATTTTAAATGAGCCCATAATTTATGCCTATTAAATATTTTGTTTGCAACGATTTTAATACAATTCGCAGGCTTGCAAATGTAATTTTTTTTTAATTTGTGGGCACTACGCTATAAAAACCATGCTGTTTTAATTTGGTTTGTTTTGTGTTTTCAGCCTTTCAGAAAAATAGTTAGTAGGGCTATTTGTTGAATAATGTTTTGGGTATTCTTGTTGTTAACTTTAGAATGTTGTTTTTTTCTGTGCCTGTTTAATTTAATTTGTTTTATCTTTCTCTCTCTTCAGGTAATGATCAACTCCGTGTAATCTTTGTCGCAGTCGACGGTGTCCTGAGGCAGATTGCGGTAAGGATGTTTGCTTAGGACTAGTTGGCCAGACATGAACTGCCATTTGGACTTTCTATCTGTGTTGTTTCCTCTTCAAACAGATAGCGCCATCGCCCAGATATTAACAGTGTGTTTTGAGTAGGTGATACCGATATATTAGGCTGTTCCAGATTTTATGGCTGTGCATGTGTACAGTCTTCTGCTTTGTCGGCTTCCAGAAAAATTTATTGCCTAATTCCATTATATCTCTTTTTACAGACTGGGGAGATAAATTCTTGGCCGAAATTGTTTTATGCACGTATAAAATTAACTTTTTTTAAAGAACTCTCAGGGAAGGTTTTTACGCCTAGTGTTTACACTAACGATCTTAACATGTTAAAAAATTGGAATATTTTTATGTATTCGTATTTTTATGTCATAAATGACAAATAATTGATATTTATCTTTAAATATATACAATATTTATACAATACGGTTTAGACCAGTTAACTTATTTTCATCGTTAAGTCGTGCACACTAGAGCTTCGCACTCATACCACAAGTAGGTCATACAGTTGGTTAACGTCCAACTTCTGCTTGGGTTATTTTTCTTTTTGAGCACCTTTTTGGTATTTCGATGGTTTAAAGTTCACTTTAATTTTGTTCTCATCATAACAAGTAGTTGTTCTCTGGATCTCTAGTTTGCTTTCTTGAGTAATCGATTCAGTGACGAAGGAAATGCTTTATTAGCATAATCCTTAAGGTATGCGTAATGCTTTTACTATGCTGTGCTGTTTATGCGTAGTGCTGTTATTATGCTGTGTTTGTACTTAGTGCTGTTACTATGCTGCGTAGTGCTGTTACTATGCTGTGTTGTAAACATACTGTATGCCTACGATGTCTTTTCCCTGCTTTACTTTATCCTCACCATGATCTGAGCATTGCAATATGTCAAAAGATAATTTCTCCAATTATGTCATAATTGAAAAAAAATTTATATAGAGATTTTGTGAGTTTTTTGTGAGTACGGTTTTTTATTGACAACTTTCATTGCTGCTAAAGTTAGTGTGAGGTGTAAAAATTAATACCAAACTGGTGGTGGTGATTTGTAAGGTAAATTTTATCTGAATGTGTTATGTATTACACAGATAAATTTATGTTTTTCACAACCAAACAAATGCATCTCAAGCATAATCAAGATTATTTTTGCTTTGTCGCTAACTTAAAAATCATTAAACTACATATATTAAAAAGGTGTAACCTTGTTTTGAAAGAATTTAAGTATCTCTATATATTGTTTGTATATAGTGTATGTTTAAATATATCATTTAACAGAACCATTCTGTTTTCACGATGTCGCTTATGTAATATTATAAAGACAATGCCCGCCCTGTATAGGTTGTATACAAACGTACTGGCTGTAATGATTTTTTTAGTAAAAATCTGAAAAGCTTGAGAATGTTCGTCATAGTATTGGCATGGAATATATATATATATATATATATATATATATATAAATTTAAACGTGGACACAGTACGAATACTTTAAAGATATCGATAATAAAACAGTATAATTTTTTTTTTAAGTCTAGAGCAAACACACTGTTCATCGTTCCGTAGACTGACTGTCATCTCTGAACAGCGTGGGGCCGCAGAGACCGCAGCGCAGTTTGAATCCTGGAGCCCGCCGCGCGCTTTGGGGGAAGAAATTTGCATGCACCCTGCTTTACACGATAATGATGATCCGTTCCGGGGCCTAGCGCTAGACTCGTCGACCGTGTGTGCGCGTGTTGGAGGGGGCCAGAAGAGGGGAGGGGGTAAGTCGTGGGGCGCGACTCGAGGCGCTGCTAAGGGCGCTATCGACCAAACACGAGGGCACCCTTTCCCCCCCTTCGTCCACCCGCGCGTAATAAATCCCCCCCTACCCTTACCCCTACCACGACCCGCCCCTCTCGGACAAAGCGCCGCGAGAAGACCTAAGGTGGGTCGGTCCCGCCGACAACCTCATCTCCGTCCCCTCGGCGCGCTGCTTGAAGAGGGGGGGGGGGGGGAGGGGGGGCTCGAAGGGGCTGAGACAGGGCGAGAAGGAAAAGAGGGAAGAGTTCGCAAACACTCGTCCTGGAAACAAGATCGCCTCGCCTTGTCCGTGTAACACGGTCCGCCCGTGCCTGCGACCCGCCGCGGCTGAAGCCTGCCACCAGGGCGCGCCGCAGGTCGAACCCTGCACGTATCATCTATACAAATAACAATGTTAATGTTCCTACGTTCAACATCTTAAATCTCCGACAGTTCTTCACCGATTGCTTTGACCTTTTGACACAACTATGCATTCGAATACGGGACTGTTATTTGTATAGATACCTATTTCACACCTGTGTTGTGTCCTATATTTGTCCTCGGCCTCTCTCTGCAACCAACATGGCCGCTTCGCCAAGAAAGCCGTATCCCAACAGGCTTCTCTACACCAGCCGTGGGATATAGGCTACGAGTGGTGCCGTTTACATATCATAGATGGCAGCACGCATCTTTTGAACGGTTATAGCAGTGCATATGGATTTATTAATGACTGTATAATATAAAATGTGTGTCAGTGCTATATATGTTATAAGTAAATAATATCCTAGTGTGTGAATTACTGGGGAGGGCACAGGATGGCCTGTTTTTCTGTATTGGGGAAAGATTGTCGCGTTGTCAGTGACCAATGTCTGAAGGAGCTGTATTTAAGATAGGTCGAAATGTGCCTAGCCAGAGATCCTTACCCCAGAGAAATCTGGGGAAATACAGCAGTAATATTGGATTGGTGTTTGTTTTACTTACTGCTCTCCCTTCTCCCTCCCTCTCTCTCTCCTCTTCCTCCGGAGCGGCCTTCGGGATTACGCTCTGGAATCCTTTACTGGAGCGGCCTTCGGGATTACGCTCTAGCATCCTTCCACCCTGGAGCGGCCTTCGGGATTACTCTCTAGACTCCCTTCCCCCCTTGGAGCGGCCCTTTGGAGATTACGCTCTAGGCTCCTTTCTTCCCCCCCCTTCTTCCCTATCTTCACTCATGCCAAGCAAGAGGGCAGGTTAGACCAATATCTGTGCGTCAAGGAGCAGCTGCCAACCTACCAGTGGGGCCTGTCGCCCCACCTCATGCCACTCCATCACCCGACGCTGCTGCCGGGACACGTCAATTTGGCGCCCAACGTGGGGCCTGTGTCAGTCTAGATAGGCTGAGGACCACCTACCACCGCTAGAGCTTCTCATCACAGCCAGAGCAACACCCACTTCCAGGAGTGCAGAAAACACCTGGTGGCGCCCAACCCAACTGAAGGATGTCTTCTGGATCCTGTGCAGCACCCCGCTGCAGTGTACCGGATGGACCCAGCATTCCCTGTGTATGCTGCAATGCCCAGTTTCACCTACAATGCCTTGGTATCGTGGAACAAGTCATTGAACAGGCGTATATCCACATATGCCAGTCCTGCAGACAACTTCTGGTAGAGAAGAAGCCAACAGTTCCAGCTCCCCGGCTCTGCTTTGCGCCGAACTGCCCTGGGACAGCCCTAGTCCTCGTCACCTGCCAGGCCTGTCAGCGTGACTACCATCTCGCCTGTCTAGGCTGGGAAGATACACCACTGGACCTTGCTGGGATGTCGTTTACCTGCGCCCAGTGTAGAGTGAATCCCAATTTCCCTTCAAGTACAAGATCTGCAAGTGTACCTCGGCCCTTTAGAGGTCAGGAGCATGAGTACCCTGTGCAAGCTGTACACCAATGGGAGCAAGCCCTACAGGCACATGCAATCCACCCCACCGAATGGGTGGACCAGATAGGTCCATTACTATTTGGGGAAGCCTCTAGATGGTGGAATAACCATGAAGGGCTGTATGACACCTGGGAAGAGTTCACAGGGGGCTTCCTGAACCATTTTGGAAACCAATCAAGATTGGCAAATCTTACTGCCCAATTATATGGTACCAAACAAAAGGAAGGAGAGGATGTCGAAAGTTTCTTACTACAGAAAAGAAAACTTTATAAGAGGCTACACCCAGGGAGAGACCCAAATGAATTTCTTCCTACCTTGTTGGAGCTGGTGCGGCCCAACCTTCGGGCATTTCTGCGGCATCCACCTCCCGAGAATTTATCCGAACTTATGGTTCGAGCCCCTACCATGCAGCGAAACTGTCTCGAAACTAGGGGCACTGTAACAAGCAAACCGTGGTCACCACCAACCCCGGTACAGGAATATGCTACCCCCAACAAAAGATTGCCTAAGTGTTGGCACTGTCCTGAACAGCACTTTCATCAAGACTGCCCAGTGCTCCGCTGCCAACAGTCTGAAAGGAACAGCCTCAACATAGTAGACCCCTGGAGTGAAAGAGTGGTGCCAACGAGCCCTACCCCTACACCGAAGGTAGAAGACCTCAACTCCCAAGCTCGGCTCGAAAGTAGACCGACCCCGAGCCTTATGTGCGTACAGTACCACCCACAACAAGAACTGCCAAGAGTCAAGGTGCAAGTGACTCACAGCTCATTCAGGCTCTTATCGACTCAGCCGCCACCACTAATTTTGTGCACGAGAGTATTGTGCAGAGAACAGGGACCCCTATTAAGTACCAACCCCAAATGGCCCAGCTTGCCACCCAGGGATCCACCATGACCTTACTGGGCAATGCTGTGGTACAATGCTGCATAGCCGATGTGGAGATGGAGATCCCATGTCTGGTCGCTAAGGACCTTCGAGAAGAACTCGTGCTGGGCCAAGATTGGCTCACCCAGCAGCAGGCGACATTGGACTTCGAAGATAAAACTATACACTTCGGACGAACGTCCCGCCGAACTCTTCACTGGGGCACCAAAGGAATGGTTGACCGGAACACCCCTAATCAAAGTGGTGTTAACCCTAATCCTGGAATCTGCACAGAACAATGAGACTACCCTATGTTTGGGTTGATGCAAGGGGACCAGCGACCCCAAGAAACTCCTTCCCCACGCTCTGCCACAACCAAGCTGAGCCAAAATAACTCAGGCAGTGGTTTTCAATGGTGTCAGAAAGGAGGAACCCCAAAGGGGAAATCAACCATGCAGTCGTGGAGACAGCCGTTGAGCGACGCCTCCATAAAAGCAAAGTGCAACTGGAATAGAGAGTCCTTTCAAGACCGAGGACTATGGATTCCCCAGAACAGGAGTCACCTGCGGCCATGGAGACAGAAAACAGATCTGTCAACAATACCCCGCAACCCCAGGAACCTGCTAGTCCCTCCTCACCGGGACAAGATTGTGCCTCCAGAATCCTCAGACCACGGGACCGGCGGGTCAGACCGGCCCGCTACCGACTAACCTCCCCAGAGTGCAGTGGCCAGTGTAGCGGGTACCAACCTGGGACTGAAGCCCAGGTTACTGACCTCTGGCAGGTGCAACGATCCAGGCCGAGGCCACAGAGGGAGGGGGCGAATTGTTGTGTCCTATATTTGTCCTCGGCCTCTCTCTGCAACCAACATGGCCGCTTCGCCAAGAAAGCCGTATCCCAACAGGCTTCTCTACACCAGCCGTGGGATATAGGCTACGAGTGGTGCCGTTTACATATCATAGATGGCAGCACGCATCTTTTGAACGGTTATAGCAGTGCATATGGATTTATTAATGACTGTATAATATAAAATGTGTGTCAGTGCTATATATGTTATAAGTAAATAATATCCTAGTGTGTGAATTACTGGGGAGGGCACAGGATGGCCTGTTTTTCTGTATTGGGGAAAGATTGTCGCGTTGTCAGTGACCAATGTCTGAAGGAGCTGTATTTAAGATAGGTCGAAATGTGCCTAGCCAGAGATACTTACCCCAGAGAAATCTGGGGAAATACAGCAGTAATATTGGATTGGTGTTTGTTTTACTTACTGCTCTCCCTTCTCCCTCCCTCTCTCTCTCCTCTTCCTCCGGAGCGGCCTTCGGGATTACGCTCTGGAATCCTTTACTGGAGCGGTCTTCGGGATTACGCTCTAGCATCCTTCCACCCTGGAGCGGCCTTCGGGATTACGCTCTAGACTCCCTTCCCCCCTTGGAGCGGCCCTTTGGGGATTACGCTCTAGGCTCCTTTTCCCCCCCCCCCCCTTCTCCCCTATCTTCACTCATGCCAAGCAAGAGGGCAGGTTAGACCAATATCTGTGCGTCAAGGAGCAGCTGCCAACCTACCAGTGGGGCCTGTCGCCCCACCTCATGCCACTCCATCACCCGACGCTGCTGCCGGGACACGTCACCTGTGACAGGTAAAAAATAAATAACAGTTTACATAGGTGAAACATAGATTTTTATTATTTTTCTTGCTATAGAATGATATACAAATAGAGATATATAATTATAGGTATATATAAAATAGAGAGGTAGAGATATATAAAGGAAGATATATAGATATAGAGAGATATATAGGGAGATAGAAGAGATAGAGAAATTTAGGTATGTGTAGATAGATATATGGAAAGATGGAGAGAGGTTAAAGAATTTGAGAGTTGCTTTGTATATGTGTACCTACTTCAAACAAATTAAAGAACACAAATTGATTGAGGCATTGAAACGCATGCCAGATATCAGCTAGTTATATTTATTTATTTATTTATTTAAGATTTTTTTTTACACACGCCATTGCTGCATACACTACGCGTCATAATAAACTTTATAACGTGTTACATCTCCTTTCAATCTGAATGAGAGGTAACGATCGTTGCTCCTAACCTGGAGTGTAAAACAATTTAATACAAAAACCAAAATAATAAAATTATCTAAACATTCATTTGGGTGCAAAAACTGCGTAGAATAGGAACAACTGTAAACTAAAGTATTATTCTCAAAACATTAATGAAGTATAATAAATTGGGAAATGAAAGGAAAAACAAAGAACTTAAAGGAAAAATATTTAATAATAATTTCTCTAACATGCGCAGGTGACTTTATCGCTACAGTGAATGGATCGTACAAAAAATCAAAAGAAAATGTATAATACATAACTTTGCGTAAATTAACATACTCGCGTAAATATTCAATACATATCAAACATAAATTAAGTATAGTTAATTAAAGAAATTTTGATCTATAATTACAACATTTAAGTTACATTTGAAATATTTACAATTAGTAATTAAATTACGATGTTTCATTAATGTTCACAAATTGCGAAAAATCTTGCAAAATAGATTTTATTTTACTGAAGTAAAATAAAATATTTTACAACCCATTACAAAATATAAACCATTATAAAAATATTTGTACGATTGAAGAAATTTCCACGGACGTCAAAAAAAATTAGCCGATAAAAAATCTTTTACCTCTCGGTAACAAAGTTTATTCGCAGACTTACTAGTTTCGCACAAGTTTAAAACGTACGTTTAAATTTCTGTTTGTTCGTAGTCTCTATGTGCTTAAGTCACATTTTGATAGGAAAAATATATTAATTTTAAGCTAATTTAAACTTATTTGAACGTTTTATTTAGTAATAAATTGTAAAAAAAATCATTGAAATGTATTTCGTTCTAATATTTGATTAGTATTGAAGTTTTTCTTATTTAATTTTAATAATTTTGCAGCCAATATTCTTTTTTCATGTCTTCTTATATTAGGTAGATTTCAAAGAAAAACTACTTTTTGTAGCTGTTACTATGGTGCGACTTTCGGAAATTTTTTATATAGACTCAAAAGTTTATATATATATATATAATAATAATAATAACTTTGTGGACCCGATAACTTCCGCAGTTTTTCACAAATCACTTCCATACTAATACATAGTATCTAGTAGTCGAAAATTTTGGTCGTATACGTTAATGGGCAATATCCGACCAAAGGGTTAGTAATGGGGAAGGTTTTTTGAAAAACATAAAAATTGCTGTAACTCCCATAATATGAAAAATATCCGTTTGAACGTATTATAACTCGTAGGAGTAATAGGCCTACCAAAATCGTTTGAATAAGTTTTTGATTCGACCTATCATAACTGGAGGGGGTTTAAAAATCAAGTGTTGGAGGACTAAAAAAAGTCGTAAACATTTTGTGTTAATCTTATAATTTTATCTAAAACATTTTTCTCGAACAATTTTTTATTAGACTAACTATTGATGTACGGAGTTAAAAAAAATGAGTGGTTAGAATTTATAAAAATAAGCCTTAACTCCCTTAGTAGGTACAATATTAAATCCGTTCAAAAAGTTCGTAATACTTAGGCCTATAAATTTTTACCTAAAACTTTTCTCTGAAACAATTTTTGATAATACAAACCATTACTGCAAGAGGTTGAAGAAACCTGGGGTTTAAATATACATATTTGTTTAACGTTTTAAATAATGATGAAAATTTATGTCTAAAGTAAATTTTATATCACAAATCATTACTGCAAGAAATGGAACTAACGAGGATAGAAAAAGATTTCACTACTTTATTAATAGAAATAATATTAAATCCTTTAAAATTTATTGTAAAACTCCTAAAATTTATGTACAACCTTTGGCTGAATCAATTTTTGATGAAACAAACTATTAACGTAAAAAAGGGGGTTCAAACGAAAAAAAAGTAAAACTTTCGTGGTATTAAATTCGTCGGATTTATTAATAACCATCTTAATATTACCTTAAACCCTTGTAAAAAGAATTAAATGACCACGTAATAGTGCAAGGGATGAAAAATAGTGTTTGTAGGTTAAAAATAATTGCATAAATACCTTAGTAGGCATAATTGGAAATTCGTTAAGACATTTACTGTTGGATAGACTTGCGCATAATAGTTCGCGACCGGGAGCGCTCCTTTTAGTTCGCAGCTCCTTGGCGAACTAGGTCGCTCTTTTAGTTCGTCCGCTCCCATCTCGAATTCAAAGAAGACAGGTCACAGATAGTTCATTCGCTTTGCTACCGCTACTGCAGGCGATCTTCTTTGTATGTTATAATAGTTATTTTTTATAATGATCAGTGTTGTGAACGCCTAGATTATTATCCTTTTTTGGGTTATTATACATCAAATCTGTAAATAAAACAATAATTTACATAATTGGGTAAAATGGCGTATATAACAGTTCTGTTTTTATTCTTCAATTAACATACACTATAATCTAAAAATTTTAACTTACAAAAGGATTTATTTTATAGCTAGTTTAAGAAATATTATTTATGAAATGCGTTCATTTTAGTGAATAAAATACCGTTTTTTGAATATACAAACTATATTTTTTTTAAAGAAATAATCAACAAAAAATGCGTTATTATGTACAGGCTACAAATTTACGTAAATTATTAAGAAAAAAGACCCATTACTCTTCTAATTTGTTACCTTACAATTAGACATAGAAAAACTAATAAAAACTCTTAGGTAAGATTGTATGCTAATATTGCTTAAGAATGTGTATGTTCATTAGGACCTTTGTATAATTCAATAAATTTAGCAAGTTCAAAACACTTAACATACACTATAATCGAAAAATTTTAATTTCTAAAAGAATTTATTTATTAGCTAGTTTAAGAAATATTATTTATGAAATGTGTTTATTTTAGTGAATACAGTATCGTTTTATGCCTATAAAAATACAAATTTTAATTTTTTTTTAAGTTTTAGAAATAATCAACAAAAAATTGTTTGTCTGTAAAGTCGGTTTACGGACGAAAGTTTAACGTGACGTCATAACAAAACATTGATGAAATGATAGCATACTTCTATTAATAAAATTTAATCTTTGTTATTGAATTATCACTATTTTGTATTTATACAAAGAAGGAGTGAAATGAAATCTACAATTTAATTGATAAATTTACTTTTATTTTCACTCATTAATTAAAATATGTTTATTACTTTAACGAAGATATTATTTTAACTATAACTTTTTTACATGTTTGCTATTTAACTTCTTCCAATCTGTGTTATCCTGTTAAGGATAGGACGATGATAGGAAAAGTAGGAAACTAATGGGATTGTTTCAAATTTAATGTGCCTCGAAAAAGTCAAATCGATGGTTGTTCCAATCGAGTGGAAGAGAGATAGATGCGGCGCAAGCGTAACGTGACAATGTGCGTAACGGGACACTTTTTCGTGCGTGCATCTGGCGTTCATCGATTTATTAGACGTTACGTCAAAAATAAGTTTTTTTAACAATGGTTTTATATAAGTCAAAATTTTAATATTAAAGTTATCAGCTGTCAAAATTATTTTATGAAAATTGAAATCATTTTGTAAACACTGATATAACTACCTAATGTAATTATGTCTGACTTGTTCTCAGTATACACCACGGTTTCCCCACCGCGAAGTTACCGTGCTCGGACACGAGTATAAAGCTATCATCTGAAAATGTTTCATTGCAGTAAACATTTGCAGCGATCAAGAGTCAACATTTTTGTAAAGTCAGTATCCATTAGACGTCCGAAATTTCAGCTAACCGACCCGAGCAGATAACGATAGCCAGCCAAAAAGACCAGCGACAAAGCCGTAATTAATACCCGAAAGGGAGAACGAGTGACGACTTTTGATAAGCGCCAGATCATGTGCACAGAACTAAAAGAAGGAGATCGGAAAAAGAACGAACTAATGAACTGAGGAGCGAGGGATCTAGGAACTAGTTCGCGTAGTTCGTCTGTGGGAGCGCTCTTCCGAACTAGTTCGTTCGCGAACTACACAAGTCTACTGTTGGATGCATTAAGTTAAAAACATTCAAAATATTTTAGCTGCAATGAATATGAGAAAATATTAAATCGATCTTTTTTGAATATTGACAAACATTTAGGATGTTATGTGGCTACATTAAGTTCTTAAAATGTTCCAGAAGTGTATAGAAATTTTCAAAATATTTCCAAAAGAAATAGGTACTTTTAAATCTATATATGCCTGTAGGCTGTGCTTAAAGGTATTTTTTTTTGTTTCAAGCACGTATTATATGATAAACCGTTCGCAATTTTTTTTAAACTTTACACTACGTGTGTGGAGTGTATTAAATTGTGCAATTAAAAGAAAAACCAACGACCTTAACACACAAATATTTAAAAATTATTTCTCGAAAATGCGCAGTTGATTATTTTCAACTACAGTAACTTGATAATGCAAGAAGATAAAAAAATTGTATGATTCCTAAATTTACGTTAATTAATATACTCGCGTAAGTTTACAAATATTATCAAAATCAAATTTAAGAATGGTCAATAATAATATTTATTTAAAATTATAATATAAATGTTTCATTTAAAAAAATTTACAATTATTCGTTAAATTACGATTCATGAATTTGTGAATAATGGCATGCAGACCAGTTATTCTCCAAATAATACCGCCAAATTTTCAGGTCTATTTCTGTTCATTCAGGTCTCTGTAGTGAAAAAATCTAGCTGAAAAAAGAAACCCCATCGAATTCTGTCAAGTCGTTCAGATTCTATTATTGTTTTTTTTTATATTCTCGTCATTCAAGCACAATGCGACCCTAACCATGCTCTTAAAACTGGCATAATATTAATTCGGGGCGAAATGGCTCATTTTCGTGCAGCGCTGTCGACGTTCTCGTTGATAACAAACCTATTCCGCGGCCTCGTGGAAAAAAAAAAAAATGGGTGGGGCTGTGACGGGACACACGGCCGTTGGTTTAACTTAAAACTTGTATGTCAGCGAGTCGCTCTTAGTGTTAATGTATTGAAATGAAAGCGAGAGATTGACTGCGTTCCAAAAACTGTTAATGCAGAACAGACACTGGCAGGTACACAAGCGGTAGAAGTACTCACGGAGTCGTCGTTCACTGAGCGCGCTGCGGCAGATCTGCGACGCTCCCGAGTCAGTCTGTTCGCTCGGCGCCTGTGCCTGGCCCACAGCCTCCTCTTCCGGCTTTCTCTTGCATGGGCCGAGGCTGACATATTGTATTTCATACTTTGTCCAAAATACACTATTTTTTGGCCTAAATCATCAATCGATCTAAATAAACTCTGCACACACAAAGTTTTAAATTTAAACAACATAATCCAACTACTACCGTGAGTATACAAACGTATAGATTAAATTTTATTTTCCAACAATAAATTATCTGCAACGGCCATTGGCCACAAACGGACAAAATAAAAATTGGTTGTCTGTAAAGTCGGTTTACGGACGATAGTTTAACGTGACAACGTCATAACAAAACATTGATGAAATGATTGCATACTTTTATGAATAAAATTGAATCATTTTTATTCTAATAATAAAAGAATAAATGCTTGAAATTAGACTAGTAATCAGATTTTTAAAATGCAAGATAATTAACCTTTATTGCCGAAATTGTTGTTGTAATAAGCAAGAAAACCACATTAACTTTTCACTTCACTTTATAAACAGTCGACGAAACAGTTCACGTGTAGATGACTTGTAATTAATTTTTAAAAAACTGGCGTTTAGCTATAAAGTTTAAATATAATTATGAACAAGTTTTCATATAAATAAATTGTAATCAAATATCTATCATCAATTATATGAATCACCATAATTCTTTAGTCAATTGTAACATAACCTATTATTACTGCACTCGCCGACAGATGCTACTTTTTTTAATAATAAAAGAATAAATACTTGAAATTATACTAGTAATCAGGTTTTTAAAATGCAAGAATAATTAACCTTTTCTGCCGAAATTGTTGTTGTAATAAGTAATGAAAACCACAGATTAAAATTCGTCGAGAATATTTTACGTGTTTATGTCTTCCAGTGCTCAAAATGATATGCAATTGTGGCCCCGGGCACGAAATTCTATTTATAATCCATTAATAATAACGCCACTCGCGATAAATATAGGAACATATGTATTAACGAGTGCCTGGTTTCAGCAGAAGCGACTAGATAGCACGATTCGTTCGGTTCGCGTCCGTCACCGTAGATGGCAGCACCGTATGGGTATAATATTATGTCGTTTTTATAATACGATTTTATAACAAATACGCATCCCAAATACATTAAACTTATTTATAATGTGTTACAATATTTTTTTAAAACATTGTGCAAAAGATCCCGGGTGAAATTGTAATTATTATGTGTAACTGTAAAACACCATTGTTCGTACAAAAACGTATTTGAAAATTCAACATTACTTTTAAATAACCGTACCGATTGTGCTGAAAATCGGTGGACGATCGTTAAATTACATAATAATAATAATTCAAACTACGAAAACATGATTGAAAAGTCAAATCGATGGTTGTTCCAATCGAGTGGAAGAGAGATAGATGCGGCGCAAGCGTACAATGAGCGTAACGGGACACATAGTAGTGGAACAATTTGCGTTACGGGACTTTTTTTCGTGCGTGCAGCCGGTGTTCATCGATTTATTAGACGTTGTCACGTCAAAAAGCACGCAGACGACAAGCTAAAATCAACCGCTATCAAAAGTTTTAAACATTGACAGCGCAGAAAATTCCAATGAAAGGAATTAGTCAGTAAACTATTACAGAGCAGACGGATACACAGTGGTATAACTACGACGAGGCCGTTTTATGACCAATTCCTTCCACGAAATTTTCTGTGCTGTCTGTGTTTTGAATGTTTGACATCGGTTGGTTTTTGCTCGATCACTGCAAATTAATCTTTTTTTTTTGTGCGTTAGGGTTTTTATGACGTACAGTTTAACTAGCAATGGCATATATTTAAAAAAAAACATCTTAAATCAAACTTCCTCATTGCAATAATCCTTCGAAGAACGCATGTAGATTATTGAAGCAAAATTCGCGGTGGTTATAGAACTTAGTTTAGTTAAACATAATCCAGACGTTCATATTCCATCTTAAATACTTTCTTTATTATTTATAATAAAAATATTGTTCAGCCCTAATTTCATAGAAGTATACCACCTACGGGAAGCACTTTACACCATAACTCGTATAAATGTTTTCAACTTATTTTGTCAAGATGAACTTGCAGTGCAGTTTGTCAGTCGAAGTGAGACTTTCTCTGTATAGTTACCAAAACGTGCTTACGTATATCGTTTTTTTCCCTTTGCTTGGCGGTAATTGATTAATGTCAAAAGCGTGGTAAGGTTCATTCAATGTCAACAGAAGACCAATATTTTAATAGATTTCTGAGATAGTCAACTGAAGCAGTTATTTTTTTTATAAATAATTTCCTTTATCAAATTCATAACTTCGCCTTTTTAACAGTATTATGTCTATAAGAATGATTTGCTGAGTTTAACAGTATTATGTCTATAAGAATGATTTGCTGAGTTGATTGTTATTTTGTTCGCTGCCAAACAAAAAAAAACAATGCATTTTATTTTTATTTCAAAACAAATTAATGTGTTGAATTTTTTTTCTGTGTACATTTGTGAACGTTTTTCTGCTCAATCACAGGGCTTTACTCACCTGTAAATTGAAATACCGACAAAATCGCGGGATTTCAAAATAAAAATAAAATAGGAAAAGAAGGGAAATTAAAATTCAATATCGTCGTGTTTTCATCAGAACATGGTCCATGGGATTTTCTTTTGAATAAGCTTCACGAGCCATTACTTGACATTTTCCCGAGTAAGCTTTTTCTTTTTTACTTCTCAGCAGCTTGGCATTTCTTTATGCAAATAGCTAGCGCCCCTTCCCCCCTTTTTTCCAAACTTTTCCACCCCCGAGGCCATGGTTAGCATTTTTTTTTTGTTACCGCTATATATTGGACTGTGAAAGCTGATCTCTTGCGCGAAATTTCTTTGTGCCGCGTCCGGATTACATCTGAATCAGTGGATTCGCTCTCTCGGGTCTCTGCAGTCGCGTGGGAGCCTTTGGGAAGTCGTTGTGAGGGTTAGTGGGAAGGGGGTGGTCGGTGGTTGGAGGACTTATGAAGCTGTTTAAAAAGGAGAGCGATAGAGAGATAGCGGACTGCGCGACACGATACTGGGAATGAGATCCTGTCCGTCGTTTATGTCGTCACGACCTTTACTGCAGTAGTCCACTCTACCCACAAAAATTATCAACAAACTTAGCCTATAACTTTTTTCCCAATTAAACTGACTTACGTATTTGAAATTTTTTAATAAAATCAATAAAAAAATCTATTTTCTATTACTTTTGGTTTACTTAATCTTATCACGTGCTTGTAAATTCTGCAGGACGTGCATTTTTGTTGATACGTATTATAATCTAATATTCATATTACGTATGCAAATTATACTTCATGAAATAAAGTTATTAAAACATGTTTTCTTCAGTGAAGTAGTCTATGTTTTACCTTGCATATTTACTGCATTGAAAATGTCAATTACATAAGTAAATAAATTCAGTGATTCATTTTGAACACAGACTCTGAGATATTTTTCTACTACAACACTAATAATCACTCTCTTAGTACCCGGATAGGTTTTCACAATAACACCAGCAAGAAATTGGAGGTTTCTACACACATTTTTGACCAATTATTTCCCGCATAAATAAATTGTATTGCCTACTGTTAAAATTAAATATTCCCAAAAGTTACTTTTTTTGAACTGATGATAGACTTTAACATAAAAATTTAACATACTGGAATATTTGTTTTATGTACCATATTTTTTTCTATCAGTGTCCCAGAAATGTGTAAAAGTAGTTGCTTTTGTTTATTATGCCTACTGTAAAAACATCAAGAACTTAAAAATTCGCGAGTATGGAATACACGATTGTAATAATAACTCTGAAAGTGTTGAATATCAGTGTAGCAGGTGTTGTAGCCAGTTTATACGCTACTGAAAATTGAAAAGACACATCACGAATTGTGTCGGACTGGTTGCGCATTCATCAGGATCAAAATATATCTTGTGTGCTAAGACGTTTGAACACATGTTCGGTGAGAGGCATCATAAAATATATCACTGTCCTTTTAACGAAACTGAGAACTCTTAAGCTGTGTGCTGTATTTTTTTTAATAAACTGTCACGTGGAGCTACCCTGAAAACACGTTATATATATTTATATTCTAACGCCTTGACCGCTAAACCATCGTGCTCATAAAAATGAGCAATAAAAACAGAGAGCAAATGTACATTAATTGAGATTTTGTCAATATGCATGTGTATTTTTTTAGATACTTGGTTGCTGCAAATATTTCTCTGACGAAAATTCTGCACGCTTACAATTACATACGTGTGTTTAGAAAACTACAGTGTGGTGCTATATTATTTTACAATATTTAATGTAACACTTATTGGTTGTGTAAGTTTACACATAGCCTACATCCAAATGTGAAATGTAACACGTTCACTATTTTCATTTAAAATGGAATGTCGTGAACTTCAACAAATATCTGTTGATCAGTGAGGATTTCCAGAAACATTTACGCAAAAATGCATAAACTATGCTTTTTTATAAATGATATGAGGCAAAAAAATGTAAAATTACTTAAAGTTTGCATACTTATTTTTAATAAAAAAATTTTAACAATGTAGAAAATGTTGTATTTAAGCCTGTAAGAGCTTAACGTGCATTTCTTTTCGTACACATTACACATTAGTGACAAAGAACCGCACGGTGACTCGGGTAACTAAGCAAAGGTTTATCGTACACAATACAAAGCGATCAGAAAAAGAAAAGGGAAATTCGTGTAATATAATCGTATTGCAAAGCAAAGCTATACCCAGTTTGGAAAAAAACATTAATGATTCTCGAAAATTTACGTCTTTTTTCCTGGATTTTAATTCGGAGAAATGACCATGTTTGGACTAAAATCCTCCAGCCTTACCCACGCACCCCCTTCTTCATTCAGTCACCCTTCTTTTCAACCGGGCTTCTACTTTTTTTTTCGTCTCCTCTTTGCTTCGACGTGCAATTCCAAGAGAAATATTTACTGGTAGCGGAACCGAGCCGCGCGAATTTTAATCCGGAGCTCTTTTCGCAAAGCCCTGATTAAAGTATAAATTAAACACTGAAATGTTACCACGCCTTTCAGTCACCTAAGGCCTGAAAACTAATTTCTCACGAAAAATGTGAGTGTTTTTTTTTTTTTTTAGTGGAAATGAAATGTAGAGAGTAAGTCTAGCTAACTTAATAATTTAATGGCTGAATATTTGGCACAACTTTGCTGAAGAGGCGTAGCGTTTCTTCATTGCACACAGACAAATAATATCTCTGTATTTCTACAAAAGATTCATTTGTAAACCAGTTGCGAAGAAATATATTTTAATATCTCAAGAAAGATATTGTAACTTTGTACAACACATGGCTGTAGTTATTTTTGCATGTATAAAATACTTTTTTTAAAGATAATACTGATATTTCTTAAGAAAATGTGCGCATAATTTTAAATGTTAAATACTATTTCATTCAAGCATATATATTTTTAAACCTTAGAAAAGATAATCGAAAATTCAGTAATCTGGCCCTATTTAGTTTTATGTTATTAATGTGCTCAGTTAATACTAGAAAGCTATTCAGAGAACGGTTTACAAATATAATTATCGAGATACTGGGACACCACAAAGCATAGATGGTCGGATAAGAATCAGAATCCAGTATTACTACAAACACTATTTTGTAGGGATACAGTTTTTATGTAAAAGTACAAATTTACATTGTTGTGTTATGAAAACCACTATAATTGCGTGTAAGAATAACATGATTTAAACTGTAGTTGTAGCCATGAGAAAATTGGGCCGAATTGATCTACGCAGGCTTTACAACTCTTTTTTTTTCTTACGTAGCTGTCGATTTATTTTTCACCCATTTAGGTACCCACGTTAGCAAAAGACCAGAATTTTTTTATTGAATTGGGTGTGTTGCGAAACGAACAAAAAATTGTTAAGGTAGTGTATGTATGCTAGTTCTTCATTCCAGCCCGTTCCTCACAAAACCATAGGCGTGATTTTTCTGTGTTTATGGCTGCTGTTTTTGACCATCAGATATACAAGTATCCGAAGGTTCAAATATTTCATACCTAACTCCTATGTCATTTAAAACAAGTAAAAAAGAAAAGAAATTTTTTAAGTCGATTCCCGTTGTTTTTAATCGGATGTGCACGATGCTAACGCCGGATGAGTCCAAGAATATGTTGGGGAGGTGAGCGAGGAGAATTTTCGTCCGTCAGCGAAATCCTGAGGGTATGATATCTTCGTATTCAGAGACGCCGAAAGTCGTGAAAGAAGCCCCCGCGAAGAAGGCCGAAAGCTGGAATGGTCGCGTGCTCGGGGAAAGGGGAACGAGGAGATCAGAGGACGCGTACTAACCGAAGTGAAAACGTCAGGAGCGTAATTAAAGGAACTTTAATCAATCCGACCATACGATTCGCAGTCGCCTTGTTGCCTCGGTTGGAGCTGCCCTGGCATCAATATAACGGCATGAAGGAGCAGAGGAAAGCAATGAACAATCAAAATGTTATTTCAGACATACGACATGGATAGTTTACACTGTATGTAATAGAGGAAACCTGAAGAATGGACCAAGAAAAATTAATACACAAATACGCAAAAAAAAAAAGCCAAAATCAGCCGATGCCAAATGTTAAATGTACAAACCGCACACAGGATTCCGCGGGAGGAACTAGTCAGGACAATATCACAGCACAGACGAACACAGCGGGTTGACAACGACGAGACAAGTTGCAACAAGAACAGTTAATATATACAAACAACAACCTCGGACAACACACAGACAACCCAACGATTATACTAAACCTAATAATTATACTAAATCTGGGACCACACAACGTCCTTTACACAGGAGCAGACATTTTTCGCAAACAAAAAGAATTGAACTTCTATTAAACGGCAATTTAGTGTCGTTTCTTTCTTATAATTTGCGGCCATCTGAAAGAGAAGTCATTGCCTTATTTGACCCGGTCATTGCTTTCGCGCTTAGTTATACAGTGATTGGTGGGGATATGTATTTTTCGCGAAAATATTTCGAGACTCGCTGGGAGTTAAAACACAGTAGCAAAACTTGTGTTTCCTGATTGGGTAAGTTTCTTTCAGTTCTGCTGTCTGCAAATCAATCACGTCTCCCGATTGGCTCGGTCAAATAGGGCAATGGCTTCACTTGCCGCCAATCACAAGCAACAAACCGCTATCGCGGGTATACTTTATTGCAGTCTAATAAACGTTCAGTTTTTTCGTGAAAAATGCTTACCTCTACTGACTGATTTGCTTATAATAGACATAGCCTATACCTAAAATAAATTCGCTCAAAAATGAAGCATAGACGATGCTACAGTGTTTTAATTCTCAGCTAGTCTCGAAATCTTTTCGCGAAAAATACATGCCCCTACCTATACATAAATGAAGCCATTTATACTGTGTCTCACTCTTAGTTTTCAGTAAAGAAAAATGGCACCCACTGTTGCCATATTGACTACCAGGCTTGTTACATTAAAAATCTTATTTTGTATACCATCGTTAATTAAATTTTTTTTTTAGTTTTAAGATTTATTGATTTTTCTTAGTATCTGTTGACAGTATTATTATAACAGTTGTAGTCATTACTGAAAGAAGAAAATAATTTCTTTTTGAAAACCTGTTATCATTTCACAGGAGAAACTATTGTAGCAATCGTCACAATTAATAACAAGGCATTCCGTTAAATTATGTGCCATGCTCAAACAGAGACAAAATTGTTTATTCTAAATGATGTAAAACATTTTTTTTTTACAAAAACGGATGATACCAAGATGGCGTCTTTCAGTTACGTATCTTTAGAAGTAAAAATTGACTATTATCATGTAATAATTATCTTGATGAAATAAAACTAAAACAATGTGTGTCCGGAATTCCCATTCCAAATTTTACTGTTAAAATACAATGTTTCAGATTCACTTAAACATTTTTAATTGAAATATAAAGTTGAGTGTTAAAAATTTTGTGTTCAATGGCCTATATCTGGCAGCAAAGCGCACCGAAACAAGGAGAGCGCTAAGGACAGAAATCGTACATTGGACCGAGAGAGTAAATGGCAGTTAAACTGCACATTGAAAATTAAGGACGAGAGACGCAACAGAACTCTCATTGCTCGATAACAAGGTCACATACATTGTCGGGTAACACGTGATTGGGTAATCATTTCTTCTCCTTGTTTATGATTGGCCCAGAGTCGTCAAGGGCGCGTCAAGAGCACAGTAGTCCAACCGTCGAGGTGAAGCAGATACACGCGTGCTTTTCAAGGCTACTTTGCTGCACGATGAACCCACAAGATGGTTGTGGCTGTAACCACGAGCTGTAACTCACGCAGGTGATATGTGGTTTCAAGGAAGTCAGGGCCAATGTAGTCCTGACCCCTCTTCCCATGTAGTCAGTCGCCTTGCGCACCTGTCACGCCTTTTTATCTAAGATGTTCCGTGGTTATATTATGAAAGGACTAGTACACTGTAAAATAATTTCACAAAACTCATGTGTAGAGACCGGAAAAATTCGCGGGTTCAATGACCTCCAGGATAGACTCAATATCCTCTACACACTCGGGCAAATGCCAACTGTTCATTGGCTGCTGACTTGTGAGTCGTCTCGACTGGGTGGCCTGTGATTAGACACTTCTATGAGTGAGGATCTCTAATTGGTCCTCAGTCCACCAGATTAACAGTGACCAATGACAGAAGCAGCTCTAAGGTATAATTATTTGAATTTTAGCGTAACACGAAATGAACACGCGAATTTTTCAGGTCTCTCTACTCATATGCATACGAAGTGTGATCAAAAATACGTTGTATGAATTTTAATAGCAGCAACTGCTGACGCTACATCTATTTTAAGTAATAAACCCGATAGCCTGGTCCTTTGAGATTATCGGTGACAAGTTTGATCACGTTTTAACCTGTCAGTTGGTTTTCAGAGCTGGAACAGTGTGGTCGTGTTTATCGTTTCTTTCGCGCAACATAGCTACGGACCCGGAGATTACGCAGATTCGTCTGGCCTCAGGGTAGAATTCATACTCGTAGGTGTGCTTAGTACTTGTTTGCTTTCCCGTTCATTAATTTCAACACTTACCGGTGTGAAATTACTCTAACGCCAGCGGAGATTCTGATGCCAAGGTTTTTCGTGTAAAAACCTATTTTTACAGTGTACTTAATTGTACTTGTTTGCATGAAAACCGTATATAACAATCTATTAGACAAGAACCGACGCGTATCTCGTAAACAGCGGTCAGTAAGCGATGCCTGGACAAGTGGGTAATTAACTGTCCGCGCGGCGCTAGGACTACGCCGTAAAAAACTTAAGTTATGCGACGGCTGCCTCGTAAGGTTTGGAGGATGAAATGCGTGAACAAAGCTTAACTTATACCTACCTTCATTTTTAAGCCAGCGCAGCGCTACAACTTCCAAGTGAAGTTAACTTTATTCTTTTTTTTTAAAAATATCCGTGGTGAGCGCTGTTTTTGGGAATTTATTTTTTGCATTAGTAGTATAGGATAGTATTTTCTGCGACATGGCTTCTGGCTGTGGATTGATGATTGTCGTCCGCCATCTTGGATTGTGACGTCACGGCGGCCATCTTGGATGACCTTGACCTTGACCTTTGACCTTGACCTTTAATTTGATCCTCAAAAATCGCCAAAATCCGCCAAAATTGGGCAAAATTTGCCCAAAATTCCTCAAAATTCGCCAAAATTTCCATTTCTGTGGAAAAAAATTCCGCCAAAAAATCTCAAAAAATTCCACAAATTAAAAATTTCTCTTTTCGAGGGAAAAATTTCCGTTTCGAGGGAAAAATTCCCGTTTTTAGTCCTTAAAAATCCCAGCGGCTGAAAATTCCTAAAACTGGCTTAAGCATCCTTAACTCAAGACTCAGTTAAGCCATTTATAGGATTATGATGTCACCGTTGCAATTTCCGTTACGTCCGCCATCTTGAAAATCCGCAATTTTTATGTTAGAAAATCGGGAAAAATTTTAAAAATCATTAAAAAAAATTATTTGATCGAATTAAAAAAAATATTAAAAACCACTGTTTCAGTTATCGTTACGGTCGCCATCTTGGATTATATAAATGTTGCATATTTCGTTACACCCGCCATCTTGGTTGAGTACCATGTCATTCTTACACTTTACGTTACGACCACCATATTGGATCCTTGTAATGTTGCAATTATCGTTATGGTCGCCATCTTGAAATTTAGTCACCATCTTGAAATTTAGACGCCATCTTGTAAATCCGTAATTTTTATGTTAGAAAATCGGGAAAAATTCCAAAATTCATCAAAAAATTAACGTAATAGAATTCCGATTGATTATATCGATGAACGTCCTTGGTTCGAAACCGGTGAGGGCAAAAAATAAAAAAAAATCAGATCCTTCCTCCACAGAAGCCACCTACAGACTGACCTACCACCACCAAAAACTAGGTATTTACCATCAGCTGGTATGACATCATGTCCGCCATCTTGTCTTTGTCCGCTGGAGGGAACCATCTTGTTTTCGCCTGCTAGAGTGTGCTGGAGTCATGTTAGTATAATGTTCTGTTCACCATAACTTTGACCTTGACCTTGAACTTTGACCTTGACCTTGGACTTTGACCTTGACCTTGAAATTTGACCTTGACCTTGAAATTTGACCTTGACCTTGAACTTTGACCTTGACCTTAAACTTTGACCTTGACCTTGAACTTTGACCTTGACCTTGAAAATTGACCTTAGCCTTTGACCTTGACCTTGAACTTTGACCTTGACCTTGAAATTTGACCTTGACCTTGATGTCCATCACGGATCCGTCATTTTATGTTCAGTACAAGTTACCAGAAGCTACCACATGCTAGTGGTCATTGCCACCATCATGTTTTCGTCTGCTGGAGGACTCCATATTGTGTGTACTCGTCTTACCATCATGATAATTTTTTAATAACATGCTACAGTGCAGTAATCATTTATTATTACTGAGGTGCCCGACATCTTGAAATTCGGCCAACATCTTGAAATCATGTAATTATTTAGTTAGAAATGCGGGAAAAATTCCAATAGTCTCCGAAAAAATCAATTATTAATTTACAAATTGAATCGATGGATCCCTGTCCACGGTTCGATTCTTGACCAGAGACAGTTGTAACTAATTATTAAATAAATGTTAGGTTCTGTTTTCCATTACCTTTCGCGGAGTTAATTAATCATTCACTCTACGAAAAAAAAAAAACTCAAGTCAATATACCGGACCAACAAATTAAATCAGTGCCGATTAGCCTATTATGAAAGTCTAATTTTTCAATAATCTGAATAACATATAAACCGTTCATGTACAAAGCCACACATATAGATCAATTGTCTTCAGTCCGTGAGACCGAGTCATGTCATTATCAGACGTATAGGCTAGTTATTTCAGGACCACATGACCTTCGTAATCCATCGTGACATTTTTATACATTATAAAGGACCAAGTGACCTTGAAAAATATTTTAGTAACACCAAGAGGTGATAAACTAGTATATATTCAATCACTACATTTTGTACTACGCGCAATCAACAAAAAAGGAAGCACCAACAACGAAAAGACAGCACCACCAACGAAAAGGAAGCACATTTGGAAGCACCAACAAAGAAAAGGCAGCACCGCCAACGAAAAGGAAGCACATTTGGAAGCACCGACAAAGAAAAGGCAGCACCGCCAACGAAAAGGAAGCACATTTGGAAGCACCGACAAAGAAAAGACAGCACTGACAACGAAAAGGAAGCACATTTGGAAGCACCGTCAACGAAAAGGCAGCACCGACAACGAAAAGGAAGCACATTTGGAAGCGCTGACAACGAAAAGGCAGCACCGACAACGAAAAGGAAGCACATTTGGAAGCACTGACAAAGAAAAGACAGCACATTTGGAAGCACCGTCAACGAAAAGGCAGCACCGACAACGAAAAGTAAGCACATTTGGAAGCACTGACAACGAAAAGGCAGCACCGACAACGAAAAGGAAGCACATTTGGAAGCACTGACAACGAAAAGGCAGCACCGACAACGAAAAGGAAGCACATTTGGAAGCACCGTCAAAGAAAAGACAGCACCGCCATCGAAAAGGAAGCACATTTGGAAGCACTGACAACGAAAAGACAGCACCGACAACGAAAAGGCAGCACATTTGGAAGCACTGACAACGAAAAGGCAGCACAGGCATCGAAAAGGAAGCACATTTGGAAGCACCGACAACGAAAAGGCAGCACCGCCAACGAAAATGCAGCTCATTTGGAAGCACCGACATCGAAAAGGAAGCACCATCAACGAAAAGGCCGCACCATCAACGAAAAGGAAGCACATTTGGAAGCACAAGTTACGAGAACTTAGTCTTAGTTAGAAATCTGAATACAAGAAAAAAAAACATTAAATTTCTATAATTGCAATTATTTATTTCTTTACATTATACAAATACAAGTAAAACAAGCCATTATTATATGTAGCCACCTTTCCTCAGTTCTTTGAGTATGAATGATATTTCTTTGATGCACGAATAGTTTCCTGCACAAAGCGAGTCATGTAGAAGTCTTAGCCGGTCAACCAATATGTTTGGATCGTTCCATGAAGTGTAATCAGTCTCTTCTACCACCATCTTACTTGTTTGATTATTATAAATATTATTTTCTCTGGTGTCTTCCGTTTTAACACCATCATCAGGGTAACTTTCATTATCGAGACAATGATCATCACAAGCTTGATCCGATTTATTTAATATATCACGTTGTTTCCATCGTTTCGGTCTCAGGACACCACCACAGTCTTCGATCTTGCCTGCTTTAGTTGCTTCATCACAGTCTATACCTTTGTCAACAGCCGCAGAGTCGCTGTAGCAATCACCGTAGAAGGCATCTTCTTCACCCAGATTACCGTAAGAATTCGATGTCGATGATGTCGAAGCGTCTTCATCGTCTTCATGCTTCCTTTTTAGGAGTCCATCATTTTTACAAAGTAGGAAAGATCTACTTGAATTCGGCTGGAATGTATTCTCACTTTTTACGTTAAAGATTCTTCCATTGTCTTCATTCTTCCATAAATCATAATCGTCCTTCAATTTAAGTTCTTTGTCGAGATCGGAAGAACCGCGATCATAATCTCTCCCAAGACAAGAAAAATTATTGTCGTAATGCAGATCACTCTTCCTTAGTCTAGTAGAGCCATCGTTTTCCTCTAGCTTGTACACAGGCTTGACGTTACAAGTTCTGTCATGTCTTTATAAGCTCTCTCTCCGCGTAAACGACTTGCTACATCGAACACAACTTATCATATTACGTAGCGGATTTTTATCACAGTCATTCTTTTCGTGTTGTCTTCCATTCTTTCTCAAGATAAATTCTTTGCTGCAAAACTTACACCTGTGTCCTTTCGTTACAGCAACAGTCACCGAATCAGGATTCATATTAGTTACTGAGACTATGGTCAGATGCAAACTGAATTAATTAAATTAGATACATTACTTAAATATAATTTTTAATATTTCATCTGCAAGAATTAAGTTACATCATACAAAAGAAATTGTTACATGTGGTCTCGATTATTAGCATGTGATGTCGCCACGTGTTGTGTTGAGTCATAATTTATTTAGTTGTTTTATGTGGTATGCGGGAAGCTCACTAACGATCGCAAAACAAGGATGGCTTCGCTAGACATCAAGGAGAAGGAAGTTCGTCTTACATGTTAGTGCTCCACGGATGTCTCATGACATATTATTTGACTGAGTAATGGTTGCTTAATTTTTATTTCCACCTGGTAAAAAATTACAAGTGCTGATTTAGTAACAGATATTCTCGAATTAAATGTAACTCTAAATAACATGTCATGACTCATTAGGTAAAAAATCCGTCATGCAGAGAGCGGTTTCTCATAATAGACAGAAACACTTGAAGAAACCACAGGAATAATCAGGAGTTCATGGAGAAATCCATCATAGTATTGAAAAAATAATAGGGAGCACACGGAGAAAACCATCTCACGTTTCTTTGTTATCATATAAATACAGAAAAAATATTTAATAATAAAATAAATTAATAAAAAAATTTAAATTGAAAAAAAATTAAATTGAAAGCAGGAATAATCAGGAGCACACGGAGAAAACCATCATAATATTGACATGGATAATCAGATGCACTCGGAGAAAACCACCACACGTTTTCTTTGACATCATAAAATTACAGGGAAAATTTTTTTAAAAATAAATAAAAAAATTCAAAAAAGGAAAAAATTACCAAAATACATAAAATTCTGGCTTGTACTAGAACTCTATCTTTGTTACACAATGAGAAGTTCACAAGTTAGCAGAATCTATTTATGTATTTTGGTAATTTTTTCCTTTTTTGAATTTTTTTATTTATTTTTAAAAAAATTTTCCCTGTAATTTTATGATATCAAAGAAAACGTGTGGTGGTTTTCACCGAGTGCATCTGATTATCCATGTCAATATTATCATGGTTTTCTCCGTGTGCTCCTGATTATTCCTGCTTTCAATTTAATTTTTTTTCAATTTAAATTTTTTTATTAATTTATTTTATTATTAAATATTTTTTCTGTATTTATATGATAACAAAGAAACGTGAGATGGTTTTCTCCGTGTGCTCCCTATTATTTTTTCAATACTATGATGGATTTCTCCATGAACTCCTGATTATTCCTGTGGTTTCTTCAAGTGTTTCTGTCTATTATGAGAAACCGCTCTCTGCATGACGGATTTTTTACCTAATGAGTCATGACATGTTATTTAGAGTTACATTTAATTCGAGAATATCTGTTACTAAATCAGCACTTGTAATTTTTTACCAGGTGGAAATAAAAATTAAGCAACCATTACTCAGTCAAATAATATGTCATGAGACATCCGTGGAGCACTAACATGTAAGACGAACTTCCTTCTCCTTGATGTCTAGCGAAGCCATCCTTGTTTTGCGATCGTTAGTGAGCTTCCCGCATACCACATAAAACAACTAAATAAATTATGACTCAACACAACACGTGGCGACATCACATGCTAATAATCGAGACCACATGTAACAATTTCTTTTGTATGATGTAACTTAATTCTTGCAGATGAAATATTAAAAATTATATTTAAGTAATGTATCTAATTTAATTAATTCAGTTTGCATCTGACCATAGTCTCAGTAACTAATATGAATCCTGATTCGGTGACTGTTGCTGTAACGAAAGGACACAGGTGTAAGTTTTGCAGCAAAGAATTTATCTTGAGAAAGAATGGAAGACAACACGAAAAGAATGACTGTGATAAAAATCCGCTACGTAATATGATAAGTTGTGTTCGATGTAGCAAGTCGTTTACGCGGAGAGAGAGCTTAAAAAGACATGACAGAACTTGTAACGTCAAGCCTGTGTACAAGCTAGAGGACAACGATGGCTCTACTAGACTAAGGAAGAGTGATCTGCATTACGACAATAATTTTTCTTGTCTTGGGAGAGATTATGATCGCGGTTCTTCCGATCTCGACAAAGAACTTAAATTGAAGGACGATTATGATTTATGGAAGAATGAAGACAATGGAAGAATCTTTAACGTAAAAAGTGAGAATACATTCCAGCCGAATTCAAGTAGATCTTTCCTACTTTGTAAAAATGATGGACTCCTAAAAAGGAAGCATGAAGACGATGAAGACGCTTCGACATCATCGACATCGAATTCTTACGGTAATCTGGGTGAAGAAGATGCCTTCTACGGTGATTGCTACAGCGACTCTGCGGCTGTTGACAAAGGTATAGACTGTGATGAAGCAACTAAAGCAGGCAAGATCGAAGACTGTGGTGGTGTCCTGAGACCGAAACGATGGAAACAACGTGATATATTAAATAAATCGGATCAAGCTTGTGATGATCATTGTCTCGATAATGAAAGTTACCCTGAGGATGGTGTTAAAACGGAAGACACCAGAGAAAATAATATTTATAATAATCAAACAAGTAAGATGGTGGTAGAAGAGACTGATTACACTTCATGGAACGATCCAAACATATTGGTTGACCGGCTAAGACTTCTACATGACTCGCTTTGTGCAGGAAACTATTCGTGCATCAAAGAAATATCATTCATACTCAAAGAACTGAGGAAAGGTGGCTACATATAATAATGGCTTGTTTTACTTGTATTTGTATAATGTAAAGAAATAAATAATTGCAATTATAAAAATTTAATGTTTTTTTTTCTTGTATTCAGATTTCTAACTAAGACTAAGTTCTCGTAACTTGTGCTTCCAAATGTGCTTCCTTTTCGTTGATGGTGCGGCCTTTTCGTTGATGGTGCTTCCTGTTCGATGTCGGTGCTTCCAAATGAGCTGCATTTTCGTTGGCGGTGCTGCCTTTTCGTTGTCGGTGCTTCCAAATGTGCTTCCTTTTCGATGCCTGTGCTGCCTTTTCGTTGTCAGTGCTTCCAAATGTGCTGCCTTTTCGTTGTCGGTGCTGTCTTTTCGTTGTCAGTGCTTCCAAATGTGCTTCCTTTTCGATGGCGGTGCTGTCTTTTCTTTGACGGTGCTTCCAAATGTGCTTCCTTTTCGTTGTCGGTGCTGCCTTTTCGTTGTCAGTGCTTCCAAATGTGCTTCCTTTTCGTTGTCGGTGCTGCCTTTTCGTTGTCAGTGCTTCCAAATGTGCTTACTTTTCGTTGTCGGTGCTGCCTTTTCGTTGACGGTGCTTCCAAATGTGCTGTCTTTTCTTTGTCGGTGCTTCCAAATGTGCTTCCTTTTCGTTGTCGGTGCTGCCTTTTCTTTGTCGGTGCTTCCAAATGTGCTTCCTTTTCGTTGTCGGTGCTGCCTTTTCGTTGTCAGTGCTTCCAAATGTGCTTCCTTTTCGTTGTCGGTGCTGTCTTTTCGTTGTCAGTGCTTCCAAATGTGCTTCCTTTTCGTTGTCGGTGCTGCCTTTTCGTTGTCAGCGCTTCCAAATGTGCTTCCTTTTCGTTGTCGGTGCTGCCTTTTCGTTGACGGTGCTTCCAAATGTGCTTCCTTTTCGTTGTCAGTGCTGTCTTTTCTTTGTCGGTGCTTCCAAATGTGCTTCCTTTTCGTTGGCGGTGCTGCCTTTTCTTTGTCGGTGCTTCCAAATGTGCTTCCTTTTCGTTGGCGGTGCTGCCTTTTCTTTGTTGGTGCTTCCAAATGTGCTTCCTTTTCGTTGGTGGTGCTGTCTTTTCGTTGTTGGTGCTTCCTTTTTTGTTGATTGCGCGTAGTACAAAATGTAGTGATTGAATATATACTAGTTTATCACCTCTTGGTGTTACTAAAATATTTTTCAAGGTCACTTGGTCCTTTAGAATGTATAAAAATGTCACGAAGGATTACGAAGGTCATGTGGTCCTGAAATGACTAGCCTATACGTCTGATAATGACATGACTCGGTCTCACGGACTGAAGACAATTGATCTATATGTGTGGCTTTGTACATGAACGGTTTATATGTTATTCAGATTATTGAAAAATTAGACTTTCATAATAGGCTAATCGGCACTGATTTAATTTGTTGGTCCGGTATATTGACTTGAGTTTTTTTTTTTTTTTCGTAGAGTGAATGATTAATTAACTCCGCGAAAGGTAATGGAAAACAGAACCTAACATTTATTTAATAATTAGTTACAACTGTCTCTGGTCAAGAATCGAACCGTGGACAGGGATCCATCGATTCAATTTGTAAATTAATAATTGATTTTTTCGGAGACTATTGGAATTTTTCCCGCATTTCTAACTAAATAATTACATGATTTCAAGATGTTGGCCGAATTTCAAGATGTCGGGCACCTCAGTAATAATAAATGATTACTGCACTGTAGCATGTTATTAAAAAATTATCATGATGGTAAGACGAGTACACACAATATGGAGTCCTCCAGCAGACGAAAACATGATGGTGGCAATGACCACTAGCATGTGGTAGCTTCTGGTAACTTGTACTGAACATAAAATGACGGATCCGTGATGGACATCAAGGTCAAGGTCAAATTTCAAGGTCAAGGTCAAAGTTCAAGGTCAAGGTCAAAGGCTAAGGTCAATTTTCAAGGTCAAGGTCAAAGTTCAAGGTCAAGGTCAAAGTTTAAGGTCAAGGTCAAAGTTCAAGGTCAAGGTCAAATTTCAAGGTCAAGGTCAAATTTCAAGGTCAAGGTCAAAGTCCAAGGTCAAGGTCAAAGTTCAAGGTCAAGGTCAAAGTTATGGTGAACAGAACATTATACTAACATGACTCCAGCACACTCTAGCAGGCGAAAACAAGATGGTTCCCTCCAGCGGACAAAGACAAGCTGGCGGACATGATGTCATACCAGCTGATGGTAAATACCTAGTTTTTGGTGGTGGTAGGTCAGTCTGTAGGTGGCTTCTGTGGAGGAAGGATCTGATTTTTTTTTATTTTTTGCCCTCACCGGTTTCGAACCAAGGACGTACATCGATATAATCAATCGGAATTCTATTACGTTAATTTTTTGATGAATTTTGGAATTTTTCCCGATTTTCTAACATAAAAATTACGGATTTACAAGATGGCGTCTAAATTTCAAGATGGTGACTAAATTTCAAGATGGCGACCATAACGATAATTGCAACATTACAAGGATCCAATATGGTGGTCGTAACGTAAAGTGTAAGAATGACATGGTACTCAACCAAGATGGCGGGTGTAACGAAATATGCAACATTTATATAATCCAAGATGGCGACCGTAACGATAACTGCAACAGTGGTTTTTAATATTTTTTTAATTCGATCAAATAATTTTTTTTAATGATTTTTAAAATTTTTCCCGATTTTCTAACATAAAAATTGCGGATTTTCAAGATGGCGGACGTAACGGAAATTGCAACGGTGACATCATAATCCTATAAATGGCTTAACTGAGTCTTGAGTTAAGGATGCTTAAGCCAGTTTTAGGAATTTTCAGCCGCTGGGATTTTTAAGGACTAAAAACGGGAATTTTTCCCTCGAAACGGAAATTTTTCCCTCGAAAAGAGAAATTTTTAATTTGTGGAATTTTTTGAGATTTTTTGGCGGAATTTTTTTCCACAGAAATGGAAATTTTGGCGAATTTTGAGGAATTTTGGGCAAATTTTGCCCAATTTTGGCGGATTTTGGCGATTTTTGAGGATCAAATTAAAGGTCAAGGTCAAAGGTCAAGGTCAAGGTCATCCAAGATGGCCGCCGTGACGTCACAATCCAAAATGGCGGACGACAATCATCAATCCACAGCCAGAAGCCATGTCCCAGAAAATACTATCCTATACTACTTGCATTGTTATTTATTTAACTCTTTTCGTGACTGCGCGTTTGGCTGTAACAGAAAATGGCAGTAAATTCTTGCCCCATATTTGGTATTATTATTTTTTTGTTTTAAATCTCACACTGAAATTGAAATTAAAAACGTATATATATTGTTACGATCGCGCTTGGCTGCAGTGCTGGCGTCGCCGCGCTCGTTCGGCCTGTCTGCGCCCCCCTTCCACTCGCATCCTCTCCCTGGTATCTCGTGTCATACTATCTCGCTACATCCTGACCGTCGCAGCGCGCACCTGCCTCAGATCGGGTTACTTAAAAGAGGCCGCACTGCGGAATAAAAGGACTCAGACGCCTTTATCGGCGTTCTTAGAGCAGCCGCCGCGTCCTTCGAGGACTCACGACGCGTTTCTGGGCATTTCGACGACGAAGGTCGCGCGATATCTCGGAGACATGCCCGATTGTTCTGGACGGGAACCCAAGGGCTATTTAAGGAGGTTGGGCCGACCTTCGAGTCAGTAAGGAGTTGAGTGGGGAGTTCTCCCACGGCGGAGTTTCCGGGCGATAGTGCCGCGGGTGCGGCAGAGTGGCGAAGTCCTTGGACGGAGGTTCCAGGGCAGAGTCTGAGTGAGTGAGTGGAGTCGGGAGTTCTCCCGCAGCATAGTTTCCGGGCGATAGTGCCGTGGGTGCGGCAGAGTGGCGAAGTCCTTGGACGAAGGTTCCAGGGCAGGGAGTGAGTGAGTTCAGTGGAGTCGGGAGTTTACGGGCGATAGAGTCGCGGGCGCGGCGGAGTCCCGAGTGAAGAGGCGAGCGAGTCGTCGTGTGGGATCTCGGCGAAGGGTGTGACGGCGGCGGCGGAGTGCGGCGACGGAGTCCCGCGGCGGAGACCCACGAGGGGTGCTGCGGCGAGAGTTGCGCCAGAGTTTCGGCCCAGCGAGGTGTGTTGAACGAGTGACTGGGGAATAGACATTTCTTTAAGTGCAGTTAATTATCTGCCAATTTAGAAGATTATTTGTAAGTGACAAGTAGTGGTAATAAATAAAACTGTGTGAGTGAAATAAAATCTATTAATTGGGCTATCCATTACGAACCCGCAGGGAAATCGTAACATTTTGGTGTCAGAAGTGGGATAGCCCTAATTAATAGATTTAGGATTCAGTTAGAGTATTAGAATAAAAGTTAAGGAATTTAGTTTACGAGAATATAGTTAGTGTTTAGAACTTTAGTGAATTTGAAATTTTCTAGAGTTAGTTTGAGTATACTGTAGTCAGTGTTAGTTTTGAATGTAAGAGAGATATTTTTAGTTTAATAAGGTTCGGCTAGGTCATTTAAAATTAAGAACAGTATTAGAAAAAAATTATTTAGGTTGATTAATTAGTAAATGCTTTAGAAAGAGATGGCTGCTGAAGAGTTAAATGTAGAAGATATCAGGAATATAAGGGTTATCCTGGAAGAAATGGTGAATGACATGAGGGCATGGATAACCAGTATGAAGAACTCTGCGAAAGAAGTGAAGAGTGAAAATAATGTGGGTAAGGACCATCATGAAGAAACGAAGAGTGGGTCAAACAATAGCCTAGAAGAAATGAAGAAGGATCAGAATGAAATGAAGAATGGCCAGGAAGAAATGAAGAATGAAAAGAAGACCGAAATGAAGATAAACCTGGAAGAGAACAGCCAAGAGAAGAACAGCCAAGAGGAGACCAGCCAAGAGAAGACCAGCGAAGAGGAGACCAGCGAAGAGAAGACCAGCCAAGAGAAGACTAGCCAAGAGAAGACCAGCGAAGAGAAGACCAGCGACGAGAAGACCAGCGAAGAAAAGACCAGTGAAGAGAAGACCAGTGAAGAGAAGACCAGTGAAGAGAAGACCAGCGAAGAGAAGACCAGCGAAGAGGAGACCTGCCGAGAGGAGACCAGTCAAGAGAACAGTGAAGAGAACAGCGAAGAGAACAGCGAAGAACACTGCGAAGAGGACATTAGCCAAGGAGAGGAGAACAGCCAGGACATGAAGATGAAAGAAGAGCTGAAGAAAAGCATAGAAGTAGTGAAGATGAGTTACAAAGTAAAGAATATTGAACAAGAAGAAATGAAGATAAACCAAAGAGAGAGGGCAAAATTCACAAAAGAGCTGAAGAAAAGCCGAGAAGAGATGTACATGAGTCAAGAAGAGATAGAGAAGTGCAAAGAAGAAACGAAGGAAGACTAAGAAGAAACACAGGAAGACCAAGAAGAGGTGAAGAAGGACCAAGAACAGGGGAATAAAGACCGAGAAGAGAAAATGAGAACACAAAGAGTGAAGAAGATGGTGCAAGGAGTAACTGAGTGCAGTCCAGACGATATTCATAAGAACAAAGAGGGAATGAGGAACCAAGAAGAGACGAAGAAGAGCTGGGAAGAAATGCTTTGTGAACGAGTAGCTACGAGAGAACAAACAGAGAGAAAAAGGGAAGAAACAAGCGAACCATTGGGAGGCAACGAGCAATGCTCTCAAGAGTATCGGGTCCGTCCAAGGCAACGGTCGGCCTGTCTCGGGCAGCTGACTGAACGACATTGGGCATCAGCAACGCAGAAGTGTCACTGAGTGACGAGGGAAGCAACATCTACTGCGAGAGAGGGTTACCTGGTGAGACTGTACAGCCCGCGATGGAGAAAAGGCAGGAGGCCTAAACTTCGAGTAGCATGGGGACCTCCAGGAGGAGATGCATTACCTGTTCGGGACGAACAGGTTTAAGGAGGGGGCAATGTTACGATCGCGCTTGGCTGCAGTGCTGGCGTCGCCGCGCTCGTTCGGCCTGTCTGCGCCCCCCTGCCACTCGCATCCTCTCCCTGGTATCTCGTGTCATACTATCTCGCTACATCCTGACCGTCGCAGCGCGCACCTGCCTCAGATCGGGTTACTTAAAAGAGGCCACACTGCGGAATAAAAGGACTCAGACGCCTTTATCGGCGTTCTTAGAGCAGCCGCCGCGTCCTTCGAGGACTCACGACGCGTTTCTGGGCATTTCGACGACGAAGGTCGCGCGATATCTCGGAGACATGCCCGATTGTTCTGGACGGGAACCCAAGGGCTATTTAAGGAGGTTGGGCCGACCTTCGAGTCAGTAAGGAGTTGAGTGGGGAGTTCTCCCACGGCGGAGTTTCCGGGCGATAGTGCCGCGGGTGCGGCAGAGTGGCGAAGTCCTTGGACGGAGGTTCCAGGGCAGAGTCTGAGTGAGTGAGTGGAGTCGGGAGTTCTCCCGCAGCATAGTTTCCGGGCGATAGTGCCGTGGGTGCGGCAGAGTGGCGAAGTCCTTGGACGAAGGTTCCAGGGCAGGGAGTGAGTGAGTTCAGTGGAGTCGGGAGTTTCCGGGCGATAGAGTCGTGGGCGCGGCGGAGTCCCGAGTGAAGTTGCGAGCGAGTCGTCGTGTGGGATCTCGGCGAAGAGTGTGACGGCGGCGGCGGAGTGCGGCGACGGAGTCCCGCGGCGGAGACCCACGAGGGGTGCTGCGGCGAGAGTTGTGCCAGAGTTTCGGCCCAGCGAGGTGTGTTGAACGAGTGACTGGGGAATAGACATTTCTTTAAGTGTAGTTAATTATCTGCCAATTTAGAAGATTATTTGTAAGTGACAAGTAGTGGTAATAAATAAAACTGTGTGAGTGAAATAAAATCTATTAATTGGGCTATCCTTTACGAACCCGCAGGGAAATCGTAACAATATATATATATATATATATATATATATATATATATATATATACATATATATGATCATGCAGTTAAAAAGTCCCTTTTAAACTATTATAAATTGTTGAGTAAGAATCAAGTATTTCTATGATGTTATGGTCATACTTGAATGAATTTTACAAGAAATACGTGTCCGTACTCTGCTTACCTGGGCAAACATAACTGGCGCTAAAATGAGAAAACAAGCGTGCAATTTTTGAAACACTTGCAAACAGGCATTCGACACCAACGATTTTTATTTATTTATATACTGTTACGATTTACCTGCGGGGATTCGTAAAGGATAGCCCAATTGATAGATTTTTATTACACACACACAGTTTTATTTATTACCACTACTTGTCACTTACAAATAATCTTCTAAATTAGCAAATAATTAATTACAGGTAAAGAAATGTCAATTCCCCAGTCACTCGTTCCACACACCTCGCTGGGCCGCACCTCTGGCGCAACTCTCGCCGCAGCACCCCTCGTGGGTCTCCGCCGCCGCACTCCGCCGCCGCCGACGACACTTGCCTTCGCCGAGGATCCGCTCGACTCCTCGCTCGCAACTTCACTCGGGACTCCGCCGCGCCCGCGACTCTATCGCCCGGAAACTCCACCGCGGGAAAACTCCCGACTCCACTGAACTCTCTCACTCCCTGCCCTGGAACCTTCGTCCAAGGACTTCGCCACTATATCGCCCGGAAACTCCGCCGCGGGAGAACTCCCACTCAGTCTCTGACTGACTGACTGACTCGAAGGTCGGCCCAACCTCCTTAAATAGCCCTTGGGTTCCCATCCAGAACAATCGGGCATGTCTCCGAGATATCTCGCGACCTTCGCCGTCGAAATGCCCAGAAACGCGTCGTGAGTCCTCGAAGGACGCGGTGGCTGCTCTAAGAATGCCGATAAAGGCGTCTGAGTCATTTTATTCCGCAGTGCGGCCTCTTTTAAGTAACCCGATCTGAGGCAGGTGCGCGCTGCGACAGTCAGGATGTCGCGCGATAGTATGACACGAGATACCAGGGAGAGGATGCAGGTGGAAGGGGGCGCAGACAGGCCGAACGAGCGCGGCGATGCCAAGCACTGCAGCCAAGCGCGATCGTAACATTGCCCCCTCCTTAAACCTGTTCGTCCCGAACAGGTAATTCATTTCTTCCCGCATATCCCTTCAATCAGTCTAGATGCACCACTTTCATTCGTCCTTTTTTCCCCCTCTGGATACGGTACACCACATCATTTAACCGTTTCAATACTTCATACGGGCCTTCCCATGCTGTCTGAAGCTTAGGACACCTGCCCTTCCTTCGCTGAGGGTTATACAGCCACACTAAATCGCCTTCGTGGTATCCTGCCGAGTTAGCCTTCATGTCGTACCTTGTCTTCATTCGGTTTGTCGCTATTCGGAGGTTCCTACGGGCTTCGTCATGTATAAATGTCATTCGTTCCTCCAAGCGATTGACATAGTCGGTAGTGCTGGTCGACTCTTGGTGAGGATGACCGAACTTGATGTCACAGGGTAGCCTCAACTCCTGTCCAAATACAATACTTGCAGGAGTCTGCCCAGTCGAGTCATGAATGGCGGCCCTATAAGCCATCAGGAATAACTGAATATGTTGATCCCAATCTTGCTGATGTTCGGCCACGACCTTGGCAAGGTGTTCCTCTAGAGTTCGGTTGAACCTTTCCACCATGCCATCCGACTGAGGATGTAGGGCTGTAGTCCTGGTTTTATTTATGCCTAGTAACCGGCACACCTCCTGAAACACTGTGGACTCGAAGTTGCGGCCTTGGTCTGAGTGAAGCTCCATTGGTACCCCAAATCTACAAATGAAGTTGTTGACTAGTGTATCTGCAATGGTGGTAGCCTCCTGGTTGGGAAGTGCATAAGCCTCTGGCCACTTACTGAAGTAATCCATCACTACCAGAATATACCGGTTACCATCTTTAGTCTTGGGGAATGGTCCAGCGATGTCGATTGCTATCCTTTCAAATGGAGCTCCCACATTATAGGCTTGCATTTTTCCGCGACTACAATGTTGTGGTCTTTTCCTAGCCGAGCATGTTTCGCATTTTCTACACCATGCCTCCACATCCTGGCGACATTTCAACCAATAGTAGCGTAGGCGGGTCTTACCCAGAGTTTTGTTAACTCCTAGGTGTCCGCCAGAAGTACCATCGTGGATTTCTTTCAAAACCTCTGCTACTAGACTCTTTGGAAGTAATAGTTGCATCTTAACTACTTTTCCATTTGGACTTTCCCATGCCCTCATGAGCAGCCCATCCACAAGCCTTAAAGAATCCCATTGTGCCCAATAAGCCTTCACTTCCTTTCGGTCACTAGATACCTCCTGCCATGATGGACGTCCAGTACCCTTTTCCATCCAGCTTATAATGGGTCCCAGGTCAGGGTCTTGATGCTGAGCCGATTTCAAGCTGGCATTGTCCCATTTGTCTTCACCGTTTGTTATAGTAGTTCGCCGAATATCTTCGATTCCCTCATTTTTCTCTGCTCTTTTGCAGTGGTTGCAGTCTACCTTGCAAGGTCTTCGAGAAAGAGCATCGGCATTGCTATGAATTCGGCCCTTCCTGTGTTCAATCTTACAATCATATTGCTGTATCTGTTCAATCCACCTAGCAAGTTGTCCCTCTGGATTCTTGAACTGTAACAGCCACTTAAGTGCAGCATGGTCAGTTCGTAAAAGGAATCTCCTACCATACAGATATTTGTGGAAATGTCTGAAGGATTTTACTAGAGCCAGAAGTTCTCTTCTTGTGACACAATAGTTACTTTCAGGCTTAGACAAAACTTTACTGTAGTATGCTATGACTCTTTCATTCCCATCCTGGACTTGGGAAAGTACAGCTCCCAACCCCCTTCCACTTGCATCTGTGTCAAGGATATAGTCTCCATGTTGACGGGGATAGGCGAGAATAGGGCTTGTACACAGGGCTTTCTTCAGGTCTTGAAAGGAAGTCTCGCATGTTGGCGTCCACAGAAATTGCCTCCTTTCCTCAGTCAGCTCATGCAGAGGCTTTGCAATGGCTGCGAACCCAGGTACAAACCTCCTATAGTAGGTACAGAGACCCAAGAAGCTCCTTACATCATGCTTGTTTTCAGGCCGTGGCCACTCCTTTACAGACCGGATCTTCTCAGGGTCTGTTCGGACCCCAACCTGTGATACAATATGTCCGAGGAATGTTACCTCATGTTGAAACAAGAAGCACTTCTTTGGACTTAACTTGAGCTGTGCATGGCGAAGCCTGTCAAATACGTCCTGGAGGTTCTTTAAATGCTCCTTTACAGTATTTCCCACCACAATAATGTCGTCCAGGTACACTAGACATGTTTTCCAAGTCAAGCCATGCAGCACAAGTTCCATCAATCTCTCAAAGGTTGCGGGTGCATTACATAATCCGAATGGTAACACAGTAAACTGAAACAGCCCACTTCCTGTTGAGAAAGCAGTCTTCTCTTTATCCTCGGGGTGCAGCTCCACTTGCCAGTAACCACTCTTTAGGTCCAGCGTAGAGAACCATCTGGTGCCAGAGAGTGTGTCAAGTGTGTCATCGATACGTGGGAGGGGGTAGCTGTCCTTTTTGGTGACATCATTCAGCTTCCGGTAATCCACACAGAACCTCAGTTGGCCATCCTTCTTCGCTACCAGAACGACTGGGGAAGCCCAAGGACTTGCAGAAGGCTCTATGACACCACCCTCCATCATACTTGCAATCATCTTCTCTGCCTCTTCTTGTTTCGCTAGAGGAAGTCGCCGTGGTGCTTGTCGGATTGGTTCGGTATCGCCAGTGTTAATGCGGTGATACACGATGCTGGTTCTTCCAAGGTCAGTGTCCCCTAAGGAAAAAACATCTTGATTTCTCAACAGGAAAGAAGTAACTTCTTCCATCTCTTCACTTGTCAGATTATCTTGGCTTCGCTCCAATAACTGTTCTAAATTAGGATTAAGTCTCTGCTCGGTATGTATGCTAGGTGAAGAAGACTCATACAGGCCTACCCAAGAGACTGGTTCACAGCTAGCTATTGGGTCTCCCTGTTTCAGAACCCTCGTTCGCGAATCAAGGTTGGCTACCCTGACTGGTACAACCTCGCCGACCTTAGCAATGCTTCGAGCAATCAGGAGCTTCTCCAATCCTAAAGTCATATCCGGCTCAATCAGGTAGCTCATGTTGCCCCTAGGGTCTCCCATTATTCTAGCAGCTACAATCTGCTCATGGTTTGCTGGAATTGACACAGATTCGCTAACTACTACCTGCATTACAGGAACTTCCAATTGATCAGGGGTAAACAAAGCCCCCTCTTCCCCTTTTATACGCAGTACCTGTCCCTCCATGTCAATAACAAATCCATACTGATTCATTATGTCCACTCCTAGAATTACTTCATCAGTGATATCGGCAACAAGAAATTTCTGTGGTAATGTCCAAGTCCCAATCCTTACTTCCGATTCCAACCATCCATGCACTGGTGCAGTGTCCCCAGTGGCTGTTTTAAGCCTGTATGGAATGGGTGTTCTCTTCAGTTTGTCCCTACTCACAAGGTCTGAGCGGATGATAGACACTGATGCCCCTGTGTCAACAGTGAGTAAACACTGTCTACCATTGATCCATCCATTAAGCAACAAACTGTCCTGACCTCTGCGAAGTAAGGATACTGGGAAAACCCTAGGGGCTACCATTTTCCGTAGAGCTGGCGTGTGCCCCCTCACACCAGCTACTGCCCGTTTCCCTGTTCTTCTCGCTTGTCTTCTTTCTGTGATGTCTTCTTGTGTGTCGGGCATTCCCGCTGGATGTGTCCTAATTCTTGGCAGACAAAGCACCGTGGGCGTCCTACTCTTCGGGCCTGGGTACCCGGAGAATCATTTAGCAACTTCTTCAATGCCCTGATGATATCTCCTTCATTAGTGTTGTTTCTGGCATTTCCTTCAGTATATGGCTCCAGTCCAGTTCTCCTTGTCCTAATGCTGGTGTTTCTTGAAGCACTGCGTGCCGCTTCAATTTCCAAGGCATGGACCAAGGCATCGAAGCTCTTCTTGTGCCGGGCCAAACGAAGAGTCTGCTGTACTTCTGCATCTCTGATCCCGTCTATAAATGCACTGGTTGCCAGCTGTTGTCGAAATTCTGTTGGTGCATCTGGATAAGCGAGGTACACAAGACGCTCGATGTCTGCCTCGAATTCCTGGAATGTTTCTGAGGGCCGCTGCTGACGTGTCTTCAGGGCTGTTCTGTATACCTCGCCCATGTGTCGGTCGCCATACCTTAACTCGAAAGCTTCCACCAGTACCGCATAGTTCTTCTGCTCTGGTACTGGTATGGTCTGAAGCAGCTCGAGTGGAGGTCCTCGCAGGGCCAGGACGAGTGCTGTAGCCTTCTCCTCCTCGTCCCAGCCATTTACCTCAGAAGTTGCCTCAAACTGTCTTCTGTAGACAGCCCACGAGGTTTGGCCATCGAAGGTGGGTGGCTTGAACTTTGAATGACAGGTTGCGCCTTCCACCTTCACATCTCCAGAATAACTGCTTCGTTTCGTAGCACATGTAGCATCCTTGAGCATCCGGCGCCATTCTTCGGTTACCGCTGATATTCGCTGTTCTGTGGTGTGCTCGAGTTGGGCCAGCTGTTGTGCTACTAGTTCTTCATGTTCTGCCACATGTTGCTCTAAACACTGTACTTTGCCTTCCAACTGGTTGCTGGTTTCATCGATCTTCTTTTTCATCTCTTCTTGGCAATTATCAATTTTATTCTTCATTTCTTCCTGGCCACTCTTCATTTCATTCTTCATTTCTTCCTGGCTACTCTTCATCTCGTCCAGCCTATTCTCCATTTTCTCCTGGCTACTCTTCATCTCGTCCAGCCTATTCTCCATTTTCTCCTGGCCATTCTTTATTTCTTCCCTGTTACTCTTCATTTCATTCTTCATTTCTTCCCTGTTACTCTTCATTTCATTCTTCATTTCTTCCTGGCCACTCTTCAGTTCGGCCAAGAATGCCAGGACATTCTTAAGCTCATCGGCAGCCATCTTTCTTGTCCACATATACTACAAGCCTAAATAAATTTTTTTCTAATACTGTTCTTAATTTTAAATGACCTAGCCGAACCTTCTAATTTAACTAACAATAACTCTATTACATTCAAAACTAACACTGACTACAGTATACTCAAACTAACTCTAGAAAATTTCAAATTCACTAAAGTTCTAAACACTAACTATATTCTCGTAAACTAAATTCTATCCTTAACTTTTATTCAAATACTCTAACTGAATCCTAAATCTATTAATTAGGGCTATCCCACTTCTGACACCAAAATGTTACGATTTACCTGCGGGGGTTCGTAAAGGATAGCCCAATTGATAGATTTTTATTACACACACACAGTTTTATTTATTACCACTACTTGTCACTTACAAATAATCTTCTAAATTAGCAAATAATTAATTACAGGTAAAGAAATGTCAATTCCCCAGTCACTCGTTCCACACACCTCGCTGGGCCGCACCTCTGGCGCAACTCTCGCCGCAGCACCCCTCGTGGGTCTCCGCCGCCGCACTCCGCCGCCGCCGACGACACTTGCCTTCGCCGAGGATCCGCTCGACTCCTCGCTCGCAACTTCACTCGGGACTCCGCCGCGCCCGCGACTCTATCGCCCGGAAACTCCACCGCGGGAAAACTCCCGACTCCACTGAACTCTCTCACTCCCTGCCCTGGAACCTTCGTCCAAGGACTTCGCCATTATATCGCCCGGAAACTCCGCCGCGGGAGAACTCCCACTCAGTCTCTGACTGACTGACTGACTCGAAGGTCGGCCCAACCTCCTTAAATAGCCCTTGGGTTCCCATCCAGAACAATCGGGCATGTCTCCGAGATATCTCGCGACCTTCGCCGTCGAAATGCCCAGAAACGCGTCGTGAGTCCTCGAAGGACGCGGTGGCTGCTCTAAGAATGCCGATAAAGGCGTCTGAGTCATTTTATTCCGCAGTGCGGCCTCTTTTAAGTAACCCGATCTGAGGCAGGTGCGCGCTGCGACGGTCAGGATGTCGCGCGATAGTATGACACGAGATACCAGGGAGAGGATGCAGGTGGAAGGGGGCGCAGACAGGCCGAACGAGCGCGGCGATGCCAAGCACTGCAGCCAAGCGCGATCGTAACAATACAATCAGCGACCCACCCCGGCTTCGCACGGATGCGACCTACTGCTATGGAGTCATATGGATTCATTAAGTAAGTACCTACTTAAAAGTGTCCGGTGTTCTCAAAAATTATATACTTACTAACATGTAATGACCATAAATAAATAATGTATTTGTAAACAATGTTAAAGGTTTTATTTTACTCATGAGACAACAGAAACATGTTTTGTTTAGTATTCACATGCGAAGAAGTTGAGAAATATCAATCTGAACGGTACAAATGCACTGACAGAAATAATTAGGTATCTATTAAATAATATCGTGCTAAAAGCACGGTATGATATATCGCATGTAAAAATTCTAAGGTAAATTATATATTTAATTGGATAATAATCTATACTATGTCAGTCAAAATAGCTTCGAAAGTAACTCATTATTTTTTAACCAATTTTGAAAGATAAAAATGGTTACTATGGGTAATCCTTTGAAGATAGACATATGCTATATCTGACTTTTCTGTAGGCTTTTTTAAGGCTTAATATTCTGTAGTATCTTAATTTGATAAATTAGCTGTGTATAAGTTAGTGTAAGTCATGTAAGTGCACTAAAGGTGTCATTTTACGACTTTATTACAAAACATTTAGATGTCTCTACTATCTTAAAAATATAATATGAATGTATTCAAAACATGAAAACTTTCGAAAGAAATTCTCTAAATGAGAGTGGAAAACGCATCAAAATCTATTGTGTAGTTTAGAAGAAGTAAGTGCACAGACAGAAGCGGATAGCGACTTTTCTTTATACTACTTAGGGAAGAGATGGTTTACGTTTCGTCGATAGCTTTGTCGCTACTGCGGCATTCTTCAGCACCGATTTCAAGACGTTCGGACAGGTATTTGACCTTGAACAAAGTGGCGTCTGTTTAGATGTGGTTTTGTTTTGGCGTCGACGGAGACTCCATAGATTCGCAGATAAATTATTGCGGCACCTCGTTAACCCAACGATTCAATTTTGAACTCATTCCAAACAATTATTTCGAACACAAGTTTCGCTCAATATGCATAGAGCTAAGTTAATTTGTGAAAAAATTCTTTGATGCATAAGCAATACATCCTATCATTGAAGAATTTAATCCTGGCAACTCAGTTAGAAAACATGAAATTTTTTGATGTGTCTGCTTCTCTAGCAACTGTTTAAAATTAAACAGTTATAGGTTATTCATGCTACCTACCAACGGGGTAATTTTGTTACGAGGCGGCCAGAGATGGCTGGAGCGGCGCGCCGGGCGCGCTTATTTCGGGGGAAACCTCGCCGCGACCAGTTAATGGCCTCTTCCAATGCCTTTCCAAATATTCTTGGCGCCCTAAGCTGGGAGCACAACAGTAACAGTAGGTCGTGTGCTCAGGATTTGACCGCCATGTTTTCGAACATACTGATTCACAATGGCGCATGGGACGGTCGTGTCCATGGGAGACAGGTCGTTCGCGTAGAAGGGAAATAAATATATTTATTTATGTTACGGACGCATGGCGCAACAACCAATGAGAGTAGAGTAAGAAGCCGTTTTGGCGGGACGAGAGAACTATTTATCAATCACATTGTGGCATGAAATTGTCTAGATATTACCATGCTCGTGTGTATTTCCTGCTTTAAAAAATAAATAATGATACTACCTATAAGTCACTGACAAAAATTTTAAATAAATCTATCGTGTTTAGAATAAATAACTAAAAAACGTACATAACCATTTTTTATTTCTATGTTCTAAAACTATGCTCACAAATTGCTGGTAATATGTCACGTTCAGATGTCATGGTTACTGAAAAACACTGCCAACAGATGTAGGATACATAGCTGAAATTAACGGTAAGATTTCAATTGTGAACCTATTTCACACAAATCGTCTGCACAGTCATGCTATGCCCTCGCTTATTATTTTTTTTAAATTGGGAAATCATTATTAATGTCTCGTCAGGCACATTCTGCGCATCGCGAGAAAAAAACGTTGTGTCGTTCTCGCAACTTCGGTTGTCGAACGATTTTCCTCCTTCTGGAGCAGTGGTAACCAAAAAGCGGGCCGCGACATTGTTTCTCCCGGCCCGCTTGAACGATCTTCCTACAAAGACATATTATCAGCTGTCGTTAGACGTCTTTGTTTGCAGTACGAGGAATAAGTTGTCAGCATACACCGTTATGAAGCCTACATATTCTCACAGAAATATTGAGCAATATTATTTACATTTTAGCAACACAGGTGCAGTGTGATACAGCACTGAACCGAATCACCAATTGTGTATATTTTGAACCCCTTTTTGAGTTTGGTGTAGAAGACGTGTTTGCGAGACAACTCACTGTCCTCGGCTCATGATATTAATGTAGAGAAAACATGCTTTATTGAATTTTCTCTTTAAAAAAGAGAGCTGTAGTCTCGTTAAAAATGAGCTTGATTGACTTTGCATTACACACCCAAACGTCTTATTTAGTCCGTAAATTTTGAAAAAGAAAATTATTAGTGCCTGGTGGACTATGATCAAACCCAAAAACTCTTCAACCAAAGTTTAGTCCTTATCCTTTTTTTATTTTATATGTAAATAAAACCATGTGTTAATGCTCTTGTGAATGTAAAATGTGAAAAAGTGAGTTTGGGCATGAGCACTTAGTCTCTGCTCACAAATGCCCCAATGTAGATTTACAGTTTGGCAGCTGACTAAAACTATTTGTCAATTTAAAAAAAAGTGCAGAAGAAGTGTTTAGAACATTTGTCTCCACCAAGTCGACCGGGGTTCGATTCCCGGTGGGGTAAAACCTAGATTTTAGCAAGTGGGAAATGTGGTGGACGTGGGTTTTCCGTTTCCCCCGCCTATTCGTTCCGACGCTGCTCCATACTCTTCATCTCACCTCGCACATTATCCAGGCTGGTGTTACCCTCTGGCAGGGCAGCCGGCTCCTGTGTCAAGTATCGTTCCATTCATGTCGACCCTGCCTCCGGCGGGAAATCTCATGTCGATTTTCATTCAATTTACACTATTTATATATTTTTATTTCATACATTGTTTATTGTCACTTCTTCTCAGATTCAAAGCTTTTTTATATTTTTAAAGTACAATTTTTAAGATAATATTTTTTTTATGTGTAACGTCTTAGCTCTTGGTACCTACACGGTATTTGTAATAGTAATTTTTAGGATGCGACGGAAGTCAAGGAATGTAAATGTGTAACAACCACGGTGCTGCCATCTGTGGCGGATGGCGTGAACCAATGTTCACAAAGCCAAAGGGAAGATTTATGGTATTAACTGTTTAATGAATTTTAACAAGCTGGGCACTATTTTTAATCAAATTTAATATTTATTTATGGATTTAGTATTTTTTTCAAAATATTTCGGTTCTATCGGTGCAGTTACAGTATATAGTTTAACCTTTCCGTTTACTAATCGAATGATTCTATAGTCGACTAGCTGCTCCGGCAACGAATTCTAGCGGCGTGAGATTCGCGTCTAGAAATGTAGTTGAAAGCTCAATTAGCGTATGTTTATTACGCTTGGTATTATTTTAAAAAATTCAACGATAAATTTCGTGTTCAAGTTTCGTATTAGAGTGTTTGCAACATGGGAATACGTGAATGTTGGATGTTACGCATCTCTGTGGAGTACTAAAATACTCACTCACCTTTTTTCGTATCATCATCACATTCCAAAAATATTATTAATCGGTAACGGTACAGAATACCACGATGTTAAAAATGGTACAAAATTCAATATTAATTCATATTGCCTGGCCATAGTATGAGTTTCAGAAACAATATCTGCCGTACGAAAAGAGTGAAGTTGACCATCAGTGTTCTAGAGTTCTAGACTGTTAGCTTAAATTACAGCGCGCTAATCAAGCTCTAGAATCATGCGTTCAGTGGCGCTTACATCTGGGAAAACGCCGTGACTGTGATCATATCGTTTTAATAAGAAAAAAAAATGATTTAAACTTCAGTGAAGGAACAAAGTTGAAACGCAACCTACACTCTAAAAAAAAAATTGTACTTTAACAAGGAAAATTCTTGGAAACCCTTTTGCCAAGGATATTTCTTGCAAAACTACAATGCAGAGCCTTGCAAAATCGCACATGGTACAAAGCTCTGCCTTGTAGTTTTACAAGTAATATCCTTGGCAACAGGGTATTCCAAGGATTTTCCTTGTAAAATATACAAAAAATTTCTTTCAGTGTACGAAATTCGTATTTTTTTTTAAATTATGTATTTTCACGAGACTTCAGTTAAGTAACTTTCTGCTGACAGATAAATCAGCGAGCTCCACTGACGATATGTTAATGGAGTTGTGAAAATCACTGTAAAATATATTGGAAATAACTTCTTAGTGTGTATAATTTAAAAATCATTCAGTATAATTCAGTTGCTTTAACTTCAAGTAATATTTCAATTATTTAGATGGATTGGTTCCAGCAGATTTGTAAGTCAAAGCTAGAGGAGTTTCCACAGTTTTGAATTCTGAGCGTGGGTTGCTGTTGCAATGCTCAGTTTTTTTGGGTCCGAGACTGCCGGTTTGCAAGAAGCGAGTGCAAATGGAAGGAGGGATAGATAACAGAAACGAGAGAGAAGAGAGACGCGAGCAGAGAAAATTAGAAACGAAGAAGAGGGTTTGGGGTTAAGGGTAGAGTGAGAAATCGGAGGCAATTTTTCTTAGCTTTGTTCCCGATAAGTGAGGTGAGGCTTTTGGGTCGGAAGAAGGGATTGCGGTGTCTGAGTTTATGCCCACGCCTGGTGTGCTACTGTGCACAGTTCGGTTTCATTGCCTGTTTTAATGTAATTTCTGTTAGAAAAACATTTACATAAGTTGGTAGGTGCACAAGAAAATTTCCCGTGAAACGATCAGTGTTTATTATAAGTGCTTTGTTTGCTTGTTTTTTTTTTTTTTTTAAGGAAGACAGTATTTATTCTAATTGTAAGAAAATCGTTGTGTTTTTCTTTATCAGGTTTGCACTTGACAGAAATAATTTGTTTACCATCGTGGTTTTCATCACAAATATTTTAACTAATCCCTTCCGTATGCGATGTTTTTTCTCATTTTATTAACGTCCTGCAAGCAATCAATGAGTAATCTAGGTTTAAACTTAGACATTTTTTCTTTTAGTTTTATCAGTTTTAGATACGAATCAGTGATCTTGTGATCCGAATGTATAATCCGCATTGACTATTAAAAGTGTTGGTTTCAACGATATAATTTAACGGTAATTTACTATACTTATTATTATTTGTTCCCAAATTATGACACATTTTTACACACACATAAATAGAAAAAAGTCATCACGTTCAATCTCATTTAGCTGTAAATTTCTATACGGCTCAAAATATTGTTGTAAAATAGTCATGCGCGAAAGAGAAAAAAAATAGCAACAGAACCCGGCTGTCGTTGTCCTGCCAGTGTTTATTTATTTACCTTTGTATTCTTAAAATTGATGGTTGATAAAATTTTAATTTAAAAAAAAGCACTTCATGGAGCTCCGAGTCCTTGGTTTGAACCCCGTGAGAGCAAAAATTAAAATAGCGACCGATCCTTCCTCCACGGAAGCCGCTGACAGACTGACCTCCCACCACTCGCCGATCCATCATATTGCCATCCGGGGCAGTTAGTGTGTGCGAGACCAGAAACCGAAGTTTCTATAACTCGCTTAGTGCATTGTAAATCAGGTGCACCCCACACTTTTGTAGAATCACTTGGATCAACGGGCGGGGCGCGTGTCTTGAGGGATAAGTTTGGCACACGGGCCTGTGTGTGCGCTGGTAGGTTGTGTAATGCTAGAAAAAATTACGTGTACCTAATTCGGCGGGGGAGAGAAGCTCCCCACCAGCTAGATCGGCTAACTGGCGTGATGTAGTGTCGTGTTGGTGTGCAATAGAGGCTTGTCGGTGTGCTGTAATTTCAAGTGACCTAGTTAAATTCGGGTGTGGCGTGTAGTGTAAAGCTGTGCAAGCCGCTCCTACGAACCCCTGGGAACACAGAAACATGCTAGGGTAGTTAGCCCATTATTGCATGTAACAAGGTAGTTCAGGCCGTCACTTCACACAGGCATATCATCGTGTGGTCGTGTTGGTGATACGGTAAAAGAAATTACATAGATTAGTAAACACCTGGCCGCCTTAAGGACCGAACTATTGCGTTCCAATATAGTTCGGTCAAAGTTAGGCTAAACCAGTATTGCTGTAGCTAGCCCCCAGGCTGTTGTCTTCTAAACCTGAAAAATAGAAAGTGAAATTAATAAATGAAGGTCGTCCTATTCTATTATTGTTCGAGCAGAGAGATGCCCTCGTCCAGTATTTTTTTTTTTTTTATTTATTTAATTTTTTTTTGTTTTTAATTTATATATATATTTTTTATTTTATTTTATTATTTTATAAATTTTTATTTTTTTATTTTTTTATTATTATTTTAAATCTAGACTTAAAGCTACTGTACAAGCCCCCAGAGCCCTGCCCTGACAGGCATGCATGCCTCTCGGCCCAGATCCCCAGCGAGGGCTGGGGCAGCTCCCTCTGCCAGTTCACCTGCATGATTCTGCCTTGACAAGGTGCTACGACATGTGTGTGGATTGTCGCGCGTGTTGTAGTGGTGTGGCTGTAAAATGTTACGTACCCCGGGGAAGGGAAAATTAATTAGGTGATGATGGATTTACGGAACTAGCTTTTTTAATTCAAAATCCCATGCCTTTCCGAAACGCGGCCGGCACTGGAGGTGAAGCCTGCCAGGCGGGTCTCGCCCTTCAGACATAGGGAGTCAGCCCTAACAACACAGGCAGTGAATCTCCCGGGAGCCAAAACCTACACCTGCGTGCTTCGGACCATTTTGAATTAGCTAGGAGAGAGAAAAATGCAGAGAATGTAAGAAATTTAATTTGCTATTATTAAGTGGTGAGCTAGAAGTGTATTTTATTGTTATGATTCAAAATCCCCCGCCTTTCCGAAACGCGGCCGGCATTGGAGGTGAAACCTACCAGGCGGACCGCGCCCTTCAGACATAAGGAGTCAGCCCTAACATCACAGGCAGTGAACCCGAGGGGGCCGCACATACCTGCGTGCTTTGGACCATTTTGAATCGAAAGAAGTGGAGTTAATGATGCTGAAGTTATTTTGTAGCTTGTATTTATTTATTTTTATTGTTGTTATTATATATAGAAATTATAATTGTTTCACAATTCAAAATCCCATGCCTTTCCGAAACGCGGCCGGCACTGGAGGTGAAGCCTGCCAGGCGGGTCTCGCCCTTCAGGCATAGGGAGTCAGCCCTAACAACACAGGCAGTGAATCTCCCGGGAGCCAAAACCTACACCTGCGTGCTTCGGACCATTTTGAATTGTATAGGCCGTGTAAACTTTAAACTTTAAACTGTAGGCTCTGCGCGGTGTGAACACGCCCGGAGCTGGAATGCGACTGCCTTGGTGTCGGGAGAAAAAACAGTTTTGTTTGGGGGCCCCCAGCGCCCCGACCAATCAGAGAGCTTCTAGGCCTGTGATTGGCCGGGGCCCCGAAAGCCCCCGCACGAGGTGTTCGGAGAGCTATTTTATGTAATTTAAAATTTATTGAAGACTTTTTTTAAAAACTGAATCCATGTCGCTTTCGTTTTGTAATAATTATTGTTTTAATTTAATCGAGGTTTTTTATGTTTTCGTTGCTCGGACGGGTCGTAAATCGCTATTGAATTTATCAGTGCGTTTTCGTGCTGTGGTAAATTTAGGTACATTTTATTATTATTCTTTGATATTATTTCGCGGATGTACGGAATTTTAAGTGCGTTGTGAATAGTTTCGTTACTCGTAAATCTGTTACAGTCTAAAATGGCCCTTAGGAAATTATTCTGTTTAACTTGTAGCCGATTTATATGGTGATTTGCAGCATAGCCCCAGACATCGCAACCATATAGCAACTGCGGGCGTACAATTTGAGTGTAAAGTTGGAGTTTTTTCCTGCGTGGTAAATTAGGTGCTTTTAACATTGGGTACAGGCTTCTTAAGGATCCTGTTGCAATGTTTGTTGCTCGAGTAATGTGTTTGCTCCATAGTAATGTCCTGTCTAGCGTGAGTCCAAGATATTTTGCCTGTGAAACATTAGGAATAGGTTGGTGAAAAATTTCTAGTTCCCTGTCTGGTCTGCCTCTACGTTTTGAAATTACAAGCGTGGTTGATTTAGCTGCATTAATTTTAATTCGCCACCGAGTGTAGTATTGCTCAAGTGCAGTTAGCTGCCTTTGGACGCATACCATGGCATATCTTAGGTTACCAGATTGTTTAATTATGGCTGTATCATCCGCATACATCTGTACGTAGGCGTTTGCATGCGGTATGTCGGCTGTGTAAATATTATAGAAGAAAGGAGAGAGTGGGGAGCCTTGTGGCACTCCAGCTGTAAGTTCGCGAGTAGTCGATTTAGCCCCGTCCAGAGCAACATAAAAGTTACGACGCCATAGATAGTGGGCCACCAGGTATATATATGTGTCTGGAAAATTGAAGTTTATTAATTTTTGAATAAGACCCGGAATCCAGACTTTGTCGAATGCTTTTTCTGCGTCGAGCATTGTCATTACTGTGTAGGCTTTAGATGGGTTATTAAATCCGTCGGTAGCATCTTCAACGATTTTAATTAAGGGGTGGATTGTTGAGTGACCTTTCCTGAAACCAAACTGAATGTCTGGAATCACGTCGTGTTCCTCTGCGTGTGTTTGAAGGCGCGAGAGTAAGGCTTTTTCAAAAATTTTACTCATACTGTTTAGAAGACTTATAGGTCGCCTGTTTTCTGGGATGGCTGGGTTTTTCCCTGGTTTAGGAATTGTGATTATTTTTGCAAGTTTCCAGGAATCGGGGTAAGTTTTGTGTGTTAGTATTGCGTTGAATATCGCCAGTAAATATTCGAGTGCCTCGAGAGGGAGTTTTTTAAGTGTTTCGTAATTTATTGCGTCCGTGCCGCCTGATTTGTTGTTCGGACTGGCTTTAATTAGCTTTAAAAGTTCCCTTAACGTTATGGGTTCAGGAACAGACTGCGTGCCTGTTTGTAAAAAGTTATTTACCGCCTGTGTTGTTGTTAAAGTGAAGTTTCTGTCATTTACGTCTGTGTTCGGGGAGAATTGTTTCTCCAGTAGGTCTGCGACTGCGTTGGCCTTGTCTTCTGCGATGTATTTAGCCCCGGTGGCTGTTATAATAGCTGGGGTTGAAATAAATTTTTTGTTGCCGCGGAGCCTGCGAGATAGTTTCCACATTTCCTGCGGTTTTGTGGCTACTTCGTTTATTAAGTTTCCGAATTGATTTATTTTTTCCTGTTTTAATTTGCGCTGTACGAGATTATTCAGTCTGTTGTATTCGTTTCTGGCTTCTGTTGTGCGGAGCCTTTGTGCTCTGTTTCTGGCTTGCCGCCTAAGAGAAATGTAATAATCCAGATCGGGGTAGTGTGTTCGAGTGAACTGCCTTTTTGTTTCAAAGTGAGAGTGTTTTTTAATGGCATTTTTTACTGTGTCCGTGAAAAGTTTTACGTGTGGATTTATTTCCTCGGGTGAATTTATTTCGGGGGGCTGATTTAGGGTGTCTATAAGTTCTATCTTAAACCCGTCCCAATCTGTAATCTTTAGTTTATTATTAAAGAGTTGTATGTTGGATGTAGCATTAAAAGTTATTTGTGTTAGCACCGGTAAATGATCGGAGTTTAGTTCATCTAAGGTTTCTGTATTTATCTGAGCGTTTGGAATGTTGGTTAGGGCTATGTCTAAAATTTCTGGGGTGCCACCATTTACTGGATAGCATGTCGGGGAGTCAGGCGCAATAATGATGTAGTTTCCTGCAACCGCGTGGCCGTGTAGAATGTTCCCGTTGGCGTTTGTTTGGGTGCAGCCCCAGTCAGTGTGTTTGCTGTTTAAGTCTCCTGCTATAAAAAATTGATCTTCGACTTCCATTAATTTATTGAGGTCCTGTGGTGTGAGTGGGTCTTGTGGCGTCTTGTATACCGCGGACATGCAAACATGCGAATTATTATTACGGACGTTTATGCTGGTGGCCTCAATGTGTTGTAGTCCATTTATTGTTATCGGGTGGTGGTGAATTCCGTGTTTTATTAGTATGGCTGTACCGCCGCCGTGGAGTGCGGGGCGGTCTGTTCTGTATATTGTGTAGCCGCATATGTACGCTCGCATGTGTGGTTTTAGAAAAGTTTCAGAGATGAAAGCGACATCGATTCCGTATACAAAAAGTAACTGTTCCAGTTCATATATTTTATTTTGGAGGCCGTGTGCATTGAAAATTAGGACCTGTAAAAGCTTCCCCGGGTTCTGTGCCATTTTAAGGTGTAGCGAGATTCAGGATTGCGGATAGTAAGATCATCTGTCGCTTCGATGCGTCTGTTTCAGCTCGGATGGCGGCGTAGTGTGGCGAGAGTGTATCAATGAGCTGTGAGAAATTGCAGAGTTTCAGAATCTCAGCCAGCTCGAATAGATCACCGACGGTGTTACCTTCTACTCTGTTCTGCGCTGGAGTGTGTGTGGTGCGTGGTTCCTTCACGGCTTGCGAATATTTACGCTCCGATCGTGTCAGCTCGGTGGTTGTTGTTTGCGGCTGTGTCTGTGGCTTGTTGACCACCTGGGCGCGCGGCTGTGCGTGAGCGGGGCGGGTGGGGGGGAACTCCACCTGGCTGTGCGTGGCTGGCGGTTGTTGTTTTGTCTGCGCCTGTGTCTGCACGGATTGTCGCTGTGACCTACTCGTGACCATTTTCAAAAATACTGGACACTGCTTCCATGCTGCAGTGTGTCCCCGCACTTTACAGTTAAAGCAGAATTTATCTGCGTCGTCAGCTTTCGGGCAGTCCTTTCGGGTGTGATTTTCGCCACACCTGACGCATCGCGGTGGCTTACTGCAGCGAGTGTGGGTGTGATCAAATTCACCACAGCGCTTGCACTGGGCGATGTCTTGTGGGCGGGCCTGGTATTTTTGAATAGTCACTGTCGTATAGTGAAGTGTACGAACGGCGAGAATGTTGACGTCTGAGGCCGCGACTGTCGCGCAGAAAGTTCCCGACCTAAATCGTTGTTGCTGCCCTGTGGCGTCTGACCGGGTGACTTCGAAATTACGCACGTCATGAACTACGAATCCCTTCTCCGTCAGTTCCGCGGCAATGTCGGCCTCGACGACCTCCGGGTACAATCCCTTAATAACGACCTTTGTGTTGCGCTCGTCGGGATGCGCAAACGTGTGGTGGTAGATGTTGTGGCCTTTCAGGTATGAGAGAGCTTGAGAGTAGCCCTCTCTGTTCTCAAATGTCAGTCGCAGCTCTCTCCTGCGCGTGATCGTGTTCCTGAACGCGATTCTGTGTGTGTTCAGGAAAGTTGCGATCTCCTTGAGCTTCGCAACTTCCCTGACCATTATCGGTACACCCCTGTACCGTGTGCCGGCCGCGGTTGTGGTCTGTGGTTGTGCACTTGTCTGTGGTTGTGTGTCGGCAGGCAAATTTGCCAGCACGCCGTAGCTGTTCTGCAGCGGGATTGCGGATGTCGCTGCTGTGTGTTGTTGTGCGGAGCCGCGCCTCGAAATCCGCGCGTCCTCACTGTTCGCCAGTACCGTCTCCCGACGCCTACCGAGTGATGTGCTCCGGTTTCCCCTCAAGGCCTTTTTACCCGAGACCTGTTGGAAGTCGATCTCATCGTCAGCGCGTTCGCGTTTGGCGTTAGCCTGTCCTCCCACCACTAATGCCAAGGTATATATATATACCTATCGCCAGCTAGTATGATGTCTTGTTCGCCAACTTGTTTACGTCTCATGGAGGCCAACATCTTGTTTTCGTCTGATATTGAACGCTAACGCTATGTTAGTTTAATTTTTACCCGCTAGAGTGCAGTAATTATTTATTACCAGGGTGCTCGCCATCTTGTCACCCGTCTAGACCGCCATCTTAAAAATTTGTATTTATTAAGTTATAAATTATGGGAAAATTCCAAAATTCATAAATAAAATCAGCAATTCATTAATAGATTGATTCTACCGATTACAGTGCTCGGTACGATGCTTTCTCGATACGAAAAAGTACTTTTAAGAAAAAATATTTTTAATCAATAAAATATGACCAAAAATCGTAATAATCAGCTTACGTTCCTCGTCTACCTGCCTCCAGTAAGCTGCAATGGCCGCCATCTTTGAAATTTGTATATATTTACTTAGAAATTCGGAAAAATTCCAAAATGCATTAAGAAAAATTATTAAAATAATAATTGACGCGATCGAATCCCGTCCATAGTTCGATTCACAGTCAGTATAAAGAGTAACTAAATTTTATGTTCTGTTTCCTATTACCATCTGTGGAGTTTATTAGTCATACTCTACGAAAAACGACTCTATACAAGATACCTGTCCAAAAAAAAAATTACATTATCGCTGTGCATAGCATAAATTTATAATTTTTCGGTACATTAAATACCTTTCAACCAGTTCATATACAATGTTATATGTATAGGCCTAGTGTCTATGGACGACGAGGCCAGCTCATGTACAATGTCAGGCGTATAGACCAGAATGCATTTTCATGATATTTAAGTAAACGGTTCTACATCACCCACCAAACGTATCGCTGGAATACAATATTAAATCATAAAATCATTGGCTGTAACACCCGTATTTTCTATGATTTATCTGACATGAAGCATTCCATATTAAATACGTGCTCTGTTGTTTGTAGTAAAAACGTAAAAAATTACAATCGACAAAAAGTCGTATGTATATACTTATTCAACTTATTTTATTCTTGATGAATCTGCAGCCGAAATTTTGACGTGACAACGTATAATAAATCGATGAACGCCGGCTACACGCACGAAAAAGTGTCCCGTTACGCACATTTTCCCGTTACGCTGTATCTCGTTACGCTCATTGCACGCTTGCGCCGCATTTATCTCTCTTCCACTCGATTGGAATAACCATCGATTTGACTTTTTCGAGACACATTAAACTTGAAACACTCCCATTCGTTTCCTACTTTTCCTATCATCGTCCTATCCTTAACAGAATAACACAGATTGGAAGAAGTTAAATAGCAAACCTGTATAAAAGTTATAGTTAAAATAATCTCTTCGTTAAAGTAATAAACATATTTGAATTAATGAGTGCAAATAAAAGTAAATGTATCAATTAAATTGTAGATTTAATTTCACTCATTCTTTGTATCCATACAAAATAGTGATAATTCATTAAAAATGATTCAATTTTATTCATAAAAGTATGCAATCATTTCATAAATGTTTTGTTATGACGTTGTCACGTTAAACTATCGTCCGTAAACCCACTTTACAGACAACCAATTTTTTTAGTAGAATTCTGGCTCAAACTGTAAAAGAGATAAAAAATTTATTTATTTAAAAATTTAAAGGACAGCGATAATTATTTTTCTCTGAATGAGATCTGAAAGACGCAGCGACTGTCAACTAAATGTTTCAGGGAGGTAATACATTGGAGCAGGTGTCTAGCCGCGAGTGCTGGGGCGTCTCCTCGACTCGGGAGCGGTTGTATAAATTCGAGTCGTAACTCAGTCTGGGGGCTGGGAAAAAGGATAGGGGTGGGAGACAGTGTTCGAGGGAGAAGGAGGGGTGGTGAGAGGAGCAAGCAAAAGAGGGAAGGAGGAGCAAGCATACGGCCGGGGCGGGAGGGAGTTATCGCAGCGAGCAGCCCCAATTAGCGGCATGACGTACTAATTAATCGCGACAGTAATGAGCGGGCCAAAGAAAGGCAATGGCGCGTCGTCGCAGGGAAAAGGGTGGGGGGGGGGGGATGGGGGTCTGAAAGAAGGAGTTAAGGTGGGTCGGTCTCTTCTATCGTGGATTTTCGCATAAGTTTCTTTGTGACTTAAAAAGTTTGGAGTTCAAAAACTGGCTCCAACAGGACACAAACAATATTTCAACTGTTTTCTTTTGAAAATTCGAGCAATTTAGTTGCAGAGTTTGGTTCTTCTATCCAGGGACGCAAATCTTTAGGATTCGCAAAGGGGTTCCGCGGAAATTAGCTGAGTTTGGGGGAGTGTAATGTGCGTGAGTTTAACCGACACACAGTTCATCTCTGGATGAGATGCTTGTATTTTGTATACTGCCCATATATTTGGCCTATATGCATGCAACTAGCAGAAAACTTTAAAATATACAGACATTTTTCCATAAAACATAGTTTTTACGTTTGTGTTTATCAGTCCTTTTTCACAGTCACGATTTTAAAAGTGCAAGACAAGCAGGACCTCTCAGTGAGGGCTTCCTAATTCCAGGGAGAGCCAGGGCCCCCTACCCCTCCCCAGAGGTTTACGCTCATGTTTCTATCCATTATTAAAAATCCTTAAGTACATATTTCTTTCATTTTTAATTTACATTAGAAAATACTGAAAGTCACTCAGTTTTTAATAGTACTAGAATACATATTATAGATTTTAGCGTAATAAAATTATGTTTGAGTTTTGACTTTAAAGTAATTTAATATTCTAGAGAGAAAAATAAATTCTAGACAGAACGCTAAGCTCGGAAGTCGGAATACTACGCAGTTTCTACGAGTATGCAGTTATATGTAACAAAGAAAGTAAATAAATTTGATTTAATTATTAACAGTTCACCGGATACTCTTCCCAACGGTAGAATGAGATCACAAAATAATAACCTAATTGCTGTTCCTTTTGAAAGTTAATGAAGATCGCGGGCCTTCTCGGACATAGTCTGAATGTGCGTGGCTTCTGGGTTCAGAACAGAAGAGGCCACTGGTTGGCCAGCATTCCCAACCAATCATAGAGTCCCAGCTCCGATTGGCCAAACAACCAGCCAACCCGAAGTTAGGAAGGCTCTGATTGACCCACAGCTATCGTCCAGTCAGGAAACACTCCCCTCTCAGACGAGATTGCTTAATAGCAGGAGAATTTTCCAAGAACCTCAATAGGTAACTGCTACCCTGAAAAGATGGAGACTACGAGGTCAACCGAAACGTCAGTTAAATCTTCGCCTCCGATGCGGTTAGAACGCAGAAGTTGGGCAAATGCCACTTGAAAGTGTTTGGCAGGCCTTCATGCGCACCCTAGTTCATCTCCAGGTTTGGACGGGAACATAGTGTGTGTGTTTGTCCGTCGTCGTGAACTCTTGGACCTCCGGGGAGAGGGGAAAGAAGTGGAGCAGCGCTTGACTGCCGGGTGGTACTGATGCGCGCGCCCTCGGCGGAATGCCAAGTGCGGGAGTCCATGTGTGGTCGCCTGGATGGCGAAGGGAGGGGGAAAGGGTCGTTGCACCGCCGTGATACTGGAGCGCTCCTGGCGGTAGTCGCCTCTTCCGCCATTACCCGTGACCGCTGTGAGAGTGTCCGAGGTAGGCACCTTTAGGTAACATCTTAGCTCTCGGTACACGGCTTTTGATAGGAATAATTTTGTGAATGGGACGGAAATGTGTAACCCCGATGTTGCCGTCTGAGGCGGATAGCGCGAACCAAAGTTCACAAAGCCAAAGGGATACTTTATAGTATTAACTGTTTAATGAATTTTAACATAATGTGCAGTATTTCAAAAAAAATCCTTGTGGAAAATAAGGCGAAAGCTGGGGTTAAGATATATATATATATATTTTAGTTTTAGGTGCCGTTTCATTATATAGTTTAAAATTTAGATCTGCAAATGAAATTGTGGGTGCGTAAAGTACGTGTGATTCCCGTCAAGAAATAAAGTTGTTAGCACAATTTTTGTATATTTATCACGCTCAGTATTATTTTAAAGAATTATATTTTAAAATTTGTGTCCGAGTTTTGTCTTATAAGATTTTTCGCAACATGAACAGCAGGAGAACTCATGAGTGTGCTCGTTTCCGAAACTAGATGTTACGCAATTCTGGCGAGTACTGAAAGACTGGCTCGTGTTTTTTTTTTTTCTCCTGATCCATAACGTTTGACGTTAACGCGATAAAAGTCTCTATTTCCATCGCGTTGTGACGCGACGATAATGAAATGAGCGTCAGAATTTTCTTTTCGAAAGATGGCTGGACTGGTACATTGTTAAAAGTATTATTATCTGTGTATTTTATTTTTAATGTTTTTTCCTAAGTTTTTCTGAGAAAAAACTTTTAAAAGTGTTCAAGTACGGTAATTTATTTAATAATTATAAAAGTCTATTTAAATTTATTTCTCTCGGAAACTTAGATTAGTGTCAAACGGTCAACGTTGATGGCTGCCGTATGTTCGAAGAAACACTTTTTAAATATCTAAAAAAAAAAAAAAAAAATCCGATTGGTTAAAACCTACAACAAAGAAATATTTTGCTGCCGCATCGCACCAGTCGCACTATTATAGTCCACGCTATATTTTGTTTTTGTAAACGAAATATAAATATAAATGTAAAATTAAAGATATTGTGAATTGTACTTTTAAATGAAAACAACTCTATCACTTATAAATAAAGTTCTCAGTCTTACTGTGTTTGGATTCTTAACCGGGAATTTATGCTTTGTGTTGTCTCAGTACCTTCAGTAGTTTAAGCTATTTGTAAACCGTTCCCTGAACAGCCTTCCAGTATTAGCTGCGCACATAACAAGGAGGATACAACCAAATAAAGTCAAATGTTTGAATATTCATTTATCATATTCCATGGTTTGAAAAAACTCATGCTTCAATGAAACATAAATTAAAATATAAATTAATGCGTCAATGTTTGTAAGAAATAGTCAGTATTATATCAAAAAACGTATTTAATTTATGCAAGAATACTATAACCATGCTATTACACTATATTTATTGTATTATTAAGTAAAAACTATTTCTTAGCTACTAGTTTCCAAAGGAATCTTTCGTAGAAGAACAAATTATTTTTTGTGCAGCTCTCCGTAACTATGCTTGGTCCGTGAATGAAGAATATATATATTACGAAAGCACTGATTGTGGGTTGTGTGGTCTGGCTTAATACCAGAAAATAGTGCGATTTTTTTCAAAGTCTTTTGTCAGAAGGTTTTTTTTTTTTTAAGATTTCAATTCTTTCACCACTTCTATTATAAGCAGTGATCCGACGGCAAAAGTCATTCAAGGATAAAAAAAAATTTAGTCAAGACTGTTGCCAAGTATTAGCCATGGCTGGGGTCATGTTTAGTTTCGCGAGAAAAAAAAACCTGATCCTAGACTGCAACAAGGTATACATGCGCTAGCGATTGTTCCCTTGCAATTATTGGCTGCCGTCTGCAAGAGAAGCCACTGCCCTGTTTGGCCGGGCCATTCAGGACGATTTTGCTTCCGCATTGAGTGGCTATGTTTTGAGTGTTGCAGGTAGAAATGAACTTGAGATAAACTCAGTTAGCCATGAAACAAAGTTTACACACACACACCTGGTTTGAAAATATTTTCACGAGGGGGAGAAGGGGTTGAGGAAACACATGACCCCAATCATTGCTATTGGAAAGCATTTGTCTCCCACAGTCAAGCATTATCGCTAGAGACCGGAAAAATTCGCGAATTCATTTCGCGATAGGCTAAAATACAAATAATTGTACCTCAGTGCTGCCTCTGCTATTGGCTCACAACTCACCTGGATAAATCTGGGCCAAAGAGAAACACCCGACCAAAGCTTTATCGAATCACAGGCTGCTACGTTGGGACGTCTCACAAGACAGCAGCCAATGAGTGGGTGACATTTGACCGAGTGTACGTAGAACTATGGAGTTCATCCTGCCGGTCATTGATCCCGAAATTTTTTCGGTCCCTAATTATCTCTGATGATATTTCAACATCCTCAATAAAAGCATTCGGTTGGAAAAGCTTAATTTAAACACTCTCACGGTCGTTCTCATGACAACGCGTGTTTCAAAGCCCTGTAGTCAGACGCATTGCTGTCGGCGCAGTGAAAGGTTATAAAGGTTGAACTTGTTAATTTCACATAACAAGATGGATGAACAAAATTAATGTAGCATATTTATAATTTCACTTCACTACACATTTTATTTCTCTATGAACCATAAAATCAGTAATTTGTATTTATATCTTTGAATGTAATACTTCCTTGCTCAAGTAATGATATTTGTTTAACGAATAAGAATAGTTTTTTTTCACAGTTCATATGTAATATTATATGACGAATATTTGTAAAACAATCTGGTATTGGTGGAAAAGATTTAACAAAAATTACTGCTAGCTAATAAAAGTTTTGTTTGGAAGGAATAGCGAAAACGAAAGGGAATTGATATAGGAACTTCGAATAGGAAAGACATGATATTTTTATGACTGCAGAAATTGAACTTATAATTGGTGAAATATTTTGAAGAATTACAAGAAATGCTAGGAAATAGTAATAATATTAATGATTTGAAGAGAGTTAGAGAAATAAAGAAGAATTATTATTTATAAGAATATTTGAGTACTACAAGTTGATACCAGGAAGAAGACTACGAGTATAAACTACGAAGACTGAAATCAGATTAAGGCGTTTCCAGGACGAAGAAAGAAGTATTTCTAATTTTCAACTGTACGAGAAGACGATCAACGCGAGGCGTTCCCAGGACGAAGACTACTCTTTAATACTAGGCGTTCCCAGGACGAAGGTACAAGACAGCGAATGGGCGTGCCAAGGATGAAGATGCAGAAGATTCATTGCTGAGGTCCTGGCTGCAAGAAGGAAAACCTAGTAACGCATAGTTCGTTACCACGGAACTATAATAACAGGTCGGTTATATAATGATGAATGAATGTCACCACATTTACTAGCTTGCAAAACTGACAATCGGGAATAATTAATATCAATTGAAATCCCTTACTAAATCTTTTACCCTACCAGATTGCTAAAGTTAGAGACAACTTGAGTTAAAATTCACAAAATCGTTGTATACAAGCTAATCCAAGGTTTTACGAATTTTTCCACGATATACCCAACTCTACCCCTGAATAGTCCAGACAATAATAAAGAATATTTTAATTAATGGTGTGTATTACAAATTAATTAATATAGAAGTAATTGAAATGATTATTCATTATTACAACTTCGTAGAAGTTGTTGGCGCCCACAAATTTAACTAAATGATTCGTTCTTTTGTTCTTATCATATAAATACACCAGAACGAGTCTAAGTACTTTCGAGTCTTATCAAATTAAATATATTTATTAGAAATAATAAAGAATTTGATAGCTAAGGCCCGTTTAGAGTCGATCAAGCGAATCACCGCGCACACGCGTGCACACGTGCAGGTTATCCACGCGTGCAGGCAGTGCGTCGCGCGCGAGCAGCTGACAGGCGGATCACGTCAGTCACGACAGCACGCACAACAGCGCCGCGACCGGCGGAGCCGGAGACGTCACTCAACGTTTAGAGAACCGGGGCTTGAATAAACGAAAGTTTCTATGTTAAATCCCAACATTGAGATATGAGTTCTGTTGTCTACATAGTAATCAGTAGTGACTTGACAATCTGGTCTGCATACCATTATACACTTGAACTGCGTCCTCATCGGACCACAGGTAGTTTTTTACCCGCCCACAAGAAAAAGAGACCAATAGCCCAATCACATGAAATCCGCCTATTTGTGCACAATAGTGTGGAGTTTATCCTGGTACCAGAAAATAATGCAAATATTTCAGATCTCTAGTAATCAGGCACGTGGAAGGAAGAATAGTTTTTTTTACTGCAAATTAAAGTGTTTTTTACGGTGATGTAGCGAATAAGCACCGCCTTGTCATGACACAACCGTTACCTAACTCGCTGGTCGTTTTCCAGAACGTGTTTAAACCGAATCCCAGTAAGGAAATCAATCGGCAACAGTTTTATTTAACGGTGCCCTGCGTAAGACTAGAAACTGGTTTGAACGCATTCTAGCGGACGTTTCACAGCCATCAATACAATTGTTACTGCAAAAATACTACAGATAGCAGCACCATCGGACAAACTTGGAACCGCAATTTTAATTTTCTCAAGTACTTTTTTAGTTTAGATTATTTCTTGTTAAGACCATTAAAGTGCGCAATCAACTGATGGTCACAATAATGACCATATACATGTTAACGGTGCCATACGTCGGTCCACCATCTAAAGGAAATTAACGAAAAAGTGAGCTCTGCGCATGCGCGTAATTTGGGCAATAGATCGGCAACGGATAGTACACAAAAATCCCCATTCCCTAAAAAACAAGGGACTGTCTGTGTCCTATCGTGCACTAGGAATACGGTTAGGGTAAAGCCACCCAGTTAAACTGCAAGCCAACAACAGAAACAAAATCAAAAGGAAACTGGTTTGAATTTTTATACTATTGCTAGGGAAACCATTATTTTGCGAATACATAGGGGCAGGCATTTATCGCGAAAAGATTTGAATGCCTATTAGACTGCAACATGGTATACCCATACCAGCGGAATCTTCCTTGTGATTGGCGGCCGTCTTGCCTTATTTGACCGATCCACTCAAGGCGCGTTTGCTTCCGCGCAGAATTACTGTGATTGGTAGTCTAACATTAGACATGCACCTGAAATAAACTCACCCAATCACGAAACCCAGACAATGCTACAATGTTTTAACTTTCAGCTAATCTCTGAATCTTTTCGCGAAATATGCATGGCCCTAGTCATGGTGAATTGGAATTGTGGGCGTGCAGCAGTACGGTACCCACATTCTCATTGGCTCCGTCAAGTTTGGGACAAAACTTCTCACCGACCACGGCCAATAACGATAGCAAAATTAACACTGTTTTGTGAAATACCTTGACAACGAAATGTATTCGCGAAATAAAGGTTTCCCCAGCTATCGCGGAAGGAAACCGCGAATGTCCGTGTCTCTTTGTATATGGAGTGTATTTTGGGCAGCCACATATTTTTTGCACACCTTAATCCACCAGAGTTCGAAAAATATTTCCTCGTATTCAGAATAACGTTTGCGAAATGCTCTGGCGTAGTGGGTGCCTACGGTAGTTTTAACGGGGTAGCCTTCGCATGTAAGTTGAAGAATTAGCTTTTCAAAGGACAATAAATATATGAATAAAAAATTTTGATACACGTAATTTTATTTGAGTCAACTAGTACTTCAAGTTCAAAGTATTAGTTACTGAGTGTAGTGTGTGATTTCGTAGTGGGACACACGCTGTTTGAACCATTATTTTAGAAAAATGCACGAAAAGGTAAAAGAAAATAAATTTAAATCAATCATGTCTCTGCGCGAGAGAGGCTGGTGAACGATTATTAGAGACCTGTAAAATTCGCGGATTCATTTCGCGATAGGATAGAGTCCAAATACTTTTGACATTATTTTGCTTCAGTGATTGGGCCACAGTTTATCTGAAGGATTCTGGGCCAGTGAAAAATCTTTAACAGAAGAATTATAGATTTACGATCATTCCAGTCAACAGGTGTTACGAGTCGGTAACCAATCAGCAGATGTAATTTGCACGAGTGCGTAGAGGATCATAGAGTCTATCCTTTAAGGATTTGAAATCGCGAATTTTACAGGTCTCTAACGATTATACATAGAGACCTGAAAAAATGTAAAGTTTATTCTCGTGCAGATAACGCAAATTCATTGACTGCTGGCTTGTGAGTCGTCTCAACTGGTTTGCCTTTGATTCGATACTTCTTTGGTTGAGGGATTCTCGCCGGTCCAGAGTTGTCCAGATGAACAAACAGTGAGCTAATAGCAAAAATAGCCTAAAAGTATATGTATTTGAATTTTAGACAATCACGAAATTAATCCGCAAATTTTTCAGGTGCCTAGTTTGAACTTTGTGGCTATTTGCTTAGGGGCCACGATGGTGGAACTACCGACCTCCATGGCTCAGTCGGCTGCACGCCGGCTTGCGGTGCCAGTGGTTCTGGGTTCGAGTCCCGAGCAAGGCATGGGTGGGGCTTAGTAACCAGCGGGTGGCAGCTCAATAATCCTTATACAGTAGAGTCCCGCTAATCCGAACCCCGCTAATCCGAAAATCCACCTAATCCGAACAGGGCTAGGACGAAAAAAGAAATATTTTTATAACAATTATGAACCTTGAAAAGCAAAGAAAAACAAGTTCTTTTTCAAGTAATGTCATACGCTTATTAATATGTACATAAGAAAATTGTGATCTATCTATTTCTCCTTCAACTAAAAAAAAAAAAAATATGATTACGTACATAGTACTTAAATATTTACGTATTTATATTATGCTAAATACGCTAAATAATAAAGGTGTGTTTTGTGTCTGATCTTTAATATTTGACACATCAGATGTTAAATAGCCCACGCCTCATAAAGACCATAAATGGCATTATACAAGAAAATTCCGCCTAATCCGAATTTTCGCTAATCCGAACAGGGTTCGGTCCCAATTAGTTCGGATTAGCGGGACTCTACTGTATGTACCCAAGTAGTGTTTAAAATCGACATGTTAGATAGCGCTACTATAGCTAGCTAGTGTTTTTGTTAATTAATAGTGAGTGTTAATACGTATACTTAATTAAATTTTATTGGTATTGATTTTGACAGATTTAAAAGTATAAATTAAATTATATATAGTATTAAAAATCATAATTGTGTTTTATATTGTTTGTTATATGTGTTTTATAGGATAGAACGCTACCACCTGATCGCTTCTATAATAACTGAAGAAAATGAAATTAGCAGGTATAATATAGTCCATAGTGTAATTAAGAACTGTTTTATAACAGAAAAAAAATAAAAACCTTTCAGCGGTCTGAACTTTTATCGAGCATCCTGGCAATGAACATGTATTGAGGCGTTTGTTATTATTAATACTATACTCTGCGAGATTGAAAAAAACGTTGACAATAGATTTTTTGAATACTTTTTCTGTCACGCACTTTTGATCATGTTACTTCATTTGTATATCACAGATGGCAGTGGAGTAGGTTATTTGTATGTGGGTACATAAACAACAACGAAACAACGTTGAGTTTCCAGTCTTTCAGATAAATGGTCGTTGTTAATAACGGTCAAAACTGGTCACAAAAACGTCAGTATCACCAATCATATAGAATTTTAAAAAATTAAAGGAAAAAAATCAGTTCACTTGCCTCCCCCCCCCCCCCCCCTAAGACGATCTGGGTTCGATACTCTGAGGGAGCCGAACACAGTTTTTTTTTATTTTTTTATAAGTGGGAAACGTGGCGAACACTGCTATGTGCTGGCTTCCGTTTTACCCACCAGTGCTTTACTTCAATTCTCCATTAATTAGCATTTCACCATGCCACGCCATCTCTTATTCCTCATATCTTTATGAGACCGCAGAGTTTGCTTATTTCGTTTTCTTGTCATTAAATGATTTTTTTTTCTCCTGTAAATACTTTCCGATAACTCTTTTGTATTTGTTGTTAGGTACAAATTTTCTCACCGCGCATATAGCTAACTGTATTTTTGAGCTTTAAAAGATCGTGCAAGAGATTATAGTTAAGATTTATCAATTGCAGTAGTATAGGAATGTATTTCCGGGCGCAGGGTCCAGGGTCAGGATTGAGGAGTGGGATTGTCGGTCCACCATATTGGATTGTGACGTCACGGCAGCCATCTCGGAGGAGTGTAACGGGACATAGCGTAACGGGACAAGTTCGACCTTGACCCCGGCGGCCATTTTGGATCCGCCATCTTGGATCCGCCATTTTGGATGACGTAATTGTGTGTTCTCGAAAATTCCGGCGTTGTGTGTTCCGCCATCTTGGATGATGACGTCACTGTTGCAATTTCCGTTACGGTCGTCATCTTTAACTTTTTTATTTATTATCCGAATTTAATGAATTTTTTTTAAAAATTATAAAAAAATTCAAATAATAAAATTTTAATAAAATAATTACAAAAAACAAACATGTACGACACGGAGTTCGGAGTCCTCGGTTCGAACCCGGTGAGGGCAAAAAAAAAATGGCGACCGATCCTTCCCTCACAGTGACTGCTGGCATACTGACTCCCACCACTTTTTTCATAGCATATATATCATCCGGCAGTATGACGTCACATACGCCATCTTGAAATTTGGAAGCCATCTTGAAAATCTTTATTTATTATCCGATTTTAACGAAAAAAATTCCAAAATTCATCAAAAAATTAACGTATTTGAATTCTGTTTGATTATATCGATGTACGTCCTTGGTTCGATTCCCAGCGAGAGTAAACGGTCGATCCTTCCTCCATGAAAGCTACCTAGACTGATCTACCACCACCAGTACCAAGGTATATATCATCAACTGGTATGACATCATGTCCGCCATCTTGTCTTCATCCGCTGGAGACCACCATCTTGTTTTCGTTAGCTAGAGTGTGCCGATACCATGTAGTATAATTATCTGGTCACTAAACTTGTGTCCTCAACTGTTGACATTGAACATTGACCTTGAACTTTGACCTTGACCTTGAAATTTGACCTTGACCATGAACTTTGACCTTGACCTTGAAATTTGACCTTGAAATTTGACCTTGACCTTGAAATTTGACTTTGTCCCTGAAATTTGACTTTGTCCTTGTCGACCATCATGGATCCGACATTTTATGTTCAGTACATGCTACCAGAGGATACCACCTGCTGGAGTACGCCATCTTGTGTGTGTACTTGTATTATAGAGTACATTTCCATCTGGATAATTTTATTATAACCTGCTACAGTGCAGTAATCATTTATTACCGAGGTGCCCCCGCCATCATGAAATTCGACCGCCATCTTGAAATCATGTAATAACGTAGCTAGAAAAGCGGGAAAAAATCCAAAATTCATTAAATAAATCACTCATTAACTTACATATCGATTCGATCCGCTCCAGTCCTTGGTTCGATCCTCGATCGATGCAAAACATTTAATTTTATGAAAAAAAAATAATAATTCCAATAAACCATGTTCAACATTCTTAAAGAGACTTTAAATCATCTACTACCATCATCCTATCAGACATCAAGACCACCATATTGGAAATTAGTAATTGTAATGCTAGCGATTCGGGAAAAAGTTCAAAACTCATTAAATAAATTTGTAATCTATATACTGATTGATTAGATCGACTAAGGTCCTTGACACGATCCTGGACGAAGCTAAAATAAATTTAATTAAAATACCAGAAAAGTGTAGGTTCGAGGAATAAAACACCTAAAAGTCTTTTACAAACATAATATTTATTACACAATTTCTATCCTACTACAGAATCACTTGCGAAAGACAGCAATCTTATAAAAATTTAGCCCTGCATAGACGTACAAAGACTACTTCTTAGCTCCAAATGGCTCCAAATGCTCCAAACGGCCTCCAAATGCTTGACAGCTACAAATGTTTCCAGCAGCTCCAAATGCTCCAACAGCTCCAAAAAAAGGCTCCAAATGCTCCAACAGCCTCCAAATGCTTAACACAGCTCCAAATGGCTCCAAATGCTTGACAGCTCCAAATGCATAACACAGCTCCAAATGGCTCCAAATGCTCCAAACGGCCTCCAAATGCTTGACAGCTCCAAATGTCTCCAGCAGCTCCAAATGCTCCAACAGCTCCAAAAAAAGGCTCCAAAAGCTCCAACAGCCTCCAAATGCATAACACAGCTCCAAATGGCTCCAAATTCTCCAAACGGCCTCCAAATGCTTGACAGCTACAAATGTTTCCAGCAGCTCCAAATGCTCCAAATGCTTGACAGCTCCAAATGCTTCAAAAGGCTCCAAATGCTCCAAATGCTTCAAACGGCCTCCAAATGGCTCCAACAGCTCCAACAGCCTCCAAATGCTTAACACAGCTCCAAATGGCTCCAAATGCTTGACAGCTCCAAATGCATAACACAGCTCCAAATGGCTCCAAATGCTCCAAACGGCCTCCAAATGCTTGACAGCTCCAAATGTCTCCAGCAGCTCCAAATGCTCCAACAGCTCCAAAAAAAAGGCTCCAAAAGCTCCAACAGCCTCCAAATGCATAACACAGCTCCAAATGGCTCCAAATGCTCCAAACGGCCTCCAAATGCTTGACAGCTCCAAAGGTCTCCAGCAGCTCCAAATGCTTGACAGCTCCAAATGCTTCAAAAGACTCCAAATGCTCCAAATGCTCTAAACGGCCTCCAAATGGCTCCAACAGCTCCAACAGCCTCCAAATGCTTGACAGCTCCAAATGTTTCCAGCAGCTCCAAATGCTCCAAATGGCTCCAACAGCCTCCAAATGCTTAACACAGCTCTAAATGGCTCCAACAGCTCCAAAAGACTCCAAATGCTTCAAAAGGCTCCAATTGCTCCAAGAGCTCCATCTTCAATTGGTTCCAACTGATTCCTATTACTTTTATCGAACTTGGCATGATTACTAACATGTCTTTATCAGTATACAGTTTGACTGGCAGTGGTAACGTTTTTTACACCTTTAAGCTATAAGTTTTATTTAGAAATCAGATTTCGATAAATGATAGCTTCCATCTGGAAAGAAAATATATTAATTTATCTTCAAGTTTATACACATACATTTAATTTAATCCATTATTGTATGTAGCCAGCTTCCCTCAGTTCTTTGAGTATGAAGGATATTTCTTTAATGTTCGAATAGTTTCCTGCACAAAGCGATCCATGTAGTAGTCGTAGCCTGTTAACCAATATGTTAGGATCTTCCCATGAGGTATAATCAATCTCTTCTGCTGCCTTCATCATCCTTACATGTTTATAATAAATATTATCTCTGGTGTCTATCGTTTTAACACCAATCACAAGGTCACTTTCGTCATCTTGCCAGTGATTATCACAAGCTTGATCAGGATAATTTATTTTATTACGTCGTTTCCATCGTTTTGGTCTCAAACCATCATCACAGTCTTCGCTCTTGCATGCTTTTGGTGCTTCAGTACAGTACTCAATCATGTCAGCCTCAGATGTGTCACCACAATCTTCAATCATGCCAGCTTCTGATGTGTCACCACAGTCTTCAATCATGTCAGCACCACAAACTTGATCAGGATAATTTATTTTATTACGTCGTTTCCATCGTTTTGGTCTCAGACTGCCATCACAGTCTTCGATCTTGCCTGCTTTAGGTGTTTCAGTACAGTACTCAATCATGTCAGCCTCAGATGTGTCACCACAATCTTCAATCATGCCAGCCTCAGATGATTCATCAAAGTCTTCGACCTTGTAAGCTTCAGGTGGTTCTCCATCTTTCACATTTTCATGGAGACGACTATATATTGGAGTAAATATATTTTCATTTCTAATGTGGTTACAACTTCCTTCGTTTGTTTTAAATTTTAAATTATTATCTTGATCTAGATCAGTAATTTTAGCATTAGCTTTTTCGCCTTCGTTCCTCTTCCGCGATGTTGTAACCCAATCTTCGTTATCTTTATTCATCTTAATTGTACAGGTCTTGTAATGTCTATCCAAGTAATATCTTCTACCAAAGGATTTCTGACACTGACTGCAATGAAATGGTTTTTGACAAGGACCCAAATTACACTCGCTTCTCTCATGTCGTTTAGCATTCTTTCTCAAGGTAAACACCTTGCTACAGTATCTACAGTGATGACGTTTTGATACAGCAACAAATCCCGTTTCAGGATTCATATTAGTTATTGAGACTAATGCCAGATGCAAACTAAGAGTTTTAAATTAGATATATTACTTAAATAGAATTTTTTAATTATTTCATCAGCGAGAATTAATTTATCTCATTCAAAGGTACTTGTTGCAAGTAGTTCTGCTTTTCAACAACAGATGTCGCCACATGTTACTTGCAGGTAAATAATATTTAGTTCTTTTATGCGGGATGCGGGATGCTCACTAACGATCGCAAAAGAAGGATGGCTTCGCTAGACTCCAAGGAGAAGGAAGTTCGTCCATCCTGTTAGTGCTTCTTAGATTTCTCAGAGATTATTTGACTGAGTAATGATATTTTTTTTTTTTAAATTTCCACCTGATAAAAATATTACAAGTGCTGATTTATTGGCAGAATTTCAATAATTAAATGCAACCTTGAATAAAAAATGACATGACTCATTAAGTAAAAAATTCTTCATGCAGAGATCAATTCCTCATCAGTAACCAGAAGCACTCGGAGAAAACCATCAGATGTCTAGTCAGGAATAATCAGAAGCACCCAGAGAAAACCATCAAAATATTGTCAAGAATAATCAGGAGCACACGGAGAAAACTACCATAATATTGTCAAGAATAAACGGGAGCACACGGAGAAATCCACCATAATATTGACAAGAATAATCAGGAGCACACGGAGAAAACCACCGCAAGTTTTCTTTGATATCTTAAATTTCAGGAAAAAAATAATACTAAAAATAAAAATAAATTAATAAAAAATTAAAAAAAATAAAATAAAAAAAATACATAAATATATTCTGCTAGCTTGTGAACTTCTCATTGTTGAACAAAGATAGAGTTCTAGTACAAGCCAGAATTTTATGTATTTATGTATTGGGGAAGATATTGAAAATATCGTAGTTGCATTTAGCAAGCTCGTCGACAAGTTTGAAAACTTCTGCTGCGATCGCGTGGATCTGGACTCCACACATCAGTAGGGACCGGAAAAATTCGCGGATTCAATGACCTCTAGGATAGCCTCCATTATCCTCTGCATTTCTCAAGTAAACACGCGTGTTGATTGGGTACTAAATTGTGAGGCGTCTCCACTGGGTAGCTTGTGATTCGACGCTTCATTGGTCGATAGTCTCTCATTGGTCCAGAGAGCTCCAGTTAAACTGTGAGCCAATAGTAGAACCAGCAGAATTGTACACATGTTTGAATTTCAGCCTATCACGAAATTAATACGCGAATTTTTCCTGTCTCTACACATCAGTAGGGGCATGAAGATTTCGCGAAAAGATCTAAACACTTATTAGACTGCAACAAGGTATACCCGCAAATGTGGTTTCTTCCTTGTGATTGGCGGCCGTCTGTGAGAGAAGTCGTTACCTTATTTGACCGAGCCACTCAGGACGCGTTTACTTCCGCACTGAATCACTGTGATTGGTGTTGTTACAATCGATATGTACCTGGAAGAAACTCACCCAATCACGAAACACAGACGATGCTACAGTGTTTTGACTTTCATCTAGTCCCGAAATCTTTTCGCGAAATCAGCATGCCCCTACACATCAGTAAATAGACGTCTGGCCGCGAATCGCATGCGCGCAAGCGCGTGAAGCACCGCTAGGCTGGGTTGAAAACCACTGCACACGTCACACAGCTTTAACCGCCCCTCCTTTATAAGGGCGACAGAACAACGCAAGCTGATCACTTTTGTTTGTTTTCTGCTTGCGCTTTCCTCTAAGCTGGGTTCGCCCTCCATTATATTTCTTTTTTTTTCTGACTGATTCACATCCTCTGAAAGTTAAAAAGAGAAAAAAAATTGTTCATGTTAATGCTTTGCTCCCTAAAGTTGATGGTAAACATTAATTAATTCTTTTTATCATGCGCACAAACTGCAATAAAAATAGCGTTGTATGAAATTCATAGTACTTTTGTGGGTAAAACAAGTGTTTTTTTTTTTAAACTAAATGCGCGCACAAATATGTCCGACTTGTTTCGATTCCGATGTGTGACTTTAAAAGTAACTCTGCAGACTGGCCAAATCTACGGTAGCTGTACAGGTGCAAGCGGTATATTTTTGAAAGCATATAATTATTAACAGTTTTTTCGCGAAAACATTTTATGACAGGGTAGGGATTAAAAATCTTCATTTTTTTAATCTTTTAATTTGTTGATGAATCAATTTTTTTAAAAGGGTGAAGTAATTTTTATGGCGAATCGTAATCTTTCATTAGACAAAGCAGTCGTGTTCCAATCGAAATTTTCAAGTGTAGATTGCGCTAGTTTTTGGAGGATTACATCCGACGAATAAATATAGACAGGAAAAATTCGCGTTTTAAAATACCTCTAGATAGACTCTGGAGTTCTCTGTACACTCGGGCAAATGTGCACTGTTAATTGGCTGCCGACTGGTGAGACGTCTCAACTTGGTTGCCTGTGATTCGGTAATTATTTAGTTGAGGATTATTTTTTCGGCCAAGAGTATTCCTTAAATCTATTGTGCCAATATCGGAAGCAGTTTAAGAGTATACTCGTTTGAATTTTATCCTATCACGAAATAAATACACCAATTTTTCAGGTCCCTGCTAATGAAGACACTCCAGGCTAGACTCAACTTGCCTGTTCATAGTCTCGCTTTTTTAGAGTGATCATTGGTTGGTAACAAGGTCACATCCTTTGTCTGGCTGCACGTGATTGGGTGACCACTTCTTTTCCTTGTGTGTAACTGGCTCAGAGTCATCAAGGGAGTGCCAAAAGTATGTAATCCAATCATCAACGTGAATCAGATAGAGATATGTGTGTGTGTTGGTGTGTGTGCGTTTCAAGTCTTCTTTGCTTTTCAGTCAATCCGCCAAACAATCGTGTCCCTACCAATAAAAAAAAAAGCAATACAACAAGCACGAACATGGTACAGCAAAGCAGTCAAATGTTTCCGCGAAATTAGACTATATACTCGTAATTAGGTCCATGTAAATATTTGCGAAAAGATCCTCAGACCAGCTATGTGTTACATTTTTGTGGCATTGACTGTGTTTCGTGGTTGGCTACGGGTTTCTTTCAGGTACCTACATGTCTATTGTCAGCACACCAATCACAGCCATTCAGTGCGGAAGAAAACGTGTCTTAAATGGCTCAGCCAAATAAAGGTAACAATCACTTACCTCATTGATGTCTAATGAGCGATCAGATTGTTTTCGTGATAAATATATGCTCCTGCTTATAGAGACCGGAAACATTCGCGATTTCAATGACCTGTAGGATAGACACCATGATCCTCTATGCACTCGGTCAAATTAAAACTGCTCATTGGCTACTGACTCGTGACAACTGTTAACTGATAAACTGGTGGTTCGAAACTTATTTCGTTAAAGGTTTTTCATTGGCCAAGAGCCCTTCAGATTAAACTGCGTCTCAATCACTGAAGCAGCAAAAAAGGGAAAACGTATTTGGGGTTCTAGCGCATCAAGTTATGAACCAGCGAATTTTTCAGGTTTCTGCTCATAATATATGAGCGCGGATGTGCGCTGGATCCAAGCCTATCGTCTGGTCGACCGGCAAGACGGGGCCCGTAGCCGCAGTCGTGTTCCCAGTGGCGTGCGAGAGGACATTTGAGGGTGGGGGGCCGAGTAGGGGCCATTAGTATGCGCGACTAATGCGCGCTGTCCTAGCTCGTGCCCGCCGAGCAGGTACGATAATAGTTGCCCCTGCCACTTCCCTGTTCCTCCCGCCCATATATCTTTACTCTTTCTCTCTCTCTCTCTCTCTCTCTCTTTCTCTCTCTTTCCAAGCCACCTCTCGTGAATCTACGAGCCGTCCCTCTTCCACGGCAAACACACGCAGCTCGGTTCACCCACACCTGTGTACTCTCAACCCAAAATATAAACATCAAGTTTTCAGTTGGAAAACAAAAAGCAGGAAGCTTCTTCCTCTCACACGAACTTTGAAATAACACCTCTTTTTTTTTTTATCTGTAACATTTTAGCTCGCGGTATACGCCATTTGGTTAGCGTAATTTCGTGAATGGAACGGAAGTCGCGTGAAACGGAAATGCGTAACCGCGGTTCTGCCATCTATGGCGGATGGCGCGAATCAGAATTCAAAAAGGCACTGCGAAACTTTATGGCATTAACTGTTTAGTGAATCTTAACAAGTTGGGCAGTATTTTAATAAAATAACTTGTCGAAAACATGTCAAAGCCCGGTTTTTTTTCCGAGACTTTTACGCTTTTATCGAAACCGTTTCATTATGTAGTTTAAAATTTCTCTCTGCAATCTAATGATTTAATAGTCCACTTATATGCTCCGGCATCGAATTCCAGCGGTGAGTGCGGGAAATACGTGTGATTCGCTTCAAGAAATGTAGTTGAAAACACAACTTTTTGTTCATTTATCACGGTTGGCATTAATTTTAAGAATTCTGTGTTATATTTCGTGTCCGAATTTTGTTTAAGTGTATTTGAAACAGGAGAACACAAGAACTTGCTCGTTACCGAGGTTAGATGTTACACATCTTTGGCGAGTACTGAAAGTCTCGATCATGTTTTGTTCTTTTTTTTTTAGTTTTTTTTCCCCAAGCATTTTTTCTTTTCTCAGTGAAATGTCGAAGGTATGACCGCGAGATCATTTGCTATTCCGCAGGGCCCCGGCAGTCACGGGCGGACGAACCAGAGGAACGGTTTGACGAGCTTGTGTGCTGCATTCCTCTCGGTATTTATGCTTTTTTTTTCTTTTTCGGGAGGCGCTGGGATTGTCACGTGACCGGCATGGCCGCCACAGACGCCTCTCCCTCCCTTCCTAACCCGGTCGTTCCTTTCCTCGGCGTGTTCTACGACAACTCGTGCGGAAACGCAAATGAGGGGACAAAGGCCTGTGCGACGAAGTTGCCACCACTGGGCCGACACAGGCGGCTTCCTGTGTGTTTTGCAGGCATGCTGATTGCAGAAATAACAATAATTTGAAAAAGATACAAATTAAAAATAAAAATACAATTTTATTGTTTAATCTGGTTAGAAATTAGTTTGCGTGCGATGCCGTTTTCTCAGAGTTCAATGGAAAAGGGGTAGCGAGAGTGAGATTGGGATCTAGACGGTCCTAGCGATGCCCGAGCGTCATTGGCTGATTGGGATTGTCCCCTCCCCCTCCCCCATCATCCCTCTGAAGCCAGATGGTGCGTCAGAGAGATGCGCAATAAAGGTATTTTGTATACGATATGCCACGCACTGAAATCCACCCGAGGCTCTAAGTGTAACATTTTTTTCATATGACTAGATTTTTATTTACAATTTATTCCAGTTTTAATATATAATTTTTTTTATTTTGTCGCATTAATTTATATTTAGGGCCACGATTTTCTTAACGTATTTATTTTTGCTCCACGACAAGTCCAACTACCCTACACAGTAAGAATATATATATATATATATATATATATATATATATATTCCTTTGGAAACCAGTTGCCAACAAATTTTGTAATACTACTACAAGAAAAATATTGTAAATTTGTACAACACATTGCTATGGTTATTTTTGCATGTATGAAATACGTTTTTGGAAACAATACTAAATATTTCTGTTCGCGCTTACGAAAATTGGTGCATAATTTTCAATTTTTATTCATGTTTTTACACATGCATTAGTGTTTTAAACCATTGGAAAGATAATCGATTATTCAATTAGACTTTAATTTGTATTAGTATGCTTCTTAATGTTTCAATTTAATAGTGTAAAGTTATTCGGAGAACAGTTTACAAATAACTTTTAACTACTGGAGGTACTTGGAAAACACAAAGCACAAATGCCTGGATAATAATTTGAAACACAGTATTAACAAGAACATTTTTTGTAGCGATACAGTTGCTTTTATGTAAACGTACAAATTTACATATATCTGTAATTTTACATGATCATTTTCAGTTCAATTAACAAAACATTATTTTTTCAGTGTTAATACCCCACTTCTGTGAGACGATATTTCCCCCTATTTGATGTGACAAGTCTAAGTAAATAACGTCTTTCTGTTTTTAGGAATAATACCGCAAATAATAATTTTAGAGTAAACATTGGTATTAAGATATTTATCCAGTTATATAAGATATCATCGCTGCTTTATTACAGAAATAACAATAATTTGAAAAAGATACACATTAAAAATAAAAATACAATTTTATTGCTTAATCTGGTTAGAAATTAGTTTACGTGCGATGCCGTTTTCTCAGAGTTTCATGGGATAGGGGTAGTGAGAGTGATATTGGAATCTAGACTGCGATGACTGCGATTCCACTCGGAGAAAGTCTAATATTCTGTAAGTAATTTTATAGGTGAGTGATGGATTATGTGCGGACTTCCAAGATTTTAATTTAAAACTTTATTTTTGAGATGTGACAAATCTAGAAGCTTCGTGGCAGCAAGTTAAGCCCCTTTAATGTCAGCTATATTTCTCGTTCCAGACTTTTTAAGGTTCCGGCGAGACGCTAGACAAACGTTTTCGTTGCTTCGCCTTCTGCTGGTGGGAGGAGTGGACTTGACGTAATTCTCTCGTATTTTCTTTTACCCCATATTTTTTTTTTTTGTTTCGCCCAATACTATTTTATTTCTTGGCCCTCTATCCTCCTCTGAAACTATGCATCTCCCTGTCAGTATAGTCTAGACGTATTTATTACGTGAAATTAGATTTCATGATGCGTGGGGAACGGCCAATTCCGTTTCGCTGCTCTCGTGAGGGGTAGGTTTTATATGCTGTTCGCTTCGATCTTCTCCCCACTCCCCCACTATCATCCCTACCCATAACCTCCCTCCCCTACCACCTCCTACCCCTCCCAGACAGAGCAATTTTATCGGGAAAGGAAAGGGGGACAAATTCCATGTACTGCGACCGCGGTGTTTTACGACGGCACTGCAAAAACACTTTATTCCGTAGCACGTCACATCTTCGTCCGATTTTTTTTCCGTCGTCATGTTTGCGGTCTGTAAAATTGTGACCGCACTGTGTTGAGTTCAAGTCGGTTTTTATGTACTTTTAGGACTGTTTCGCAAAACATATTTAAAGATTTATGTATACAGGTTGAGTCTGAATTCGTCCAAAATACTTCGACTGTAGATTAATCACCCCAAAATAAGTTGAAAACTATTGTACGACTTACTGTCTAAAGATGTTTCCCAAGGCGGGTATATGTATTTGAAGTTTTATCCAAACAATATTTTTATTTTAAATAATAGAGGAACTTTTTATGATGGAAGATTGAGCGCCTGAAGTTCTACAACCACCACGTATCTTGTTGCTATGGAAAAACTTGTTTCTTCGAAACAAGTGATTGTAGTACGTAGTCACAAAAGTATGACAAAAATCCGTGCGCGCGTTAAAATATATACTTACTTGATGTTGTAAAAAACTAACTTTAATTTTGCATGCAAATAATTAATATAAATAAATAAGAAAAGCACTGCAGTGATGTAAATACGGTTGGGAAAGTATAAATTCAATCAATTTAAAACCTTTAAATAAATATACAGTATTCAATAGTAATATAAACACATGTATAATTTAATTATTTGATATAGTAAAATAATCGAAATAAAATTCGATCAATGAAAATCAATATAATGCCACATGTTTATTCTAACTTTAATTTTAAATAATAATGTAATAATTTATTATTTATAATACAAATAAATTATATATGGGAACATTACCTACTTTTATAGATACTCTTGATAATACACTTGAAAAATTTTTATTTTATAGACACAATTTCTATTAATGTTAACAATAAATAAATATTTTTAATTGTATGGACCAGTATACAAATCAGTCACTAATGTATATTATTTAAAACCACATATATGCATTGTATTGGTATGTAGCCTTTTTTTATGTAGCCTTTCATCCTATGAGGGTGCGATTTAGAAATTCACTCATATCATTTTTTTATAACGCGCCTAGACCAATAAAGCTTCAAAAATAAACGTGTATCCACAATTATTACAATGAAGACATTTTGCGACAGGGACAAAATTCGCTATGTTTGTAGAACTTCTTTCAATTAAACTAAATCCAGTCTTCAGTGTTCCATCTTAAATACTTTCTCTGTTTGTCCTTCTATTTTTCAAGTAGCGCAAAGACGGAGAGGTCTTAGAGACTTGAAAATTGGTATAGAGTTTCTTTAAGGGGCGTCAGTTTACAACTCGAAGCTATTTTTTCTTTCTTTTGAAAATTCTAATTAGTTTTTTAAAATTCAATTTGTTAAAGTTTATCGCCCATAAATAACGATTTTCACCTCACAATATTTCGTGCGATTATCTAAGTATACTACCAACTGTCAGACTCTTTGCTGGTTCATCGTCGCTATATTTATTCCACTTGAAAATTTTGTATGCAGCATAATTCATGTTAACAGTTTATTAATAACTCTACATCAATCGTTTGTTGGTGTTAACATTGTTTTATTCTAAACCTTAATCGAAACTGCAATCTTCATTTTAATGCACTCTCTGCGTTATTATTGTGTAAATTATTAATGCGTTCTTCCTGTCTTAACAAAGGTAAATATGTAGTACAAATATCGATATATTCTTTAAACGTTATATTAATGTATCCCAAATAGCGTTTATTGATTTTTAATTATTCCCGATATTATTCGTGTATATATATATATATATATATATATATATATATATATATATATATATAGTGTTCTGTTTCGATGTGGTTATGATAATATTATAAAATACAGACTTACAGAGAGTTGTCTGTGTGCATATATAAGAATTTGTAAGGTTAAAACCTACTGTAACATTATGATATGGTTGGGCGCCGCTACTAAAATATTCACTTTAACGTGTGTTTATATATGTGTGTATTTCTGTTTATTTAAACAAGCTAACAAAACACCACAGAGTTCATTCCTGTTATTGAAAACTACAACAAAATTAATGTGAAACATTGTAATAACCTATTCAAATGTGTCAAGTAAAATACAAAACAAATGGTTCAAAAAATAGATAGAATAGTTTAAATATCGAAATTTAAACTTATTTTACTAATGGAAAAATATTTACTTTCAAATCACTGATCATATATAGTGGAACAGTTTTAAGTGGTGTCTTATATCCTTACACATAAACTGATAGTTATCAGTAATTCAATTTAGAACATCCAAAATACTTAAATAATATAACTGAAATTTATTTAATGTTTGTGAAGTACACGTTTAATAAATGTCTTAAACAAGCTTTTCAATGCTATTCAATTATATTGCTTTGTCTCATTGGTTTTAAGAGAATAATTCAAATTATAAATGCCTGGTAGCGATTTCAGTCTTTAAGCTTGAGATCTAAAAAAAATCTAGACTACTGAGTTACAAATGAATCAATTCAATGATGCGCAAAAGCGCAAAAGGTGTCCATAATGACAACATATGTCTTTACTTTCAAAACACAATTTATATATATTTTTTTCAATTTGTAACACACGAATAATGGTAATAATTCAATTATTTTTAGTTATTTTCTTGACATTTCTAGATATATGTTGTAAAAATGTTTATCACACAAAGCATTATTTCCTTATTACACACCAATGTAGGCCTACTTATTATGTAATGAATAGCAATACTTCAATATTTCGAATATAGGAATAGTTCTACTTACTCCAAACATCATGACCTATCATAACTTGGATGAAAAAATCAAATCCCTATCGATATTCATAATTTAAAAATCGTGCTGAACTATCCTTCTTTTTAGAACAACCATTACTCATAATACTATTTTGAATTTTGTTACAGTTTTCTAAACATTTTCTCATTGGCTTTCAGCTCAAGTCAACGACCATTGAGAATGCACGTTAAATGTAAATACTCAGCAATAATGTACACAAAAGAATTTATTTCAGAGTTAACATATCTGATAAAGTTCTGCCTATAATGTAAGAAACTTTCATAATTTCGTGGGATAACTAATAAGTCTTAAGAGGAATCTAAAGAATACATTTCAATAGCCGCTCCATTTGCATTAAGTCTTTGCCACATAGAAAAGTTCAATCGTCTCTCCTTTTTGTATCACAATGCCTTGCAACATATAAGAATATTATTGAAACAGTTATTTTAAATAAAATAAACAGTTTAACATCGTCTGTAAAATGCTGTAGTGGTACAGTAGTTTCACAATTTGGTTTTTAAAAATTCAAAATAGTATTTTTTTTATTCGGGGCATGGAAAGGACGGATACATGTAACATATCAGTGGCGTACACACGAGGAGGGGCAGTGGTATATCCACGAGGAAGGGCGGTATCATACCAAGGGAGTTTTAAGTAGCGTGGCAGACACCCACTGACTGATCACAGCATATCTAAAATAAAGAGGTTTCAATAACTAACACTGTCACAACACTCATGAATGTTGAACCATGGGTACATCAAATAGTTTTGTTTTTCAGCTCCAACTTCCAAGACATATGCCATCCTTGGAAAGCACTTTAGACCACTTATTTTGTCAAGATAAATTTGCAGTCAAAATTATTTATATAATTTTTTTGTTTTGGGGAAGAGGTGGGGGGGGTTTTTGCATGTGTGCACTAATTATAATTTACATCAAGAACAGTTTAATAATTGGGAAGTAGTGAAACTCGTTATTTGCCTCATCATACCAGTGGCGGATACAGGAATTTATTTCGGGAAGGGATTTAAAAAGTTTAAGTAAGAATTTTTGTATTCAGAAAACTTACGTCAACAAAAAGGATCTTGGACAGTTGCATACATTATCATTCTCACTATGTATAACTTCCTGTGTGATTTTTGTTTCCAGGTGTTGTAACAGCTCACCTCGCATCACCCAAAATAACGTGCCTTCTTCACCGAGATCTCAATTTGTTTCATATTTTCCAAGAAGGGGGGGGGGGGTAAATCTCCATATCCCTCCCCTCTACGTCCTCCATTGATCAGAGCTACATTAATATTATTTTTATTTCGCGAATTAATTTCACTCCAGGCTGGAAACGTTGGCCGAGACCAATGTCCTTGAGACTGGATAACACGTAATTTTGCTTATTGTTTTATTACTGGCTCCGGGTCTTTCAAGAATTGTTGTTAGTATTGTAGGAGAATTTTTAAAGCAAAGTAGATACTTATACTTCAAGTCTACTTTTCTACAAAGTCCGTGAAATCGCGTGTGCCTCCACACAAATAATTTTTCTCTGTAACTTGAGCATTGGAATTGATACTATGATGACTGCATTTCCTAATGTAAGAAGAAAATAGTTTCAATGCAGTAAACCCCGTGAAAAAAAAAGTGTGTGCATGGAGTCTATGCGCGACACAAGTGAAACTTCTTGCATTAGATAGAGATAGAGATAAAATATTAGTATTTTTTAGTAAATAAGATATAATAATTGAGAACAGTTAGTATGCGAGTTTGATATAAAATGGTATACATATATATAAGCAAGTATGCGACCACTAAATTGTGCTGTTGCGCAAGTATGTAAGAATACTAGTGTGAAAGTGTAAAGTATGCAAGTTTACAAGTATGTAAGTGTGCAAGTATGCTGGTATCGTAAGTGTGCAAGTGTATTAAAGTATGGAAGCGTACAAGCATGCTGCGTCATTTTGTCCTCTCCCCTGCCGTCTCATCTATCGTTTCCCCCACTACGTACCTGATTATTCCCCTCCTCCCCTGGTACCCACCCAACATATCTAACTGTTAACCTCATGCGATCGGAATTTTCGTAACGCTTGGAAATTATAGCCCTCTCAGCAAAGAAGTTTTACTTAAAAAATGGGAAATGTTTTAATTTCCTAAAACAGGTATGAATCCACGTATCAAGTCAACTTTTCTGTTTCCGCCATCGCTGGCGCTAATTTCCTGACTGTGACAATGTTGTGACAACTTGTGAAAGTAGCTTAAAAATATTCCCGAGGCTTATCGCCGACGGAAATACTGCTGCAAAACATTTCGTTGATTCGCGCGTACGGGCGATGGTTCATCTGATGTGCTTGTCATAGTCGTCCTTAAGCGCACACATTAGGCAGGCTGACTAAAACACGCAGCACAACCTGGTCGTGTTATCTACACTGCTGTTATAAAAATTGAGTGCGAGTTTGTCCGTCCATTTGTACGCAACAAACTTACAAACTGATGGATCGATTTCAATTTTTTTTTAAATTTTATAAAGCTTCATTATTCCAGATGATCATGGATGATCATACATATAATATGTCCGTAAGATAAAGCAATATTTACAACTGAAACAGTTTATAAACGACCAAACTGTCTGTGTTGTAGATTACAAGTTTTGGATAATGAGGAAATGTAAAAGTTTGTTCTCTTTAACTTTTCGTCAACATTGTGCACCAAATCTTTAGAAATGACAGAAAGTCACCTACTTCGTACCTCATCATGAACATTCGGGCGGCCATCTCAAAAAGCTCTAACCCATTTCCGTACCATTCCATCAGTCATGACGTTTTCTTCATACACTTCACTGATCTTACGATGAATTCCAGCCGTTGTCACGTCTTTAACACTAAGAAAACGAATCACAGCGCTTATTTCTCAGTCGGCTGGATTCTCGATCGACGGAGGCATTTTAAATACAAACAAACGTAAAAACGGTCGAATGTTTCCGGATTGGCGTCTGTGTCTTGCCAACAGATGTAGGGCCACAACCCGCATGCGCGGAATTCCGACGGCAGCGCTGCAGCGGCATAATTTCAAAACGGTACTGTAAAATAAGCCTCTTAGTACGCGGAACTGTTGTGAATAAACGATTTAAAATGTTCTGTTAATCAGTGTCGTGTATTTATTCTCAAATTTGGCAGCTCTCAATAGTAATTACCAGTGGTAACCCATTCCCCGGCTGTCACTTTGCAAAGAGTAACAACATGTGGTGATCGTTTTCAAACACTGGCGACTAAGTGAATTTTTGTGTGAAAACACTTTCAACAGAACATCAGTGGAAGACCATTGACACTTATTTAGAGAAATTTTAAATTTTGTGGCAAGTCACATGACTAGTGACCGGAAAACTTTGCGGATTCATTTCGCGATAGGTTAAAATTCAAACGCGTATACATTTAAGCTGCTTTTGCTATTGGCTCACTGGACGACTATGGGCCGATGAGCAGGGACTTGAAAAATCGCTGTTTCAATTACCTCTACGATAGACTCCATGATCCTATATGTATTTGAGAAAATTACATACTGCTCATTGGCTAATGACTCTTGACGCCTGTTAACTGGAATGCTTCTGATTCGATACTTCCTTGGTGCAGGATTATTCATTGGCTCAGAGTCCTTAAGAGGCCACTCCAGTGTTTCAGGGGCACTACGCAAACCGCGTTAACCTCATAATATTCAATGCTGTTTTCATTTTGCTTATAACTAATTAACTAATATAGATTTCGAAATGATGCTTGCTTGATATGTAAGACAACGATGCTCTTATCAAAGCCCCTTTCTTCAAAAACGTGCATAAATTATGGTTTAATACTAATCTTTACTAATTTGAATAAGTGTATTGTCTAGGTTTGAACCATAATTTATGCACATTTTTGAAGAAAGGGGCTTTGATAAGAGCATCGTTGTCTTACATATCAAGCAAGCATCATTTCGAAATCTATAGTAGTTATTAAGTTATAAGCAAAATGATAATAGCATTGAATCTTATGAGGTTAACGCGGGTTGCGTAGTGCCCCTGAAACACTGGAGTGGCCTCTTAAGACCGACTATGGTCCAATAACTGAAGCAGCAAAAATTTTAATGCATTTAGCTTCTAGCCTATGGGGCGAAATGAAACCGCGAATTTTTCCGGTCTCTACAGATGAGAAACTCTTAACCAAAGAAGTATCGAATAACAGGCAAACCTTTTGAGATGTCTCGCATGTCAGCAGTCAATGAACTGGCGTATTTTGCCTGAGTATACAGAGGACTGTGTAGTCTATACTGAAGGTCATCGGCACTGCGATTTTTTTGCATAACACGTAATATTCGTGAGTTCAGTGACCTCCAGGAAGACTACGATCCTCTGCATACTTGGACAAACGCCACCTGTTCATTGGCTGCTGACTTGCGAGGCGTCTCAACTGGGTAACTTCTGGTATGATATTTCTTTGAGTGAGGTTCTCTAATTGTCCCATGTTCCTCCTCATGAACAATGAACCAACAGAAGAAGCGGCACAAAGGTATACTTATTTGCATGTCAGCATATCACGAAATAAATCCGCGAATATTTATTTTTCAGTGTCTGACTACCTATGCATAGGGACGGGAAAAAATCGCGGTGTCAATTACCTCGAGGATAGACGGCACAATACTATAGGAACTCGAGCAGATTACACCTGCTCATTGGCTACCGACTCGTGACAACCGTTAAACTGGGATTCTTTTGATCAGACACTTATTTTGTTGACGGTTTTCATTGACCAAGAGTCCTTCGGATAAACTGTGACCCAATTACTGAAGCAGAAAATTGGAATCCAGCGAAATGAATCCACGAATTTTTTACTGTTTCTACCCATGCATGACACACACTATTGGCGCTGTTGGTGGCAGGTAGTGAAGTTTGGTAGATGCTACCTTGTAAACGTGTAACAAATTTGTTGCGTCGTTTGGTCAGAGCGTGCGGTGATAAAGTGGTCGCCAAGAGCCACGTCTGGGCGATCTCCGGTTGTCGGTGACTGTCGGCGGGGGAGGGGAGGGTAGCGGTGTCTGCGCAGAAAGCGGGCGTGCCGGATCGATGCACAGTGTTTGCGCCCGCGTCGCTGCCACGTCTGGAAGAACACCTTTTTGTCGAGCAGGGGGAAGCGGGAGGGAACGTCCTCCAACGTCTGACCTACATTCCTTCAATTGGGCGTGATCACCTCCCCCCCCTCCCCCCCGTCGTCGTCCCCACCCCTCTACTGTGGGTTCGACCCTGCTTAGCCCTCCTCCACTCTACCAACTAATCTGTAACTTTGACCAAAAACCCACCGCGAAACTAGGTGGACAAAATAAGTACTTAGCCGCCAGGGGGCGAATTTTTTACAGATTCGATGGACAGTAGTGGCACTAGACTTTACAGAGCCCTGGTATACTTTTTTTTTGAGGCCATCCACCGAAGAATTGGTAAAATTTTATGTTTAAAAAATTGTTAACCTAACTGGAACTTAAATTTCGACGATGGTTTGGCTATTTTATCCTATGGTTTTTTGATATTTTTTCCTGATAAATTATTCTCGAGTCAGTTTTAAAAATGCTTAAGATCAAATTCCCTGTAAAATCACATTATGCTTGGCAGTAAAATCTTTGAAAGTTTTTTTCTAAATGTAAATCATGAAATAAAATATGTATTGACCAGCGCATGAAGATACATGATAATACAAATGAAAAGCGCCGTCGCGGTGCCTAGGGCGATTACCTGGGTTGCCTTGCAGTAGAGCCGCCCCTGCCAACGGACTTAATGCATATTTCTTTAGATCACGAATCAGTTATTCAACACTTTGTTCCAATAAAATTACTTATTAACAAACAAAAAACACGAAACCTTTTTTTTTAGATTCAGTACATTGTTCAAGTATACTTCGCTTTCACGCAGAAATTTAAGAGGCCGGCTATCTTCGAGTTTTCTGATTGTTCCCGAAACCCAGTACACGGCAAGACTGGAGAACCATAACAATGCTCTCACCGTGTGTGTGTCGCGGATTGATTTGTCGTCAAAGAATGGCGTCTTGTTAAGGGCCCCGCCCATCTGGGCACACATACGGTATGAAGAGCCTCAGAAGAAAAAATTATCACTTGAATTGGTGACGGCTCAATGTATCCGAATGGTGTCTGTGTACGAAAAGCATTTAAGAATACTTTGACGGCCGATGGGTTGTTTTGTTTCCATATTTTGTTTTAAAACTGTATTTATGGATCAGTGAAAATGACTGAAACGCGTGTTTTTAGAATAATCTTTAGACATGAAACATCTGTACAGAATCTTGAAAGCAAACAAGGGACTGACATTGCACCTTTATCCGCATTTGTCCGCCATATAATGTTATGGTTTCCGAACAAATCTCAAAGTTTAATTATGCACGACGAGAAGACTGCGCGTCAATTCATAGCCTTGCGCTTAGAGGCGACACCGCGCTAGTAGCACCTGCGAGCGTCGAACTTATGTTCCCGCATCACTAACACAAATACACCCTGACTAGACGGACCCATTAAAACAGAGGCCGTAATAACTTATTCTAGTAAAGGTCTGTAAGATGCTCAGTACGAGAAATAAAATAAAGTCACAGGCACGTCTTGAGTTTTGATAATAGATGGTCCTAATCTCAGGACCCAGATCCCACCATCTTAATTCATAAAATTTAAAAAATTTATATTTTTTCCCAACTGTTTAATTTTAAGGATACGTATCCTTGATATCGGATTGGAAGCGACCTGATAAATACGCGGATTATTCACGATAGGCTAGAATCCAAATATGTGGGCTTTTTTTATTGCTTCAGTGATTGGGCCACAGTTTTTCTGTAGGACTTTAAAAGACTAAAAACCTTAAACGAAAGAAATATCCAATCAAGAACATCCAAGTTACAGGTGTGTGTGGCAGTAGCCAATGAGCAGATGTAATTTTCCCGAGTACATATGGGATCATGGAGTCACTTAATCTACGAATTTTTCTGGCCTCTGCCGATCCCATTAGTCAACGGCTGTGTCACGTGTTTGTACGCACGCTATAGACGTTGGTCCGCTCTCTACTTCTATACTGACTCTATGGAGATGAAATAAGAGTCACTTTCAGACCTGATGGGTGGCTCTGTGCATACTCGTATTTGAAAATATAAACTCTTTGGCAGATCTAGGCCAGACGGATTGACAGTGCAAGGGAACCGTTAGTTCGGGAAGGTTACGGAGGGAGAGAAAATCAATAGGTTGTAAGTTGGAAAAGGTTCTTCGTTTTATTATTAAAACATTTAAAGAAAAAATCCCTTTCGGCACAGCCTACAGGCATAGGTAGATTTCATATTACCTATTTATTCTGGAAATATTTTGGAAACTTATATAAACTTATGGAAAATTTTAAGAACTTAATGTACATAACACATTTATGTTCTCCATTATTACGAAATGATCGATTAAATATTTGCTGATTTTTCCATGCAGCGAAATATTTACGAATATTTTTAACTCAATATATCCAGCATTGAATAGTTTAGAACGCAGAATTGAATAGTTAGGAAAGCAGCATTGAATAGCTTATAGCGATATTCATATTATATGCCAAATAAGATAATTATTTAATTTTCTTGACCTTCAAACACTATTATTCATCTCTTGCACTAATAACGTGGTCGTATAAAACTTTGTTTGCACCTAGGTTTAAGATAATATTAAGATGGTTTAAAATAAATACAAACAAAATTTTTAATAGAAATGTTGATTTTTTTTTAAATATTTTACCCCGTGTTTTTACGGTAATAATTCGTTTCATCAAAAATTGTTTCAGCCAAAGTTTTATATTAAGTTTATGATTCATACAATAAATTATAACGGATATGATAGCTTATCTATTAAATAAAGTTATTATTATTTACTTTTAAACTTAATTTCCACCCCTTTCAGTAATGGTTAAGGAAAAAATCTTTTAACAGTAGTTTTAGTTAATATTTAGACAGTAAAAAAATATGAATGTATCCGATAGTGTACCGGGTAGGAAAGTTTTATTTATTTTCTCATTACAACCCCCGGATTTTTAACCCCTTGAAATAATGGTATTTGTTATCAAAAATTGTTTTAGACAAATTTTTAGAAAAAAATTATAATATTTACAAACAATTAGAACAGATTTGATAGTGTGCCTACTAAGGGAGTTATAAATTGTTTTGTTATTCAACCCCTTTTTATTCCACCTCTTGCAGTCATGGTAGGTCGTATAAAAAATTAATTAAGACAAAAGTTGTAGACAATTCAAGGTTTTATGATAAATTAGAAAGAATTTGATAGTTTACATGGTAAGGAAAAAAAATATATTTTTTTAATCTACCATTGTTTTTTTGTTTTTTTAACATCCTGCAGCAATGGTTTATTTTATCAAAAATTCCTTCAGCCAAAAGATTTAGATAAAAATTATAAGGTTTAAAACCAATTTGAACAGATTAGTTAGTGTCTTTAAAAAGGGAGTTATCAATTATTCTTTGACTTCCAACCCTTTTTTTTTCACACCTTTTAGTTATGGTTGGTCGTATGAAAAATTATTTCAGAAGAAAGTTTTAGATAATATTTATACGGTTTACAAACAATTCGAACGTTTTGTCTTTCAAACCTCTCTAATGTGTTCCACCCATTGCACCTAATGTTTTTTCATACAAAAAATAATTTCGGACGTAAGTTGTAGCTTATATTTTTAGGTTTTACAATAAAAAATAACGGATTCAACAATGTACATGGTATGTAAATTATTTTTTTTAATTATACCATTTAATTTTTTAACCCCCTGCAACATTGGTTCGTCTTATCAAAAATTGTTTCAGACATAAGTTTTAAGTAAAAATTATAAGATTTACAAAAAATTTGAACGAATTTAATAGTGTACCTATTAAGGGAGTTATATGAATATTTTTTTTAACTCTATCCCTTAATTTTTCAACCCCTTGCTGCAATGGTTCGTCTAATCAAAAATGGTTTGAGTCAAAAGTTTTGGATAAAAATTATAAGATCAACACATCATTTGTACGAATTCAATGTTGTGCCTACGAAGGGAGTTATGATTTTTTTCCCTCCAACCCTAGTTTTTTCAACCTCTTGCAGTTATTGTTGCTCGTATCAAAAACTTATTCAGAAAAATATTTTGGTATTACTCCTACGAGTTATAATACATTCAAACAGACGTGATACTTTCCATACTATGGGAGTTATAGCGATTTTTCTGTTTTTTCAAAAAACCTTACCCATTTCTAATCCTTTAGTCGGATATTGGCCATTAACGAACTTGGCCGAGATTTTCCACAACTATATTTTATGTATGAGTGAAATGATTTGTGGAAAATTGCGGCAATCATAGTGTCCACAAAATTGCAATACCTATATATAAACTTTTGAGTTTATATATATAAACATTTACGTTTATATATATATATATATATATATATATATATATAAAATGTTTAGTTGGTGGTTTTGGGATCTATGGATCTTGAAACGAAACACTACATAACAATTTTTCGAAAGTCGCTTCACGTTAACGACTACAAAAGTTAGTATTTCTTTGAAATCTACCTAAAAAAAACTTCAATTTCTTGTTGAAGATCAATTCCAGACATGTCACATATATTTACTATGCGTAATGCTAAATCTAAATTGTTGATTGCAAAAGAAATATTGATGTAGGGTTTTTGCAACTTTCACAGATCACTTAAAGGCTGCAAACATTATTTTGAACTATAGTTTTATTTGTTGGACTCATTGTTCACTTATGAGAAGGGTGATATGAATAAGAAATGTGGATTTCGTTTGCTGTCACGGGATTTCTGTACTGTGATGTATAATTTTCATATCACAGAAATCATATGTTAATATTCTTGATCGTAGAATGTACACTTCTTTACTAACTTTTATATTTAGTTTAAATAAATTATAAGTTATGAACTGCATTAACAGCCATCGATGTTAAGATTCTTAAAATTTGAAAAGCATTTAACGGTACAAAAATCTGGATATTAAAAGTTGGTTTCTCTACTACGGAGAAAACAATTTTTCTGTACTTTTACAAATGATTCCTTTGGAAAATAGTTACCAAGATAGTTTGTAATAATACCACAAAAAATATATTTAACTATGTACAACACGTGGCTGTGGTTATTTCGGCATATATGCAATACGGTTTTTTGAGACCATACTGAATATTTAGTACGATAATTGGCGCTTAATTTTATATTTTAATTGATGTTCATTCAAGCAAAATTTTTTAAAACCATGTACAAGATAATTGAGTATGAAACCTTTTTACTTTATTTTGTTGCATCACGCTTACTATATGCGCAATTAATACTGGAAAGCGATTCAGGGAACGGTTTACAAATAACTTTAACTATAGTAAGTACAATTAAGAATCCGAACGCAGTATTACGGCGAACGCTATTTTTTGGCGATACCGTTGTTGTTCGTAAATGTATAATTTACAAATATCTGTAATTTTAAGGAATATTTCTGTTCCATTTACAAAAAAACTGCAGTGTACTTTAACCACAATTTGCCTATAGAAAAAGAAAGATATGTTTGGTTTCTGCTTTCATTTTTTCCTGCACTTACTTCAACCCCTTGGCATAGATGCAGCCCACGTCGGGGCACAGGCGACAGTGTTTGCCCAGGGGTTTGATGATTGAGGGGGTGAGGGGGAAGGCTGAGAGCTTTCAGAGGATTTTCTTTACGTCTGCAGACTGCCATCTGCCACGATGCCCGACCAACATGTGCACAATTCGTTTCACAGCTCTGAAATGACACTCGTTTATGTCAACATTCCGCATAAGAATATAATAACGATGGGTTGCTAACAATCCTATCACTAAGCATCACTTCCGTTCTTAAATTTGTTGGCAATTTATAAAGACATTAAAGTGTACTAAACAATACGCTAAGAAACAATAAGTGCACAGGCGGGCATAAAATGACGGAGGAAAAGTTTTATAACGCGAAATATTCGTAATTCTTACTTATTGAGGGATTTTTTTTTTACTAGTATTAGTCTTTGTTTTTTCCGGGACAGTCGAATGGCGTTCGGCACAGCGAGTGTGTTCGGAGAGCCTATCACGTCAACAAACCACAAATTATCTGTGCCCAGGGCAGCCATAGCGTCTGCTACGAGCTTGAAACAACCCGGGGGAAGGGGGAGAGAGAGAAAAAAAAACATGAGAAAGGAAATAAAATAAATAGATGAAGATACAACTCATATAATGCCGTTTAACATTTCTGCCTCGCCCATCCCTCGTCTCTCTTTTCCTCGCTCTCGCTCTCTTTAGGTGCACAAAACACCACGTATAGCTACAGTTGGTAAGTTATGGCCCATCACCAGTTCACGCACGCACCAGTGTGCTCAAGCCGCTTCTAGCGCAGACTTCAGGTTTCCATGAACGGCCGCCTCCTTGGATTTTAGTGTCAAAATTTTCCTTTTAACCTTAAAAAATCCACAAAGTCACACACTATCCCTGTTTCGAAGGAACAATTTCCGTTTTATGGGAAAATTTCCCGTTTCGGTACCCACAAATGTAGGAGGCTTGAAATATCCGCAAAGCGTCTAAAGAATACAATGAAAAAGAAAAAAAATATATATATATAAACCACCGATTCTGGATCTTGACCTATGACCCACCCTCACACGACTGAAATCTGATTCTCCGGTATAATTTGACGCATTGATTCCAATGTAACTTGAAAATTCAAATAAAATTAATTTTTATAAAAAATTCTTTAAAAGGTTTTTCAAAACTGTGAACGAGTCTTTCAGTACTCGCCAGACAATTAGTTTGGAATACTACAATAAAGATATTGTAACTTTGTACAACACATAGTTATGGTTATTTTTGCATACATATATTAAACTCATTTTTCGAGATATTACTGAGTAAGTATTTCTTACAAAAATTGGCACATAATTTTACATTTTAATTAATGTTTCATTTAAGTATAATCATTTTAAAGAATGGAAAATATAATCTAGTTTTCAACAAATTGACTATAGTTTGTTGCATCATGCTTATTATATGCGCTATACAGAGAACGGTTTACAAATAACTTTAACTTTTTGAGGTACTGAGACAACACAAAGCATAAACGCCCAGATTAGAATCCGAACCCAGTATTACTTCGAACACTAATTTGTAGTGACACAGTTGCTTTAATGTATAAGTACAAATTTACAAATAACTGTGAATTGAAAGGAATATTTATGTTCCATTTACAAAAAATATATTACAATGTAACCCTTTTGACGAGTTGTGGGATATTTTTTTTTCATAAATTACAATCATTTTTTGAAAATTTCAAATTATTATCTAATCACTTCGCTAACGAAGATACAAGAGACGTAAACCTATTTGAAATGGAATAACTTCGGCGCTGCTTCAATTGTTTTCGGGATATAACCAAATTCCGTTTTTTAATTTTCAAAAATTCGCTTTGTATAGAAAAGTTTATAATTCAGTGGAAATTTCTGAAGTTAGTAGTAACTGGCTGCTACAGTAAAGTCACAGGAATTTATAATCGAATCAATTTATGATAATGTCTACCACTGCAACGATACTGCCAACAGACAACATCATGTCATGGTCGTTGAAAATCTCTAAATGTGTGATCCTTGCCATAACGGAGGCAAATTTTAAATATCGAAAGTTAAAAAATTGTAATGGCATTAAAAAATGTTGAACTCACATGGCGTGTTTCAGTGGAATTAAAGTAGGGCTCGCGGAAGTTGGTTATTTAAAAGAGAACTGGCTGCTGTATCAAGAACTGTATCTGTGTCTTGTATCTTGTCTAAGATCAAGTGGTGGCCACATCTGCATGATTACATGGTATAGGTATGTGAAGCCTTTTATTTTACCTTAGCTAATTGTTGCGCCATATTGGTTATAAGTCCAAAACATTGGCTTAAGTATATTGTTTGCATTGTGGAAACAGTTTTAAGTGACCTTTTTTTAAAAAAATGAAAGTGACTTTTTGACGACGGAGATTCTAATTCACACTTACTAATTTTCATAAGACATTATTAAGCACAATTTCCGCAATGTTTTGGGCGGAACAATATGGCAATGGCAAAGTTAAAAAAAGTGATTACAACTACGTCATAGCATGTCGTCTCCTAACAATTCCTGACTCCGTGGTACTAATTGTCTGCGTACAATTCTGCCAGTGTTCTGTCGATAGTGTTTGTGAACAACTTCACGTTTTTTGTCAGTGTTCGTAAACGAACATTGTGAGTGGCTTTGCAAGTGACAGTTGGGGAAACGGGTACGATTTGGCGCTAATTTTCGAGGGCTGTCTAAATTTTTGACAAGCTGCGTGACACGGTCTGTATCTGCTGGGGATGAGGTGGAGAGGGGATACGGGCGAGCAGACATTACGCTCCAGGTGACCAAGACCGTCTCGAGAGGGAAGCCTAAGATGTACATCAAGTTCTGTCCCTGCCCGAACACGCCCGAATATTCACCTTTATTTATATATATTTATATTTCTCTATTTTAATGTAGCTGTACTAACCTAACTAACCGTAACCTAACCGACAACTTTTAATATTTGAATTCATTTTTCCTGCGCAAAAATAAAACGAATCCCGAGGTTGGCCGAAGGTGAATATTCGGGCAGGGACAGAGCTTGATGTACGTCTTAGGTTTCCCGTCTCGAGAACCCGCAAAGCGAGGCGCATTTCCGCATGAGCGGTCGGACCGCCCCCTCCTGCGTGGAATGTGTGTGTGTGTGTGTGTGTCGTCTGCTAGTTACGTTCAGATCCAGTTAGCTGCTCCTTTCCCGGCCTCTAGCCCATTCTCGTTCCCTCCGTCCGAGCCAACCAACATTCCACAATACTTCAGGAAACGAAGACTTTCAGGCACAACCTCAAAACAAATCTGTCCAAAGCTGGATTTTTGCTCTGTGGTGGAGTCGACTATGCTTAACAACATACCGAAATTTGACCGCTGCAGACCTTGTGCGTATCAACTAAAACGTGCAGTTAAGACCTAGATGATAGCGACTTAACAACAGTCCATTAAAATGTTTCCCATTTATGCAGTTTTTAAAATAGACTCTCCATAAACTCATAAAAATAATCTAGATACGCATTTATGTTAAAAATAATATTCCGAGTCTTAATATTAAAAATAAAATATGAATGGATTAATTTTTTTTTTATCTTTCACACCCAGATAATACAAATACGATTTTTACACAACAGTGAAGAGCCCAATGTAAAAAATTTATTCATAACTGTTTTTTCGTATTTTTTTATCTTTAATACAATGTATTTATAAAAAGTCTAGCTAATAAGTTGGCTCGCTAGAGCGGCCCGAGCGTCACAGTGTGTGTCGTAGTGCGTAGTTCTAGGTTCTCACGGCCTGCGCAACATAGCGACACTCATTACATTTAGTATTATTCATATAATTCATATGATAAAGTATATTTAAGTTAAATCTATCAAGACACGTATTTTTTTATTGATTTTCTTATATGAACGAGTCTTTAAACGATTTCTGTTAGAAATTTGTAAATCGAAAACCCTAATTGGCCTTTAGTTTTCTATCTGTTAGTATATATTTTGTTAAAAAAATGTATTATTTAAATTAAAAATTGTTAAAATAACAAATAATAATTGTTTATAATTTTATGTATCTTTTTATTTCGATCAGAACAATGCAAAATTTTAACTAATCATTTATTCTAAATCCAGTTTACTAATACATAAAAATAAAATAAAAACGATACATCCTAAAGTACCTACTAAGTCAGAGGTTACTTTTTTACTTTTATATTATCGTTGCTAAAATAAAATTATTTTATCCAAAAATAAATAAATCAAGTGTTCTATTGTCAAATATTTAGCATGAAATGTTTAGCTTTTTTTAAGTTGATGTATTTTTGTGCTGGCTAGCAGCCTTCGTTGGATCGCTAGAGCTAGCCCAGGAAACAGAGATTTCAACCGATAAAAAAATTTGCCCAAAGTTGAATTTTTTCCACAGTGATATATTCTAATATGTTTAATAACATACCGAATGTTTACCGCTGTAGACCTTGTGTGTATCACCAGTTAAATCCTAGATAACAGCGACACAGCAGTCCATTAACATGCTTCCCATTGACGCGGATTAGACTCACCATTGACTTGACAAAATAATCTAGAAAGCTATTAACACATTCATTTTGAAAATTTTTCCATATGTTTATATTAAAGGTAAGATATAAATAATGAAATAAGTTTGTTTTATCTCAGTCAAAAACATAAAAACCCGATTCAAAGTTTAAAAAAAAAAAATGGCCCGATGTAATAAACTCCTTGACAAAAGTTGTTGCATATTTCGTAAGCTCTAAAGTAACATATTTTTCAAGAGGCTAGTGTAAATTATTGCATCGCTAGAGCGTTCCGAGCGTAGCAGTGTTGTGTACACAATGCAACAGTCGTGCATACGCAAGCGCTGGGGCAACTTTCTCTCCCACAAAATTCAAGTTTTTTAGTCTCTGGAAAACTTTACCCAAACTAAAATTCATTACAGTGTAAATTCCAACGTTTTCTAGTAACATTACTTCCGCAAATCTTGTGCGTCACACCGAAAACAAGTTTTTAAATCCTAAATAATAGCTTCTCGAACGCTCCACAATATTGCATTCCATAAACGTTATTATTATAGTAGACTTTCAGTAAACCAAACTATAATTAACTACAAACATTTTTCTACATGATAAAAAAAATAGCAAGTTTCAATGTGTTTTTCTAAATATGCAGTATATTAAATAATATTAAGGGAAAAAATAATTCAAATGTATGAAGAATGAAATTATTTATCATATAAATATGAAACGTCTTTTGTGGAAATAGGTAACTTGAATAAACGGTGTTGCATATTTCTTAAGCTTTAAATTGGTATATTTGTTGAGAGAGTGGCACAATTGCTCTGACCGCAGAAGTGTTCCGTGCGTGGTAGTGTCTACCGCACTGTGGCGGTGTAGAAGTAGATCGGCCCGGGACGATTTCCGCTCCTATAGGAAACAATGATTTTTTTATGTATTGAAAATTATTACAAATCTTGAAAATTTGTACAGTCTCAGTATAAACGTTTATTAGTAACATATTAAAAGTTTACCGCCGCAAACCTTGTGCGTCACACAAAAAGTGAATTTAAGTCCTAAATGATAATTTCTTGTAATGATCCACAATAATGCATTTCGTAAATGAAATTTATATAGTATACTCTCAGTATGGTCACAAAAGTAATCGAAAAAACGTTTCCCTACATGATGATAGAAATTTTAAATTATATAGTTTTAACATCTTATAATTTATGGACAATTTAAATCATTAAAGTTAAGAAAACAACTTTTATTCGATTTTATGGAAATGCATAAATTACATAAATATTAAGAGCCCTCCGTGAAAATCGTTTAAATAAACGTTGTTGCATATTTCTTAAGCTTGAAGTCTCTCGGGCTGCGTACACACTACGCAGCTCGGGAAGCTTCAGCGGTCAGAACAATTGTACCAATATCAACAAATATACCAATTTAAGCTTGAAAAATATGCAACAATGTTTTTTGAGCATTGTTTACGTGAGTGTCTTCAGTTTTATGTAATACCTATATATTTTCATTCCTTGTACCTAAATTTGAATGAAAACCTTTTTCCTAATTTTATTGAATATATTGCATATTTAGTCAAACATATTGAACGTTTTTCAAATTTATCATTTAGAAACATTTTCTATTTAATTATTGTTTGGTTTATTGAAGATCTTTTATAATAAAAAAAATTACGGAGTGCAATATTTGGAGCGCTCAAGAAGATATTACGAAAGGACCATATAATTCAAATAGTTTGTTTATTTGATTATCTTGCTAAATTTACAGTTTTAAGTCCATTATATTTAGAATCTATTTATGTTGTTTTTAACATTAGTTAATATTGTTATTTCTTTGTAGTTATCGTCTTTGTTTTTGGTTTTGATGGTTTTTGTTTATTATTTAGGACTTAACTGCACGTTTTTAGTGTGACGCATAAGCTTTGTGGATCTAAATTTTTCACATGTTACTAGGAAACGTAGATTTTACCACTTACTACTAAATTTTCTCTTGGACAAAATTTTCCAGAGACTAAAAAAACTCGATTTCGTTTGAGCAAAACTCGCCCCAGCGCTTGTGGCTGCACCACTGTCGCAGTGCGTACACAACACTGCTACGCTAGGAACGCTCTAGCGATGCAATATATTACGCTAGTCTCTTGAAAAATATGTTACTTTAAAGCTTTAGAAATATGCAACAATTATTGTTCAATTGATTATTACGTCGGATCATTTATTTGTTTTTAATCGGGTTTATATGTCCTTGATTGAGATAAAATAGTAAGTTCATTACTTAAACGATTTATATACCAATTTTAATATTAATGTTAGCAACTTTTTCAACATAATGGCTTAATATATAACTTTTTCAACATAGAAAAGCTATTACACAAATATATGTTGAAAAAGTTACGAATAGCTTTTCTATATTATTTTGGTATGTTTATGGAAAGTTTACGTGGAAAAATTGAATAAATCGAAATCATTTTAATAGACTGTTGTATGTCACTGTGATCTAGGACTTAACTGCGCGTTTTTGGCAATACGCAAAAGGTCTATAGCTGTAAACTTTTGTTATGTTATTAAGCATAGTAAATACTACCACTATGCAAAAATTTAGCTTGGGACAAATTTTTTCAGGGTTGAAACGTTTTGTTTCCTGGGCTACAAGCTCTGAGCTTTTCTACGTTCGTCCTTGTCACTGCTGCGTGTAAAACTTTTAAAATAATCGTTCATTTACACGGAAAATGTATTTTTTTTACCAATGTTGAGGTTCTAGAATATCAGCCTTTGAAGTGTGATCAGAAAATGCTGTGAATTATTTTAAAACAAACAATGTAATAAACTCACATAAAATATGGACTAATCACCTTAAAAATACTCTCCTCGGGTAGCGATTCGCACTTATTCTAATGTTGAGTCCACGATTGTGAACCTAATGCCACGCATAGGTTCAATCATTGACAAAAACTCATAATTAAATTAATTCTTAAGTGTCCTATTGTGTTTGTGTATTAATAAAGCGCCATAAACATTAACCAAACGACCAGTCTAAAAAATTAAATCGTAAATTATTAGTTGCAGGCAACAACAAAAATATCCTGACGTTAATATAGGATTAAAGATATTATTGTTTACATTAAAAATACACATGTATTTTTACCAGAGAATGGTTTACATATAGATCCGTAATTGTCTATATAGATCCGTGTTTGCTTATTATCTAGTATCATCATGAAAATAACTTATGTTTCAGCCAGTTACGCTCAAATACCAATTCCATAATACTATGGCTTTCAAACAGAAATTCACAATACTAAGCCTTGTAAAAAATGGCTCACCATGTATCTAGCGCAAACATTTTAGATACGATTTTATATAAGAACTTATTATAAATCACGTTAGAATACAATTTCTATCCTTACAAAAGGTTCATGTTACCAGCTGCAGCGAAATCTTAGAACGACTTGCGAAACTGCGAAACACGACGTTGCTTGTACACTCAACATCTTTTGTCACGAACTGCAAACGTGACGTGGCAAAATATAACAAGCTCTACTAGCAAATCTAATTTGTTAAAGCAGGACATTCAAAATAACTCTAAAAATATTGCTTAGCTATCAATCTCAAGTTATGCAATTACCATTAAAGAGGCAAATTACTTCCAAACGTTACAACGCATGACAAATTGTGTAGTGTACATTCTAACTGCCTCAACGGACCGTGAGCGGTGACGCAACATGGTTACACAAGAAGGGGGGTGGTCCAAATCATCCGTAGTAATTTCAAATTTTAAATTTGCGTTATCATAAGTCTTCGTAGACCCAACTGAGATTAAGCAGTGCCAATAAAAACTTCTGTAGCAAAAGGCAATCTTAAACATACAAACACCTGCATCTTATAAATCATGCGTCGCTCAAATAGGCCAGTGTTCTATTTAGTGAAACTTGTAGAGAGCTTAACAGGTTAAAATACTTAAGGCTATCAAAATTGCTAGCATCCGAAACGTCCGTTTCACTGAATTACAATCCTTCATAACCAAGGTGCAAAGCAAATCAAAACCATTATCTTGCAAGTTAATTTCTAACGGCCAAACGAATCATTTCCTAACAACGTTAAAGTTACACGATTGTGAGATCAGGTACTTACAAAGTGCTGCACAGACACCTGAACCATAAAGGCTCTGACCAAGACCTAGCCCTAAGAGAACATGCTTCGTTGGAAACAACTAGCAGAAGTGCTTAAACAGTAACTAATCACGTCAATTGACCTCCGCATCAAGTGCACATGCGTGGAGGGGTAAAGAGGAAATAAGGGGAAAGGAGGGGAGGAAGTTCAAACCAAATGGGAAGGAGAAAAGCATAGTATCCACCCGGCAGCTACGTCAGGCAGCGGCGGCACATTCAAGTGTGTCATGTCTTCCCAATTACCGCCAGTTTAATTGGAAGCATTTATGGAAAGTTTTTAGGAAGGGCCTTCATTTGCTCCGTCGTGACCCTCTTTATGTCTGGAATGGTGCCTAAACGTTTTCATTATAGCACGTCCCATTTTTTGGTCTCATCGCAAACAAAATTTAATGTTAACGCGTTGTAAGGAACCCTTGATTACGTAGAGACCTGTAAAATTCGCGGATTCATTTCGCGATAGGATAGAGTCCAAATACTTTTGACATTATTTTGCTTCAGTGATCGGGCCAAAGTTTATCTGAAGGACTCTGGGCCAATTAAAAATCTTTAACAGAAGAATTAGCGAATCACGATCATTCCAGTCAACAGGTGTTACGAGTCGGTAACCAATCAGCAGATGTAATTTGCACGAGTGCATAGAGAATCATGAAGTCTATCCTTTAGGGATTTGAAATCGCGGAATTTTGCAGGTCTCTAGTTATTAGATATACGAAAATTTCGCGCATTCGTTTCATCGCAAGTTAGAATGCAAACGTTCTCACTCTCACACTCATTGGACCGCAGTTATTTGGACACGCCCCTCTACGACTGTGAGCCAACGATGCCCAGCTATGAGAGAAGTAAGCGAATCAGGCAGTGCCAATTCACCAGGATAGAAATGTTCTCGCCAAGAAATCAAGCAATGGGAAAGCAAACATGGGTTGAGCACAGCAGTGACTTTGAATTCTAAGGTGGCCAGACGAATCCGCGATGCGAGACAGACAAGTCATAACTTGTTCAAACTTGACACTGACTGTCTTGACTGATCAGGCTTTCGGGATTATTGTATTGCTGCAAAAATATGTAGCATCAGCAGTTGCTGCTATAAAAATTAATTTACTGTATTATTTATAAAACCTCGTACATTTGGTGTCAAGCTACACGATGTGATAATTTTGCACAAGAAATGTTTTCTGGTAGTCACAAAGAGAGATAGAAGTGAGTAAATTTACAATTGTAAATAGTGCTTTAGAATGGTTAATATTTGCGTAGAATAACACACACCCCGTTGGTATATGTTATATTTTTATTTATATTAGTGTAATTTTACTTGGACATTGTGGGTGTAAAACTGTCAGATAAATCATTAATTTACACACCAACTGAGTATTTTTACACCAATGTTAATTTTTTTTTAGTATATCAACCAACGTTTGGTGTAAAATTACACTTTTCAATAGTTATTGTGCAGAAGGAATGTTTAAATACAAACAAACTTTATGTTTCTTTAATCCGAATTATACGACAAAAATGTAAAAATGTGCAAAACTTACACTAATATTGTGCAGTAGGTATTCGGGTCCAGTCGTCTTGTTGTCGTCTGTTTCTAGTGTTCGCGCGTATCAGTGGCGCAGGGTTTTGTAAGTGCAAACTCGTCCACTTCGCCTTAAGGCTCGGTTTTACACAACATGATATTTTAGTAATGCGTGTAAATATATATATATATACACACACGCCTCTCTTTAATTTTCACCCACGACGGAACGGAGAAGGTGTATGCGTTTAAGGTAAGAGGTTGTTTATGTGCGCAAAAAAACGAATGTTTGTCCATTTATCTCCAAAACGGTTTGACCGATTTAGACACGGTTTTCTGTAAAAGGTTTGTGATTCATCGGCGGTCGTTCTTGGATAGGTTTTATGGTGTTAACTCGCCAGAGGGCGCTGTAATAAACATTTTTCTTCTTGCTTCTATATATGAACTGCTGAGGGTCTGATGATGGAGCAGAAGAACTTCGTCGGAAACTATGAGGAGACGCGTAGCTAGTAAACCATGTTTCAGATCTTCTTTTTTCATAAAAATCAAGTACTTAATAAAATAAAATCAATAAAAAATTTACTTTAATAAATACATACTCTTTATTATTAGTTATATAAGAACAAAAACTTGCTTCATTTAGAGCATACAACGGAAAATACCAACTGCTTGTACTGAAAAAAATGTTAATAATATCGTGATGGAGACAAATTTTAATTAACTTACTTGAATTTATTAAAAGTGAATAAAAATAATAGCCAAATAATAAAGGACTTCACATAACGTAAATTACTTTTACTGTTTCACATGCAAAGTGACCACATGAAACGCATTTCCTTATAAATGTTTGGTAGCGTAAATTTTCACCACCGCACGCATTAAGATAGTATTGGAATAGTTCTTGAATAGTGAACATGTGCAAAACTTCGTTGCGCATTTTAAATTCATTTTGTTAAACTTAGTATTTTGTTAATCAATATAAATCCTAGATATCTATTATTAAATAATCTCATTTCATATAATTACGTATTAAAAACTAAATTTTCCAGCCACCATGAGTAAATTCATGTTTAAATAAGCAAATTATGGTCACGAACAAATAAAGGAAAAGAAATTAAAAATAAGAGTTAAAAACGAAACGTAAACGAAAATCAATGTGTACTTGCATTGAATACTTTACTTAGAATGATATATTTAGGGTAATCTAGTAAAATTATAAAATATTTTTAACGAAATGTGTTTTCTACTGTATTGGTTCGGAATTTGTGAATCGACAACAGTTGTATCAGCATATCGGCTTATCGGTATATCGGCAAAGTTTTGTGAATCTGTACAGTTTTATTACTAACCGTTATAACGTTGCTCCTTCAATTATTTATTTTTACACGAAAATACAAAATAGTTGCAGTTTGCGATGTCTTAAAAGATACTGAAATTAAAACATCACTCTCAACAAAACGGTGTTGGCCGCACGGGGATATAATAAATAAAAAACGATAAAATTAAGCAGTATGTGTGTAAAATGTAGGTCTATAATATTTTGTAAGACACCAAACGTACAAATAGACATATATTTATACAGTGTCCTAAGAATTCTCTAAAAAGTTTAAAATATAAAACAAAATTAAAAATTTTGAAAAAACCCACTACCGATGTAAACGTTGTAATCATAAAAGAATTAAATACATTTTTTTGAAAATTTCCCGATTAAAATGTATTAAGTAACGAAAGATAGAAATAAAAAGTATTTTATAAAGGGTTGAATTTTTGAGAAGTCTGTCATATAAACAACTAATTATGACTTTTCTTAGTGCTTCCTACATTTATATACCTATTTGTTTATCGTAGAGATAGACACAGCAATAATTTCAAATATATGTACTACACATATTCACCTACTTATTAATATAATGAAAAACCGAATAAAATCCAACGGGGATGCCATTGCCATCTCTATTCCCAATTTAATTTAAAATATTAAAATATAGAAATGCTATTATGTGTCTCGTAGAGATGCAACAATTTATATCAATTAAAGACTACATTTATATACGTACCCAACGCAATTTCAGTTAGTCACGAACTCATAAAACTGCACAATTTTATTTCATATTGGGGCAGAATGGTAGTCCTTACGGAATTTTCTTGGGTTTTTCATTATATTAATAGGTAGGTGAATATGTGTAGTACCTATATTTGATTTATTTCTGTGTCTAAGAAAAGTCGCAGTTAGTTATTTATATGACAGATTTCGCAACAAATCAAACCTTTAAAAAAATATATTTTTGACGTGACAACGCCTAATAAATCGATCAACGCCGGCTGCAAGCACGAAAAAGTGTCCCGTTACGCACATTGTCCCATTACGCTGTGTCCCGTTACGCTCATTGTACACTTGCGCCTCATCTATCTCTCTTCCACTCGATTGGAACAACCATCGATTTGACTTTTTCGAGGCACATTTAACTTGAAACACTCCCATTCGTTTCCTACTTTTCCTATCATCGTCCTATCCTTAACAGAATAACACAGATTGGAAGAAGTTAAATAGCAAACATGTATAAAAGTTTTAGTTAAAATAATCTCTTCGTTAAAGTAATAAACATATTTGAATTAAAGAGTGCAAATAAAAGTAAATTTATAATTAAATTCTAGATTTCATTTCACTCCTTCTTTGTATCCATACAAAATAGTGATAATTCAATAAAAAATATTCAATTTTATTCATAAAAGTATGCAATCATTTCATCAATGTTTTGCTATGACGTTGTCACGTTAAACTATCGTCCGTAAACCGACTTTACAGACAACCAATTTGTTATCCTTTGTTACTTACTTCCTTTTATTCAGGGCTTTTACAAAACTTGTACTTAATATTTTTTTTTTCGATTTCAACATTGGCATTTGTCGTGAATTTTTCAAAATTTTTAATTTTGCTTTTATTGTTCTGTCGCAAATACTTTCAACATATATTCACCTAGTGTTAATATATTGGGAGTACAATTTCGTGTAGGTTTCGTAATTATTATCACTTGCGCGACTTTTCACAATTTTTATATTACACTAAGTGAATATTTGTTGCGAATATTTCTCATAGAACAACAAATGCGAGAGAGGTTTAAAGTGTAAATTTTAAAAATAGTACTTAAACAAAATTAATTACAAAAAAATTGAAGGAAAAAAAACCAACATGGAGAGTGAGAACAAGCCGTAAACCTCTTTAATTACAAGTGCATGTTTATAAAATAGTGCTTGTATACGATTTTTTTTTCTATTGTGAAGGATATTATTTAGTGTTATTAGAAGAGCAAATGATTTATGGTTTAGCTAATGATCTATGCATGGTTTAGCTAATATAAATGGATAATTAATACTTTATCGGTTTTAGTAGTGACAGAAATGTTCACACTATAATTAAGTTTCGTACAAATATCTTTATTTTTTCAATTTTTTTTCACTCCCGTTCTAAGCAAATATAGATTAATTACCTAGACAAGGTTTCCTTTACAGGGCTGGAAGATACGTAAGACCAGAAAAAGAAAAAGAAATTTTAAGTGATCAAGAAAAATATCTAGGAAGTAATGGAATTATCGTTGGAAACAATAACATACTGGACATTAAAATACGCAATACAGTGTAAAACAGGGTGCCTACCTGTTAACGAAATTCATGATAAAGTAACAAAAATTAATAACTGGCGTAAATCATGAACAAGGTCCGAAATTAACAATAACGGTGCTCGAAGTTACAAAACATAAATTTCCTGCACTTATTTTTATAATTAGAATATTTTTCAATGCCTCACTTCAGTCCACAGTTTCATATCAGATACTAATAGTTAGATAGTTTTCACTTAAATTATATAGAAACTATTTATGATTTTTTTTTGCTTTCTACCGTAATACAATTTTATTAAAAGTTCTTGAAAACGTCTTGAAGCCTGTTACCTGGTTATTTAAAGACATTCTGTATAATTATTGTAATTTTATTTACAGTTGTATATTTTTTATATGAAAAAAAGAATCTGAGTATATAAAATACTGTTTGGGTGTTAAAATATAATACTAACAATTACATGTATACATAACTTTGTAACTGTAAACAAATTTTGCCACTGCTCACTATAATTTCAGTGTTTAGTCTCACCTTTGAATATATATACTGTATAGAAGTCGCGAGTGGATAGGATTTACTCTACGTTTTTCAGAAGCGTATGATGAGCAGCTTGGGAACTTCACCGCTGCAGTGCGCTGCCGTAACGCCCTGTATCGTCTTAGTTGTTATTTACACGTTAGAGCGCAGCGCTGTCGCCCGCTGTCATTCCCCGCACCCCTCATCCATCATTCACTGCAGCTCAACGTCGTTCAACGGGAGGGGGAAGGGGTGTTTGAAGAGTTCGAGACTTGTCCGCTAGGGACCACCACAAGTCGATGCCCTAGAGATGGTGGCGATTGCGGCGGTGAATCAACCTACTACCTCAAAACCGTATTAGAAATTTTAACCTGGGCTGGCGACTTCTATACAGTATATATATTCAAAGGTCTCACGCGCCTTTGATCTAGCACACACTTTTGTTGTTGTTGGCATCAATTCGATCCGTAAAAAAAAGTAAATTCCTTCTTCTTTGTCTCGAATACTGTACAAGTTAAGTGAAAACGATCCTTAAATTGTGCCGTTATCGTTATCCAAGTCCATGTGTTTGTCACATACAATTAAATAATTAACGTTAAAGATCTGCGTTAGCACTACCTTAATATCGTTTGGTATCTAGAAATTCATTATTTAATATTTAAGTGAAGCAATGCTCTACTTGAAGATTTTTGTTTTGTTTTTTAATTTAAGTCAATAATAATATATCGGTTGCATTTTTATTTTCACTTTTAACACATCGTCTACAAAATGGATTGCATGATTGAAATTTTTCCGGGTTCAAACTCAGCACTACTGAGTACTAAATTATGTTATTTAAATATTGTGAAATATATACATTAGTGTAAATATATTTCTGGGTCATTTTTTCACATATGTTTATAATTTTTACACTTTAAGCTTGTTAGATAAATTAATATATATGATAAACATTAATTAGTTATGTCATGAATTAGCCATTACCGTTTAATTTTTTTACTGGAAAGTTAAAAGGGTATTTGCCAGCCAATTATGCAAAAAATATGCGATGGGTTTACTTTTTTTATCTTAGAGAATATAAAGTTTGTTAAAAAAAGATCTATAAGTAAATCAATGTTTCATCAAAATATGAAATAATAGGCTGCCAGGTGCCAAATATCTTTATTCTCTTGAATAGTTTAGAAACTCCAATGTTTAGGACTGGACATTGCTCATTGGCCTGATTTGTGAATAAATATCTTTGTGGTTACGTCATATGTAGAGGCGTGTGTTATTCGCGAAGAGATTTCGAGGCTAGTCTTGGGTCAATACACTGCAGGATCGTCTGTGGTTTTTTTTTTTATTAGTCGAGTTTCTCTCAGGTATACGTCTACTGTCAGCACACGAATCGCAATTGAAGGACGTGTTCGAATTCACCTGAAGTATGTAATTATACGTACTTTCCCTGAGAGTCGTATCACAAGGGTTGTGCGAACTGTAAGTGAAGCATCCCAGTATGCAAATAAACGAATATGAGTATCTGCTTGCCGCGTACTTCAAGTTGCAAAAAAAAAAATTGCATTTTTGGAAGAAAAAAATTATGTAGTATATATTTCACGTAAGTATTCAGTTATTTGAAGACTCGTAAAATCAATTTTACTTATAATTTTACTGTTGTTAGTATAATGAAAAACTATATTTTTTAACATGTTTATAATGAAGTTTCAACAAATACATACTAATCGGAATTACGAAACAAAGAATCATAAAGTAAATTTACGTAAATTTATGTGACACTAATGAAGTGTTAAAAATAACTTATTTAAGTTAAAAAAAATTTCAATAAAATTAATTTTTTAAACTACATGTCATAGATTGAACGTATCCGGATTCGTCAAGTACGCAACAAGGACAGGTTAGGTATGCAAGGACGCAAGTACATAACTGCGTACGTAATTGAATTCGGAAACGGCCTTGTGTGCATACACATTTTTTTTCACGAAAAATATTTGCCCCTGAGTCACGGGTTCCATTCCAACCTCAGGCTTGTTCGTGAGCATCGAGCTTGTATTCAAGTGCTGTTCGGACCCTGTGGAGTGAAAAGCTATATTTACATTGCTAACCTTCTGCTATTTTTGTTACAGATTTATCTGTCACTGATATTTGAGACCTTTTTTTTTTAAAAAAAATATCAATTCCACGCGCATTTATAAGAGTCCGGTAAAAAGAGAAGGGCGACTTCCATTGGAGTATCACGTGCTCACCCGGCTCTATGAAACCGACGACCAATGTGGGTTTTCGTTTTTTTTTTTTTTAATATAATTTATAAGCGATGACCTTCCTTTTTGGTGTAATAATATACTAACGTCAGTAGTGGCACTGCTGCCAAATACGTGAAATATACAATTACACCTTTAAATGTTTTACAGTGCAGCTGGTCGGGTTGCATCCCGCCATCTCTGGAGAGAAAAGAGAGAGAGAGTAGGTGTGTAGGTGTGTGTGTGGCACCTATGCTATAACCGCTTCACGAGGCTGGCAACCTTCGCACGAGTGATGGACCGAAAAAGGTAAAAATATTGGTGTTAAAAGGAGGAGTGTTGGGGGGGGGGGGGGGAAGGTAAATCCGCCCGGCTTGCCGGTGGTTTAACACCCCGACGCTCCGAGCAATCCGGCCGACGATAATTCGCCGCAGATGAACGGCCCTTTATTAATTACTCTCCCCTTCCCCCACCTCTTGCAAAGTCCTGCTGTGTACCGCCCCCCACCAACACGCGGACGCAAGACTGCGTGTGGCGCATCCTGTGTGCTGAATAACTCAGAGTATATATATAAAGAGTTCTTTTCAAGGCCATGATACACCTTACAAGTTGGAGCTGAACAACTATTTTATTTCAAATAATAGAGAAGTGTTATAATTTGGGGTTGGGGAGGTATAAGTACGTCAGAAAAATGTATGGAATTAATGTTGTTACCCAAATTTATTTCAATTAAATTCTTTTTATGACTGACAGAGAGTTTTGTAGTGGTCGTAAAAACTTTGTTTAGTTAAACGTTGTTGTAGACGTGACTGTGTCCGCAACTGTGACGTCTTGTGTTAACGCCTGATCGTCTACGAATACTACCTGCAACGCACCAAACCTGTAGTCCCTCGGTCATCGTCAACCCTGTTAGTTATACTTGCCCGCAGCTGTGGTGAGGCTAGCTTGGGATAGTCTCGGTTTTTTTCGAACCATCACGTGGCCGTCGTTTAGTGTTCCGTGTTAAATACTCTAATGTTTGCTATAAAATATTGTTCAGCTCCATCCTTAGAGGCGTAAGCTAGGCCTGATAGCTATTTACACCGTAAGTTAATTATATGTTTTCAGTTTATTTTTTTCGGTTTCCCTCACTATATAGTGCATTCCAGCTGAACAGAATACTTAAGAATTACAGCTAGACGATTTCTTTTATTCGAGGAAGAGATTAATCTAAAACAAATTGTCTTATGTTGTCAGATGAAACAGTTTAAGTTGAATTTCGTGAAAATGTTGACAGGAATTTATATGCCAGAAGTCGATTAAAAAATGCTCAGTATACCTGGAATGCTGTACAGATGAGCTTTATCCCTGTCTCGCGCACGCACGCCCTTCTTCGTCCCTCCCGCCCCTCATTCAACAAATGTCCGCTCACTTTTTGCGTAAAAACGTGGAAAACAAAAACGAAGCGAAAAACAAGTAACGCGGTATGAAATTCGCTGTTCCGCGTGGGCATGTTCACCGCCATTATTTCATCACTTTAATCACGAGGGCGAGAATCATTAGTTAGGCGAAAACTAATACAGTACTTTTTTTCTTTCTTTCACACAAAACCTTTTTTTTTATCTTTGCGTTTATTGCAAACCATAAAGCTATGTACGGCTTTAATTCAATCTGCTAACGAGTAATAAACTTCCTCTTTCTTGCTTTTGTTCTGTTCTGGTCCAGATGGCATGGTTAAATAGTTATTTGTCACAGCAAATTCTTAGTCGAAAAATAAAACAGTTTAACACAAAACGATATTAATTTTTTCCAGCCATTTGAATGTTGTTTACATAGTTCAGTGTTACTGAATATAGACCATGAAGTAATAAGTATTTTAACAACTTTTTCTCATTCTTATTTACGAGGAGGTGGTAGGGAAGTGAATAGCTGTCGTAGAAACGATTTATTTAGTAGTATGGAAGTCTATGATTCCAACAAATATTTTATTATAACTCCATCTTAAACCAAAATTTATTATATCCCAATTTCTGAATGTTCAACGCAATAATTTATCAGAGGCGAATTTTTTTTTTTTTTTTTTTTTTTTGCTACATGAAAAGTGTGAACTCCATTTTAATTATTTTTGTGTGTTTAAAATGCCGTACTTCGAAGCCTTTTTTATATTTTCATTCTATGCCTTACCATAATTGCGTGTGTATAGTAATTTATTTATTTATTTATTTCTGCAGCTCACATTTGTTTTCACATGTGTTCTTTTGTCTTCGTTGTCGTGTGATGTACTCTTGTTGGCTTACGTGCCCGAGACGATATCTTGCAGCTGTATTAAAAACGAGGCAGGCGACACGATCAAGCTAGGGCAGCGAGTACTTTTAGTCGTGATACTACCATTTTTTTTTAGTTATAAATTTAAAAAATATATAGTAATCATTGTGATCAGATAAACGTACGTAGAGTTTTTGACGTGTAAACGTCTACACTCTCTGTACACGGCATTTGGTGGGAGTAATTTCGTGAATGGAACGGAAGTTGCTTGGAACGGAAATGTGCAACCACGGTGCTGCCATCTGTGGCGGGTGACGCGAACCAAAAATCATAGTGACAAAAGGAAACGTTATAGTATTAGCTGTTTAATGAATTTTAACAAGATGGGCAATATTTTAACAAAATACATTGTCGAAAATCAGTTCCAAAGCCGGGGTTAAGTATTTCTTCAAGTCTTTTTCTCTTTTATTGGTGGTGTTTCTTTATATAGTTTAAAATGTCGATCTGCGAATGGAATTATTCAACAGTCGACAACGAATTCTAACGCCAGGTGAGGGAACTACGTGTAATTCGCGTCCAGAAATGTAGTTGAAAAACACAATTTACCACGCTCGGCATTGTTATTAATAATTATACGTTAAATGTTGTGTCCGAGTTTCGTATTATAAGTGTATTTGCAACATGATAACACATGAATGAATGTACTCGTTACCAAGGTTTGTTGTTATACACCTCTGGCTAGTACTGAAAGAATAGCTTACTTGTTTTTTGTTATTAAAATCACGGTTCGTGTTTTAACAATTGTTGGCTTCTGCGTTGAGACAACGTCCGTAGTGTTTTGACGTTTATAACTATTCAAGTTCAACCAGTGGTGCACACGTCTTCTGATTATATGTAAAGGATATCAAGAGAGGGTATAGGCTGGTATGGAATTACCTCCCCTCCCCATCCATAGGTTAAATGGGGATTCCAAACGGCAAAAAATAAAAGTTCAATAGTTTCGGACGTCTTAAAAATTCATTATCAAACTACTGTGTTTATCAGTATTTTAAGAGTTAAAAAAAACTACAATCATTACAGTAGCACTAAAAGTTAGAATGAAATACATTTTTAATTTTTTTCTTTAATTTTTTTTAATTATAGGATATTGTTGAGTTGGAAAAGGTCTGGGAGGGGGGAGGTTTAAGACCTAATACATATTCCATAGAACCGCCACTGAATCTAACGGCATTTATATTATCGAATGCTGTAGATACTATTTGGTTAGGGGACAATATATTTTAAAGTGGTAATTATAATTAATTCCTCTTCATATCAGTGTGAAATTTCTTCTACGCATAAAACTGTATAAATTAATGTTTTATTGTTATGAAATATATAATAATGCAAAAATATTATTTTTTGACTTTTACTAAAGATTACTATGAAAATCAGTTGCTAATAAAAGGTTATAATACTACAAGAAAACTATTATAAATTTGTACAACATATTGCTATGGTTTTTTTTCTCATATATGAAATACGTTGTTCGAAACAATACTGAATATTTTTGTCGCTCTTACGAAAATTAGCGTATAAGTTTAAATTTTTAACCATGTTTTATACAAGCATAAATTGTTTTTAACCATGGAATGTATAATCTAATAATCAACTACTGGACAATTCTTTTGTTTTGCTATGCTTATTAATGTGCGCAGTCAATACTGGAAAGAAATTTCCGGGAAAGGTTTACAAATAACTTCTACTAATATAAGTACTGGGACAACACAAAGTAGGTATTAATGTCCGCGCAAGGATCAGAATACATTACCACTGCAATTTTTTTTTGTGGTCATATCTGTGTTTTCATGTAAATGTAAAAATATAGGGATATCTGTAAAAATTTTTTCAGTTTCAATTACAAATCAAAAAAGGTTTAAAGTATGTACAAAATTATTAGCATTTCGGTCGCCGTTGTCGTGTTCGCTGGAAGGCACTCATAAAGAACCTTCGGGGTAGTTTGCAGCAGGACGTTATGCGGCGTGCGTTAAAGCTGTATCCATGTTGTCGTGCAGCTAGCGCAGAGTGCTGCCGGCGTCGCTCGCCGCCGCGTCGCCGTCCAGGGCGTTCAGGTCGTCGGCCTCGTCGTAGGAGAGGGAGCCTCCGGCGTCCTGCTGCTCGGGCGCCGCCTCCAGAGGGGCGGGGGCGGGGGCGGCGGGAGGGGTGACCCGCGCCAGCAGGTCGAAGCGCCCGGACGAGAGCGTGGTGGTGACGACGGCGACGTTGGTGGTCAGCGCGAGGAGCACGCCCCTGTCCGTCGTCCGGCAGATCCTGCGGGACACCCGGAGGAACACACTCTCCTTGCCGGAACAGCCCTCAGCACAGTTCCCCACGACCGCAACCCCAACACTTCCGAGTAGAGACCTGAAAAACTCGCGGGTTAATTTCGTGTCGTGCTGAAAATTCAAATAATTTTTTACCTAAGGTGCTGCTTCTTCCGTCGGTTCACTGTTAATCTGGATGACCGAGGGCCAATTAGAGACCCTTGCTCACAGAAGCGTCGAATCACAAGGCCCACCCGGTCGAGACGACTCACACAAGTCTAACAGTCAATGAACAGTTGGCATTCGCCAGGGTGTGCATGAGGATATTGGAGTCCATCCTGGAGGTCACAAAACCCGCGAATTTTTTCCGGTCTCTTACTTCCGAGGTTTACCGAACTAGGAGCCTATGTCAGGTTGGGGGTCTTTTAATCCCTACTAAAAAAATATTACAAATGCGTTGTGACAGGAAAAATTCGTGGATTCATTTCGCGATAGGTTGAAATTAAAATACAATATAACGGTGCGATATTTCTGCTATTGGCTGACGGTTTACCTGGAGGAATCTGGGCCGATGATAGACGCTCACCCAAAGAAGTGTCGAATCACGAGGAACCCAGTTGAGACGTCTCACAAGTTAGCATTCAATGAAAAAGTGAAATTTGATCTAGAATGCATACAACAATTGAGTTTATCCTAGAGGTAATTGAAACCGCGAATTTGTCTGGTCCCTACAAATGCGAAAGCGTGTTTGTCTGTTTGCCCTTTCATGCAGCAGCGAAGAACGGATCGACAATTTGTTTGTTGCATGTAGATAATTTATTGGTCGGAGAGTGACACAGACTCTATATGATAATGAAATTCTATCCCCAAGGGTGTGAAAAATGGGTAAATTCAGTTTTATAACAGAAAGTCATACGAAGAAGGTCATAGACACTCAAACAGTGAGTTTGTGTCATTTCTCTATGTCCGCCACACGGTCATATAGTAAGGTCTGGGAACGTCCTGTCCTCCTTGGCGAAACCCATCCGCTTGGTAAAGCTCGAGGCCGCTAGTGAACTAAAGGCGCTAATAACCGTTTAGTTTAGAACTTCGTCAATATATGGCGTTGCATTGACTTTGTATCGCGCTATCGTTTGGTGCGTCCGTCACGTTTTGCCCAGGTGTTACCTGCCTTCCCACAAAATTAAACTGATGATTGGTGTCCCGGTTTTGCTGATGCGTAGCCTTGATGCACCGAGATTGTGCAATCAATGAGACTTTAAAAATCAAAATTTCCCGATTCTCAAGTGTATGTCCTACAGACTTGAAACTCGGTTGTATGTCCCTTATATTAGGATGTGTTTAGCCCGGGCAACGCCTGGTACTTCAGCTAGTAAGTACCTAGTAGTTTTTTTTTATTTTTGTGTGTAACCTCTTAGCTTTCGGTATGTCAATTAGTAGAAATAATTTCGTAATTGGAACAGAAGTCGATTGGAACGGAAATGTGTAACCACGGTGCTGTCATCTGCGGAAGTATCAGAAATCTCGAAAAATGTGGCAGAGCCGCGTGATTCATCAGTATATATTACTTTCGTGAACATCGTAGAATTTACAAAGCGCATAGGTATTAAAAAATAAAACGTTATAATAATACAACTGTATTTTAATACTTTAAGTTATAAATTTTAGTCATAATAAAAGACAACTTTTATAATACGTTTCAATCTTGTCATTATAATTTGGACAACCCTTATTTAACATTGAAATGTAGAGATAGTGCAGCGTTCATTATACTGTAGAGACACAACAAGTTGTTAGCCTACATATATACGACGCCATGATAAATAAAAGTATTTCGTGATGAATTATTTTATTTCTAAATCTTAAATGTTGAATCAGCCCAATGAGGTTAATTAAGGTTTGTTTGTAGGAAGTATTTACAGACTGATTTCAGTCGTTTGGGCAAAAACAAATAACATATATATACTTAGAGTTACAATGTGTTTTGACATGTTTCAAGTAAATATTTCAGTAATGACATATGTGTATAACTTCTAACGTGTGTATCAAATTACACACTCTCTTTTTTCGGGAAGGGTAAGATAGTTTATGTTATGTAACTAAAATGTTATCTTTATTTAAAATACTCTATGAGATACAACTTATAAGTCTTTCCTATTTTTCTCGAGCGATCGACAAAATTCGGAGAACTTTGGAACTGTTCGGGTGTGACTCTTATCCCTTCGAATTGTAGGCTTGCATCCAACCCCAGAACATAGTGATCGCAGTATTGTGCAAGAGTGTACTCCAGCTCAAAACGGTAGGACGAGAAGGTGGGGGTGGGTGGTGGCACTTTTCGAAACTGCTGTAATCTTATATAAAATCCTACAGGTTATATTTCTTATGACTTACCACAGATAACGCTATGTCTCTTGTCTCTATGCATCCGTATTTAGTTTCTTTCAAAGTGATAAAATACCAACACCCTACCTGTTAGTAAAATTTTCAGAAATTAGTTGTTTATAATTTTTTCTTATTTTAATTCACCTTACGTATTTAGACTGACTAGGCATCGTTCAGTAAAAAAAGGCATAGGTTCATTTATTATTTCTACATTCAATTTAGTGAGAACGCATTTTCCCAAGTTATATAGCAGTTAACTTTCCCGGCAGAATTTTTTTCCACTTTTTGTGATAAAGTGCCTTTTTGTTCATCTTTTTATTACCCGCCTCTGCTCTTAAGTCGTAACGACTAACCCGGAGGACATTGAGGTCCTACATGCTTAACACGGCGTTAAGTCACGTCCATAGATGTCGTGCATTACCACATTTTACCCGGATTTTGATTACAGTACTTTCAAGTTTTTTTTATCCTACTTCCCAATTTTAGGACGTAATACTCTATGTACAGAGCTTTTAGTGATAGTAGCAAATATAACTAACAGTTAATATGAACTTTCTTTAGTTCAGTTTTTTTTTTCAGGAGAGACGATACTCAAGAATTGATTTAATACGACACACACACAAAGTTTATGAATATTAACTATTGCACAGCTTTCGTAGTGGTCACTGCGCATAACGATTCATTTTGTGAAAATACCATCGAAATCAAAAAGCAGTGTCCAAATTTATTTACAAATACGATATTCCCCCACAGCTTTTGTGTGTCACAAAAAGCATGCCAAAATCGAATTTTTGTCAGGCTAGTATCCACAAACGCATGAAAAATCAAGTCTTGTCTGGTAACACATTTCTCTTTCTCTCCTAGCCGCATGTGACTCGGTAACATGATTTTTAGATGTTTGTTATTGGATTTCAGTCATTTAAGTCTTATGAAGACAGCTTGTGAGCCAAAGACACTGTTAATTCGGTGTACACATATTTACAATTTAGTCCAACAACAAGTTCTCTAGTTATCACGTGAAAGTGCGTATATTTTTATTTAATTGGCAGAGCCTCGATTATTTCGCTTATTCATCTTATAGAAAAATATAAATTAAAGCACATATTTATCTGCTTCGCGTTGATTATTGGACTACAGTGCTCTTGTCACACATTTTAAAACCCTGAGCCTATAAACATAATCGAATGAAACCCGCCAAATGATATGACCTTGTAATCGAATGAGAAGGGACCTGAAAAAATCGTGGTTTCGATGACATTCAGTATAATTTACACAGTCCTCTGTGCACTCGGGCAAATTACGCCAGTTCATTGGCTGCTGACTTGTGAGTCGTCTCAGCTGGTTTGCTTCTGATTCGACACTACATTGTCGAGGGTTTCTCATAGACCCATAGTCGTCCATATGAACAGCGAGTCAATAGTGTGTATTTGAATTTTTGGACTATCGCGAAATGAATCCGCGAATTTTTTCCTGATCTAGGTGAGGATAGCCTGGAGTGAAAGTAAACCGCAAAATAATCGTGCCTCTATTAATTGGTAATCAACAGAACCACTACAAATAGTTTTTTTTCTCTATGGATAACACACCCTCATTTTCTCTTTCCTTCTCTCTCTCTCTCTCTCTCTCTCTTTTGCAATCACGTGGTCGTCTTTTTTTCTATTAGCTTAACTGCCGCGGTATTTCAGCCGCAGCGCGAGAGCCAACAAACAACAAATCAAATTACTTTATCTGTCCCCTGTTGCTAAGTGGTCGGCGGAGGGGCGGGCGAGGCGATATTAACCGCCATTGATGGGGGATCATGTAGGGTGAGAAGCAGTGGGGGTGATCAGACCATTGTGCGCGGAGGGGGTCGCACCCCCGGGGTCGAGGGGATGCGGAAGAAGGGAGAAATGGGCAGGATTTCTGGTGATTGCAGTCCTCCCTTGTTCCCGCTACCCCGGGCTTTGACTCTGAGCACGCACTGGCGATGATGCACCCTCTACAGGCACAAAGTAAAATAACTCACATGGACGAAGAACTCAGGCACGTTTGCTGTTTGAGGCTCGTGAACCAGCTTTATATGATCCCAAACAAGGAGCAGAAATAATGAAACTACTTGCTCCGTTTGTTTGTCTCACAAGACTACCAAATTCACATTTTTATTGTCCTTAATCAATTGGAGTACTTAAATACTCCAATTTATTACTTATATTTTGAATGTTATGTAGGTTTATCCCATTGATTTTGGATTCGAGGAAAGTTATTCAGACTGTAACGAATGTTTTATTTCTAGTGGTGGCTAGTGAAATATTTTAGATCATGAGTGCACGAATTCAAGTACACGCAAGTAGAAAAAGACGGAAGTTGTCTACAGCATGAATACTTTTTTTTTCACCGGTGGTAATATTCCAAACAATCCGGAAAAGCAGCGTCAGCAGTTATGACGGGTACCTAACGACTATGGAAATGTGGAAATTAGGCATATTTACTGATTGAATAATGTGTATTGCGTACTGTTCGAACTTACAGTAAATTTGCGGATTCTTCAAGGAAGAATTCGCCTCAAATAAACGAATAGTAGGCCTACTTCGTAATTTTCAAATAACTGTGTCATAGTAGAAACTACGTCGTATTTCGACTTTCGAGTTACGTGTACGGTAATATTAAGGGTAAACAGACATATGGAAGGATAAGAGTGTTAATCATTGTAAACGTAGCAAGTTTTTTAATGTCTGGTTAATTTATCAAGATTATCCTTACTACTCTTAATTTACGAATATATCGGTATATTTCCGCAGGTTCCTAGATAATTTGTAACCAGTATTCTTCTTAAATTTGCGGTTAAAATTTTTTAACAGTGCAGGTACTTCAAGGGCGCTGTTTGGTCGAGATGTATGTGTGTTAGGCGGGATGATAAAGCGCGACGCTCGCTGGTATTTCTAGCGCAGTCTCACCTCTAAGCGCAAGGCTTTGAGCTGGCGCACAGTCTTCTCGTTGTCACAGGAAAACTGTAACATTATATGGCTAGAAAAAGAAGATAAAGGTGTAATGCAAGATCCTTAAGTGCTTTCAAAAATCTGTACAGGTTGTTTTACGCTTAAAAATTACTCCGAAAACACGCCTTTTAGCCATTTTCACTCTTCTAAAAACACAGTTTAAAAATATAATCCGATATCATAAGTACATTTCTGCCCTCAGAAAATTCTTAATTGCTTTTCGCAAACAGACCACAATCGAATATCTTGAGTAGTTTTGAAATCGCGTTGTTTTCCCTGAAGCTCTGCGCACCGTGTGTGTGCCCGGACAGACGGCGCCCTTAAGGACTTCTGAGAAGTTATCACTAGGGGCAGGCATTTTTCGCGAATATATCTGAACGCCTATTAGACTCCAACCAAGTATACTCTAACCAGCGGTTTCTTCCTTGTGATTGGCGTTAATATGTGAGAAAAGTCTTTGCCTTATTTGACCGAGCCACTCAGGATGCGTTTGCTCCCCTGCTGAATACTCTGTGATTGGTGTAGTAACAGTCGAAATGCACCTGGAAGAAACTCACCCAATAACGAAACACAAAGACGATCCTAGAGTGTTTTAATTTTCAACTAGTCTTCGAATATTTTCGCGAAATATGCATGGCCCTAGTTATCACTAGGGGCATGCATATTTCGCGAAATATTCCGAAACTTGGTAAGAGTTATAACACTGTAGCATCGTCTGTGTTTAGTGTTTGGGTGGGTTTCTCTCAGGTGCATGTCGACTAGTACAACACCAAACACAATGGTTCAGCGCGGAAACAAACTCGTTATGAGTGGCTCGGTCAAACAATGCGATGGCTTCTCCCACAGACGGCCGCCAATCACAAGGGAGAAACAGCTTGTGCGGGTGTACCTAGTTGCGGTCTAATAGGCGTTCAGATTTTATCGCGGAAAATGTCTGCACATAGTTATAACTAGGGACACCTGTATTTCGCGATTTCATTTCATGTAAAGGTATTTCACAAAACACTGTAGCTTTTTTCTAAGAGTCATGGCTAGGGACACCTGTATTTCGCGAATACATTTCGTATCAAGGTATTTCACAAAATACTGTAGCTTTTTCTAAGATTCATGACTAGAGACCCGGAAAATTCGCGGGTTCAGTGACCTCCAGAATAGACTCCAATATCCTCTACACACTCGGGCAAATTCCAACTGTTCATTGGCTGCTGACTTGTGAGTCGTCTTGACTGGGTGGCCTGTGATTCGACATTTCTATGAGTGAGGGTCTCTAATTGGCCCTCAGTCCTCCAGATTAACAGTGAACCAATGACAGAAGCAGCACTAAGGTATACTAATTTGAATTTTAGCATAACACGAAATAAATCCGCGAATTTTCCGGGTCTCTATGCATGACTAGAGACCTGCAAAATTCGCGGATTCATTCGGTGATAGGCTAGAATTCAAACACATATACCTCTTAGATAATTTTGCTATTGGCTTACTGTTCATCTGGAAGAATCTCAAACAGTTATAAACCCTCAACCAGCAAAGAAGGATAGAATCACAGACAAACCAGCTGAGACGACTTACAAGTCAGCAGCCAATGAACTTGCGTTATTTGCCCGAGTGTTCAGGGATATGTGCAGTCTATCCTGAAGGCCATCGAAACCACGAATTTTGCAAGTCTCTAGTCATGGCAAATTGTGAGGGTGCAGCAGAGTAGTATAGGAAAGTATTAACTGGGACTGGGTTCTGGGTGTGGATTGTGATTGTCTGTCCGCCATATTGGATTGTGACGTCACGGCGGCCATCTTGGATGAGTGTAACGGGACATAGCGTAACGGGACAAGTTTGACCTTGACCCCGGCGGCCATTTTGGATCCGCCATCTTGGATCCGCCATTTTGGATGACGTCATTGTGTTCTCGAAAATTCCGGCATTGTGTTTTCCGCCATATTGGATGATGACGTCACCGTTGCATTTTCCGTTACGGCCGCCATCTTTAACTTTTTTATTTATTATCCGATTTTAATGAAATTTTTTTTAAAATTTATAAAAAAAATTCAATTAATAAAAAATATTTAAAAATCATACATTAACGACACGGAGCTCGGAGTCCTCAGTTCGAACCCGACGAACGCAAAAAAAAAATAAAAATGGCGACCGATCCTTCCTCCGTGGTGACTTTTGGCAGACTAACTCCCACCACTTTTCTTAAAGCATATATATCGTCACCTAGTATGACGTCATGTCCGCCATCTTGTCTTCGTTGCTGGAGACCACCATCTTGTTTTCGTCGGCGAGAGTGCGCTGACGCCATGTTAGTTTAGTTCTTATCCGCTAGAGTGCAGTAATCATTTATTATTACTGAGGTTCCCGCCATCTTGAAATTTGGACGCCATCTTGAAAATCTTTATTTACTATCCGATTTTAATGAAAAAAATTCCAAAATTTATCAAAAAATTAACGTATTTGAATTCCGTTTGATTATATCGTTGTATGTCCTCGGTTCGATTCCCGGCGAGAGTAAATTGTCGATCCTTCCTCCATGAAAGCTACCTAGACTGATCTACCACCACCAGTACAAGGTATATATCATCAACTGGTATGACATCATGTCCGCCATCTTGTCTTCATCCGCTGGAGAGCACCATCTTGTTTTCGTCTGCTAGAGTGTGTCGATACCATGTAGTATAATTATCTGGTTACCAAACCTTTGACCTTGACCTTGAACTTTGACTGTGACCTTGAACTTTGACATTGACCTTGAAATTTGACCTTGACCTTGAAATTTGACCTTGACCTTGAAATTTGACATTGACCTTGAAATTTGACCTTGACCTTGAAATTTGACCTTGACCTTGAAATTTGACCTTGACCTTGAAATTGGACTTTGTCCTTGAAATTTGACTTTGTCCTTGTCGACCATCATGGATCCGACATTTTATGTTCAGTACATGCTACCAGGAGCGACCACCTGCTGGAGTACACCATCTTGCGCGTGTACTCATATTATAGAGTACATTTCCATCTGGTTAATTTTATTCTAACCCGCTACAGTGCAGTAATCATTTATTACCGAGGTGCCCCCGCCATCTTGAAATTCGGCCGCCATCTTGAAATCATGTAATAATGTAGCTAGAAAAGCGGGAAAAAATCCAAAATTCATAAAAAAAATCACTCATTAACTTACATATCGATTCGATCCGCTCCAGTCCTTGGTTCGATCCGAGATCGATGCAATAATGTTTAATTTTATGTAAAAAAATAATAATTTCCATAAACCATGTTCAAAATTCATTAAATAAATTTGTAATCCATATAATGATTGATTGGATCGACTTAGGTCCTTGGTTCGATCCCTGGCCGATACAAAACAACTTTAATTTAAAAAAAAAATACTAAAAAAGTGCTAGGTGTGAGAAAATAAAAACACCACAAGTTCTTTTAAAAAAATTTTATTACATAAATTCAATACACTACTACAAGTACAAAAAAAACACTGACAAATTAACAAAGCCTTTTGGATTCCTCGATTCAAACAGTCTTCTTATTGTACGGACTAAGCCTTTTACATGACTTTAAATGTCTATCCGATCCGGTCATCACCGCAGCCAGAGACGGACTGAAGTTCAAATCACTTATATAGTCTCATTAGCCGGTACAACACATGAGTCAAATCAATAACCATGTTCATTATACGTCTCGGAGCATTTTTTATAATGACGATGTAAGCTATCGATACGTGAAATTAGTTTATTGCACTTATTGCACTGAAATTGTATTCTTTGAACATTTTTAGAACAACCGCTTCTTTCATGTCTGCGAGCATTTGGGGTGATAGTAAATGATGCACCACAGTATTTGCACTGATGCGAAGTACGCTCTTCATTAATTGAAGTATACAATGTTGATGAAACTTCAGCTGATGGTGGAACAGCACATATCGAAGTCTCCTCCAGTGTTGTCAGAGGCGTTGCCAACGGGATCTGCTCCAACATCGTCGGCGCTGACGTCATGGTTCCCGTAGTCGATGATACATCCTCCATCGAGTACGACGTTAAAGTCGGTAAAGATGCCATCGAAGTCTCAAGAACAGGCAATTACACGACTTATGCACCAGAAGAAACAAACTAGGTGATCCCTACACCACCGTCGCCAGTAACAAACTGAGCGTCCTGCTGTCTAGGACTCGCTTATATACATGCACCGTATGGAATAATACGCTAGTCAAATCAAGAACCATCTACAATAATACTAGAGTCAAAACAACGTTAAAAATAGAAGCACCGACTACGAAAAGGCAGCACATTTGGCAGCACCGACAACGAAGAAGGCAGCACATTTGGAAGCACCGACTACGAAAAGGCAGCACATTTGGAAGCACCGACAACGAAAAGGCAGCACATTTGGAAGCACCGACAACGAAAAGGCAGCACATTTGGAAGCACCGACAACGAAAATGGCAGCACATTTGGAAGCACCGACAACGAAAAGGCAGCACATTCGGAAGCACCGACAACGAAAAGGCAGCACATTCGGAAGCACCGACAACGAAAAGGCAGCACATTCGGAAGCACCGACAACGAAAAGGCAGCACATTTGGAAGCACCGACAACGAAAAGGCAGCACATTCGGAAGCACCGACAACGAAAAGGCAGCACATTTGGAAGCACCGACAACGAAAAGGCAGCACATTTGGAAGCACCGACAACGAAAAGGCAGCACATTCGGAAGCACCGACAACGAAAAGGCAGCACATTTGGAATCACCGACAACGAAAAGGCAGCACATTCGGAAGCACCGACAACGAAAAGGCAGCACATTTGGAAGCACCGCCAACGAAAAGGCAATGCATTTTGGATGCACCATCATAAAGACAGCGCATTTTGGAAGCACCATCGAATAAGGAAGCACATTTTGGAAGCACCATCGAATAAGGAATCACACTTGGAAGCTCCATCGAATAAGGAAGCACACTTGGAAGCTCCATCAACAAAAAAAAAAGGCAAAAAGGAAGCACAAGTTACGAGATCTAAGTCTTAGTTAGAAATCAGAATACACGAAATAAAAACCTTAAATTTTTATAATTTAAATTATTTATTTCTTTACATTATACAAATGCAAGTAAAACAAGCCATTATTGTATGTAGCCAGCTTTCCTCAGTTCCTTGAGTATGAAGGATATTTCTTTGATGCACAAATAGTTTCCTGCACAAAGCGAACCATGTAGAAGTCTTAGCCGGTCAACCAATATGTTTGGATCTTTCCATGATGTGTAATCATTCTCTTCTACCACCATCTTCCTTGCACCTTTATAATAAATATTATGATCTATGGTGTCTTCCGTTTTACCACCAACCTCAGGGTAACTTTCATGTTTGAGACGGTGATCATCACAAGCTTGATCAGATTTATTTAATATATCACGACGTTTCCACCGTTTCGGTCTCAGGACACCTCCACATTCTTCGATCTTGGCAGCTTTAGGTGTTTCATCATAGTCTATGTCTTTGTCAACAGCCTCAGAGTCACTGTAACAATCACTGTAGAAGGAATCGTCTTCACCCAATTTACCGTAATAATTCGATGTTGATGATGTCGAAGTGTCTTCATCGTCTTCATGCTTCCTTTTTAGGAGTCCATCATTTTTACAAAGTAGGAAAGATCTACTTGAATTCGGCTGGAATATATTCTCACTTTTCACGTTAAGGATTCTTCCATTGTCTTCATTCTTCCGTAAATCATCAACCTCCTTCAATTTAAGTTCTTTGTCGAGATCGAAAGAGCCAAGAAGATTATTGTGATAATGCAGATCACTCTTCCTTAGGCTAGTAGATTCATCGTTGTCCTCTTGCTTGTACGCAGGCTTGGCGCTACAAGTTCTGCCATGTCTTTTTAGGCTCTCTCTCCGCGTAAACGACTTGCTACATCGAACACAACTTATCATATTGCGCAGAGGATTTTTAACACAGTCATTCTTCTCGTGTTGTCTTTTATTCATTCTCAAGATAAACTCTTTACTGCAAAACTTACACCTATGTTCTTTCGATACAGCGTCAGATCCCAAATCGGAATTCATATTAGTTACTGAGACTAATGCCAGATACCAATTGAGTGTTTTAAATTAAATCCAATACTTAAATAGAAATTTTTTCATATTTCATCAGCGAGAATTAATATATCTCATGCAAAAGTACTTTATGCATGTAGTTCTGCTTTTCAACAACAGATGTCGCCACATGTTGCTTGCAGGTAAATAATATTTAGTTATTTTATGCGGGATGCGGGATGCTCACTAACGATCGCAAAAGAAGGATGGCTTCGCTAGACTCCAAGGAAAAGGAAGTTCGTCTTGCATGTTGGTGCTCCACAGATGTCTCATGGTGTAATATTAATTTGACTGAGTAATGATATTTTTTTTAATTCCACCTGATAAAAATATTGCAAGTTTTGATTTAGTAGCAGAAATTATCGAATTAAATGTAACTCCAAATAAAATGACATGTCTCATTAGACAAAAAAAATCCATGCAGAGATAGATCTCTCACAAATAATCAGGAGCACTCGGTGAAAACCATCAGATGTATAGTCAGGAATAATCAGAAAAACTTGGAGAAAGCCATCAATATAATAACAAGAATAATCAGGAGCACACGGAGAAAACTACCATAATATTGTCAAGAATAATCAGGAGCACACGGATAAATCCACCATAATACTGTCAAGAATAAACGGGAGCACACGGAGAAAACCACCATAATATTGACAAGAATAATCAGGAGCACACGGAGAAAACCGCCACAAGTTTTCTTTGATATCATAAAATTTCAGAAAAAAAAATAATAAAAATAAATAAATAAAAAATTTAAAAAAATGAAATAAAAAAATGCATAAATAGATTCTGCTAGCTTGTGAACTTCTCATTGTTGAGCAAAGATATAGTTCTAGTACAAGCCAGAATTTTATGTATTTTTTTATTTCATTTTTTTAAATTTTTTATTTATTTATTTTTATTATTTATTTTTTTCTGAAATTTTATGATATCATAGAAAACTTGTGGCGGTTTTCTCCGTGTGCTCCTGATTATTCTTGTCAATATTATGGTGGTTTTCTCCGTGTGCTCCCGTTTATTCTTGACAGTATTATGGTGGATTTATCCGTGTGCTCCTGATTATTCTTGACAATATTATGGTAGTTTTCTCCGTGTGCTCCTGATTATTCTTGTTATTATATTGATGGCTTTCTCCAAGTTTTTCTGATTATTCCTGACTATACATCTGATGGTTTTCACCGAGTGCTCCTGATTATTTGTGAGAGATCTATCTCTGCATGGATTTTTTTTGTCTAATGAGACATGTCATTTTATTTGGAGTTACATTTAATTCGATAATTTCTGCTACTAAATCAAAACTTGCAATATTTTTATCAGGTGGAATTAAAAAAAATATCATTACTCAGTCAAATTAATATTACACCATGAGACATCTGTGGAGCACCAACATGCAAGACGAACTTCCTTTTCCTTGGAGTCTAGCGAAGCCATCCTTCTTTTGCGATCGTTAGTGAGCATCCCGCATCCCGCATAAAATAACTAAATATTATTTAACTGCAAGCAACATGTGGCGACATCTGTTGTTGAAAAGCAGAACTACATGCATAAAGTACTTTTGCATGAGATATATTAATTCTCGCTGATGAAATATGAAAAAATTTCTATTTAAGTATTGGATTTAATTTAAAACACTCAATTGGTATCTGGCATTAGTCTCAGTAACTAATATGAATTCCGATTTGGGATCTGACGCTGTATCGAAAGAACATAGGTGTAAGTTTTGCAGTAAAGAGTTTATCTTGAGAAAGAATAAAAGACAACACGAGAAGAATGACTGTGTTAAAAATCCTCTGCGCAATATGATAAGTTGTGTTCGATGTAGCAAGTCGTTTACGCGGAGAGAGAGCCTAAAAAGACATGGCAGAACTTGTAGCGCCAAGCCTGCGTACAAGCAAGAGGACAACGATGAATCTACTAGCCTAAGGAAGAGTGATCTGCATTATCACAATAATCTTCTTGGCTCTTCCGATCTCGACAAAGAACTTAAATTGAAGGAGGTTGATGATTTACGGAAGAATGAAGACAATGGAAGAATCCTTAACGTGAAAAGTGAGAATATATTCCAGCCGAATTCAAGTAGATCTTTCCTACTTTGTAAAAATGATGGACTCCTAAAAAGGAAGCATGAAGACGATGAAGACACTTCGACATCATCAACATCGAATTATTACGGTAAATTGGGTGAAGACGATTCCTTCTACAGTGATTGTTACAGTGACTCTGAGGCTGTTGACAAAGACATAGACTATGATGAAACACCTAAAGCTGCCAAGATCGAAGAATGTGGAGGTGTCCTGAGACCGAAACGGTGGAAACGTCGTGATATATTAAATAAATCTGATCAAGCTTGTGATGATCACCGTCTCAAACATGAAAGTTACCCTGAGGTTGGTGGTAAAACGGAAGACACCATAGATCATAATATTTATTATAAAGGTGCAAGGAAGATGGTGGTAGAAGAGAATGATTACACATCATGGAAAGATCCAAACATATTGGTTGACCGGCTAAGACTTCTACATGGTTTGCTTTGTGCAGGAAACTATTTGTGCATCAAAGAAATATCCTTCATACTCAAGGAACTGAGGAAAGCTGGCTACATACAATAATGGCTTGTTTTACTTGCATTTGTATAATGTAAAGAAATAAATAATTTAAATTATAAAAATTTAAGGTTTTTATTTCGTGTATTCTGATTTCTAACTAAGACTTAGATCTCGTAACTTGTGCTTCCTTTTTGCCTTTTTTTTTTTTGTTGATGGAGCTTCCAAGTGTGCTTCCTTATTCGATGGAGCTTCCAAGTGTGATTCCTTATTCGATGGTGCTTCCAAAATGTGCTTCCTTATTCGATGGTGCTTCCAAAATGCGCTGTCTTTATGATGGTGCATCCAAAATGCATTGCCTTTTCGTTGGCGGTGCTTCCAAATGTGCTGCCTTTTCGTTGTCGGTGCTTCCGAATGTGCTGCCTTTTCGTTGTCGGTGCTTCCGAATGTGCTGCCTTTTCGTTGTCGGTGCTTCCAAATGTGCTGCCTTTTCGTTGTCGGTGCTTCCGAATGTGCTGCCTTTTCGTTGTCGGTGCTTCCAAATGTGCTGCCTTTTCGTTGTCGGTGCTTCCGAATGTGCTGCCTTTTCGTTGTCGGTGCTTCCGAATGTGCTGCCTTTTCGTTGTCGGTGCTTCCGAATGTGCTGCCTTTTCGTTGTCGGTGCTTCCAAATGTGCTGCCATTTTCGTTGTCGGTGCTTCCAAATGTGCTGCCTTTTCGTTGTCGGTGCTTCCAAATGTGCTGCCTTTTCGTTGTCGGTGCTTCCAAATGTGCTGCCTTTTCGTAGTCGGTGCTTCCAAATGTGCTGCCTTTTCGTTGTCGGTGCTGCCAAATGTGCTGCCTTTTCGTTGTCGGTGCTTCCAAATGTGCTGCCTTTTCGTAGTCGGTGCTTCCAAATGTGCTGCCTTTTCGTAGTCGGTGCTTCTATTTTTAACGTTGTTTTGACTCTAGTATTATTGTAGATGGTTCTTGATTTGACTAGCGTATTATTCCATACGGTGCATGTATATAAGCGAGTCCTAGACAGCAGGACGCTCAGTTTGTTACTGGCGACGGTGGTGTAGGGATCACCTAGTTTGTTTCTTCTGGTGCATAAGTCGTGTAATTGCCTGTTCTTGAGACTTCGATGGCATCTTTACCGACTTTAACGTCGTACTCGATGGAGGATGTATCATCGACTACGGGAACCATGACGTCAGCGCCGACGATGTTGGAGCAGATCCCGTTGGCAACGCCTCTGACAACACTGGAGGAGACTTCGATATGTGCTGTTCCACCATCAGCTGAAGTTTCATCAACATTGTATACTTCAATTAATGAAGAGCGTACTTCGCATCAGTGCAAATACTGTGGTGCATCATTTACTATCACCTCAAATGCTCGCAGACATGAAAGAAGCGGTTGTTCTAATAATGTTCAAAGAATACAATTTCAGTGCAATAAGTGCAATAAACTAATTTCACGTATCGATAGCTTACATCGTCATTATAAAAAATGCTCCGAGACGTATAATGAACATGGTTATTGATTTGACTCATGTGTTGTACCGGCTAATGAGACTATATAAGTGATTTGAACTTCAGTCCGTCTCTGGCTGCGGTGATGACCGGATCGGATAGACATTTAAAGTCATGTAAAAGGCTTAGTCCGTACAATAAGAAGACTGTTTGAATCGAGGAATCCAAAAGGCTTTGTTAATTTGTCAGTGTTTTTTTTTTTGTACTTGTAGTAGTGTATTGAATTTATGTAATAAAATTTTTTTAAAAGAACTTGTGGTGTTTTTATTTTCTCACACCTAGCACTTTTTTAGTATTTTTTTTTAAATTAAAGTTGTTTTGTATCGGCCAGGGATCGAACCAAGGACCTAAGTCGATCCAATCAATCATTATATGGATTACAAATTTATTTAATGAATTTTGAACATGGTTTATGGAAATTATTATTTTTTTTACATAAAATTAAACATTATTGCATCGATCTCGGATCGAACCAAGGACTGGAGCGGATCGAATCGATATGTAAGTTAATGAGTGATTTTTTTTATGAATTTTGGATTTTTTCCCGCTTTTCTAGCTACATTATTACATGATTTCAAGATGGCGGCCGAATTTCAAGATGGCGGGGGCACCTCGGTAATAAATGATTACTGCACTGTAGCGGGTTAGAATAAAATTAACCAGATGGAAATGTACTCTATAATATGAGTACACGCGCAAGATGGTGTACTCCAGCAGGTGGTCGCTCCTGGTAGCATGTACTGAACATAAAATGTCGGATCCATGATGGTCGACAAGGACAAAGTCAAATTTCAAGGACAAAGTCCAATTTCAAGGTCAAGGTCAAATTTCAAGGTCAATGTCAAATTTCAAGGTTAAGGTCAAATTTCAAGGTCAAGGTCAAATTTCAAGGTCAAGGTCAAAGTTCAAGGTCACAGTCAAAGTTCAAGGTCAAGGTCAAAGGTTTGGTAACCAGATAATTATACTACATGGTATCGACACACTCTAGCAGACGAAAACAAGATGGTGCTCTCCAGCGGATGAAGACAAGATGGCGGACATGATGTCATACCAGTTGATGATATATAGGGGAGAGTTGGGTAAAACAGGGTAGTTGGGTAGAACGGGGTACCACTGTTATTTTCCGTACACGTGCTGCTATCTGTGTGTACGTTTGGTAAGTTACTCCTCTACACGTCGTCACTAGAGTGAGGTAGTATGAAGTGTCGCACAGTATTCTTTCGTGCGTAATAATGGAAATTACAAATTTATGATGTTTCACTAAAATGTTTAGCGTGTATTGGCTATACAATATTTAATCAGTGGTTGCAGATATATTTTATGGTAAGTTGTATTCAAGTAAAGTATTATATTTGCTATGTTGTGCCATAGTAACCGATGTAATTGACTGGTGTTAAGATTTTCTGTTTTCGTTTTTGCTTGAGAACCTGCATGTAGGGTAAAACAGGGTACACAGGTAATGGGTAAAACGGGGTAGTACCCCGTTCTGCCCAACCAGTTTCCTGTTTTAACCATATTTTCGATCAATTGTGCAAATGACTTTTAAAATTAAAAATAGTATTTTTATGCACACTAAATGTTATACAGAGTTACCTACAGTACATTTATACAATCACCCAAAAGACAACAACTGACCGAGCTAACTCCAGGCCTTCAGAACCGAGTGGAAATGACACTGTCCGTGATATTCCATTGACTGCTGCAACAACTGACCGAGCTAACTCCAGGCCTTCAGAACCGAGTGGAAATGACACTGTCGGTGATATTCCACTGACTGCTGCAACAACTGACCCAGCTAACTCCAGGCCTTCAGAACCGAGTGGAAATGACACTGTCCGTGATATTCCACTGACTGCTGCAACAACTGACCGAGCTAACTCCATGCCTTCAGAACCGAGTGAAAATGACAGTGTAGGTGATATTCCAGTGACTGCTGCAACAACTGACCGAGCTTACACAAGGCCTTCAGAGTCCCATGGAAATGTCAGTGTTGGTAATATTCCTGGGACATCTGGTTTGGTATCTTCACCAACTGAATCTCGTTTAGGCCTATCTGATAAAAACAATCGAAGTGCTTCATCAAACGGTAGCTTCACAATTCCACCGACTACAGTGATGCCGATTCCCCATGCCAAAAGAAACCTGCAGAAGGAAGAGGACGACGACGGGGCAAGGCAGCTGTGCTAACCGACTCGCCATATAAGAACGAACTAATTATTATTCAGTCAGCTTTACCAAAATCTTTAAAAAGGAAAAATCCTGGTGTGTCTAAATCACAAAACAGTTCTAAAAAACATAAGAATAAAGAAGACAGCAACAAATCCATACCAACAGTAACTTTGCGTGTGTCTGATGATGATGACGTTCCTTGCATGTATTGCACTGAACAGTTAGTTCTCCACTTCAAAATCAGATGAAAGTTGGGTGCAATGCTTAAAGTGTCATTCTTGGAGCCATGAAGGATGTGCTGGTGTAGACACAGATGACTGTAGGCCATTTGAATGTGATTTCTGCCAGTTTGGAATATAGACTCTGGCCTTATTTTGTGTTCTGACGGGCCTACTAAGCCATATTAGGCTAATTAAACAATCATATGTTTTGTCAGATATTTGGGTTAACCGCATATGCAAGGTTGTATTATACATAACTAGATTATGCTATTAGACTAACCACTTCCTCAAAATTAACAGTGTTGTGTTATTGTTGTTCAAACAATGTTTGTGATTTTCCGCAAACCAATGTTTTTGTGAAGTTTTACTGTAAATACAGAGGGACATGTAAGGTGAAGGCTTATAATTGAATTTTTTTTTAATTCTCATATTTTTACTGACAATTGTATTTATTTGTCATACTACATGTTGTTCAGAATTTTTTATAATGCACATATTTAATCATTTAAAAATCTGCTTTCTGTACCCCGTTTTACCCAACCAGTTGGGTAAAACAGGGTAGTGTGCATACATTCAAATAATGAAAAATCTCTGCAATAATAATATTTCAGAAGACACAGTACTAGTTGCAGAATTAAACTCACATTATAATCTACGCATGCTGATGGTTTCATACATATACCGCAATATTAAAACAATAAATTTAAGCGATTTATACTAAGTACCCCGTTATACCCTACTCTCCCCTACCTTGTACTGGTGGTGGTAGATCAGTCTAGGTAGCTTTCATGGAGGAAGGATCGACAATTTACTCTCGCCGGGAATCGAACCGAGGACATACAACGATATAATCAAACGGAATTCAAATACGTTAATTTTTTGATAAATTTTGGAATTTTTTTCATTAAAATCGGATAGTAAATAAAGATTTTCAAGATGGCGTCCAAATTTCAAGATGGCGGGAACCTCAGTAATAATAAATGATTACTGCACTCTAGCGGATAAGAACTAAACTAACATGGCGTCAGCGCACTCTCGCCGACGAAAACAAGATGGTGGTCTCCAGCAACGAAGACAAGATGGCGGACATGACGTCATACTAGGTGACGATATATATGCTTTAAGAAAAGAGGTGGGAGTTAGTCTGCCAAAAGTCACCACGGAGGAAGGATCGGTCGCCATTTTAATTTTTTTTTGTGTTCGTCGGGTTCGAACTGAGGACTCCGAGCTCCGTGTCGTTAATGTATGATTTTTAAATATTTTTTATTAATTGAATTTTTTTTATAAATTTTAAAAAAAATTTCATTAAAATCGGATAATAAATAAAAAAGTTAAAGATGGCGGCCGTAACGGAAAATGCAACGGTGACGTCATCATCCAATATGGCGGAAAACACAATGCCGGAATTTTCGAGAACACAATGACGTCATCCAAAATGGCGGATCCAAGATGGCGGATCCAAAATGGCCGCCGGGGTCAAGGTCAAACTTGTCCCGTTATGCTATGTCCCGTTACACTCATCCAAGATGGCCGCCGTGACGTCACAATCCAATATGGCGGACAGACAATCACAATCCACACCCAGAACCCAGTCCCAGTTAATACTTTCCTATACTACTCAGCAGTACGGTGACCACATTCTCATTGGCCCCGTCAAGAGCGGGACGACACCTCTCACCGATCTCAGCCAATAAATAACCACAGGAGAAAAGCTACAGTATTTTGTGAAATACCTTGACATGAAATGTATTCGCGAAATACAGGTGTCCCTAGTTATAACCGATTCATACCCCCCCCCCCTCCCCGATTTTTTCCTCCGCCATGTACTCACTCGTCGGCCAGGCTCAGCTCGCCCAGGCTGGTGTAGTTGTACACGCGGACGGCAGGGGCGTCGCTGCAGTTGGCGGTCGCTCCTGGTTGGTCCTGCGGCACGCTGACGTCATGCAGCTGCAGGGTCAGGCGGTGATTGGCCGGGGCTTCCAGCACGAACACGCACTCGGCCGCTTCGTCTGCGCCTGCGGACAACCGCAGCACACGGTCAATCCGTCGAGCTACCTCTCTGCATACGAGCATTCGGGCAAATGTCATCTGTTCACTGGCTGCCGGCTGGTAGCCTGTTATTTGGTAATTCTTTAGTTGGGGGTATCTCATTGGCCAGGAGTTTTACCTTCAAACTTAATTTTCCTTTCACGAAATGAATACGCAAACGGACCATAAGGATATGTTGCCCTCAGGCCGATTCACATCGGCATTGCCGACAACCGATACGTAATATGCAGGTATGTAAAACAATGCAGAACATTCTCGGATGCGATCCGTGTCATTCGTTCCGTTCGTGCGCCTGCCTTCAGGGTTCCCGCGTTACCTGCCGCGGTGCTCCCGAACTGACGTCATGACTTGGCGAAGGGGAAGGAAGGAACACCCCTTCCCTCCCCTCCCTCCAGCGTGACCCCTCCTTCACAGTTCATATTACCTTTGAATATGTATACTGTATAGAAGTCGCCAGCCCAGCTTAAAATTTCTAATACGGTTTTGAGGTAGTTGGTTAATTCACCGCCGCAATCGCCACCATCTCTAGGGCATCGACTTGTGGTGGTCCCTAGCGGACAAGTCTCGAACTCTTCAAACACCCCTTCCCCCTCCCGTTGAACGACGTTGAGCTGCAGTGAATGATGGATGAGGGGTGCGGGGAATGACAGCGGGCGACAGTGCTGCGCTCTAACGTGTAAATAACAACTAAGACGATACAGGGCGTTACGGCAGCGCACTGCAGCGGTGAAGTTCCCAAGCTGCTCATCATACGCTTCTGATAAACGTAGAGTAAATCCTATCCGCTCGCAACTTCTATACAGTATATATATATTCAAAGATATTACACAGCCACAATGAGTGCTAACTGGCAGCACGACGGGAAACGGCATAAGCCGCCCTTAAAAGACCAGACCTGACCGAACCAATGCGGACTTAAAGTCCAAGTGCCCCAATCCTTGCATAGTAGAACTTCTACCACGCCCCACTCTTCTTTCAGGACCATCCCTCTATTCCTGTAATCCACCTGCTTGTAATAATGCATGACCTTTGCATCCCGCATGTATGTGCCCAGGGTTTTCCCTCTGTCTATGGAGGTTTTACCTGGGCCCAACTTACCTAGTTTTAGTCTAGAATTAAGAGTGAGGGGAGTTAGTCATGGCGAAAACGTCTGCCATGGCTGGCCAATCCCCTCCTAGCACATGATGCACGTGACCTTTTCTGCATGGTTAAAAACCCGCATGTTTAGAGCGTATAGGGCTTGCCCTGAGACGCACTTAGAGTCTTCCCTACCTAGACCCCTCCCTTACACACTTAGTTTTAACTTAGGTTAGGAAAAAAAACGTCCTTCACAGTTCCATCACTATATGTAGTATGATCACTGATCAGCTCTTCGTGAAGTCAGCGTGAGTTGACATTAAAACTCCCCCCGCTTTAAATAGGAGCGTGTTCCAAAGCAGTTAAATGCGCAGTCATTTATATATTTTTTACATTGCGATCAGTTTTTTTATGTTCTTTTTTTTCTTTTCGTCCCCCTTGTTTGTGGTAGTCCACGCTAAAAATTTTTTTAACGAAATGTGCTCTGAGTGGCGGAGAAGCTACGTCGTGAGGTTAAAATGTAGCAGTTCATCGCGGGTATAAAAATGTCGGACGTGAAAATTGTTACAAGATTTCCGAACGTGCTTCCAAAACAAATAAACCACCTCCGAGGAATTTTATCGTCCTTTTCTTACCCCCCTTTTCTTTTCAGTCCTCTCTCACCCCTCCACCAAGGCAACATTCTGTGGTATTTTAAAACTATCTGTCCACAACATCTAATTGGGCTACATTTTGTGGAGCGAGAGAGCTTGTCCCCGACTCTCCCCCCTCCCCGCCTCCCTTTTCCATTGCCGTCCACTATGGGCGGGATGTTTATGCGTTATCGTTAGTGGCGCCCTACGCGTGGGAGGAAGAAAGTGGTAGGTTCGAGCGCAAAAAAAGGAGGAAAAAGGGGGGGGGGAATTTCGGGATGATTGCCAGAGGATCTCGGATAGATGCGCTGGTAAAGAGCGGTGGCGAGGCCAAAAGGGGGGCGGGGGTGCAGATGGGGGGTTAAAAGGGAGCGAGAGAAGCTGGTTCCCAACATTTTCTCTAAGGGCGACGGTGCGGCGGGCGATGGCAAACAGAGTAAGTTATCTCGCGCCATTGAAAGCGCGCGCTGTCCTACAGCTCATCTAAAAAAAAAATCCCGAAAACAGCGCGTTTTGCGTAAGCACGGGTTTTGGGAGACTCGCAAGTTCTTCACAGCCTTTATTTATTATTGAAATCATTCGCACGAAGATAAACTCCTCGGGAGATCACCAAATTAGGTACTATGGAATAGTGATTTCACCGCGGAAAATTGAGACCGACGTTAAGGCTTCAATACGCTTTGTTTATGTTTGCGAAATTTATTACTTCACTGGCTCGGTCCGGCGAAAGAAGACTTTTGGATGGAGTAATGATAACGCAACTGTTGCATTACAGAATGTCTGTTATCTGTATGCAAATAACTACGTCTTGTCAAGTCTTCCAACCATAATAGTTCACAGGATTTAAGAACAGAGGTTTGTTTAATATATTGCAAAAAAAAAATACTTTTCTGTGATAAATGTATTTATTTTTTTACAGATTACCAAAAACTAAGGTACACCTAAACATATCGTGGTAAATTTTACCACCAAGTTGCCCTTCAAACGTATGTTTATTATTTATCATAGTGTACCTTCGCACCAATGGCATACGTTCTTGGATGAGTTAAGTATACCTTTTTAAGTAATAAATATATTTGGCAGCCATGTAGTAGTAAGGCCCACTAATATATGAGCTTATGAAAGCACGATGGGCACTACGCTGAAACTCACGACAGCATCAGACAAGATGGGACGTGGCACGGCGCGACACTATCTTCTCGCGACAGCTTAACACCAAATTTCCATTATGTTGTTTCTTCGCTTTCTCAAACTCAAATTCTTGTCGAGATACTCTTTAGAAAGTGGATTACGTAAAACAGTTATTTCCTGCACTAAACATAGAAATAGCTGCGGTTCAGCTCCATACTGAAGAAAAAAAATAATTAAAATACTTTACACACTCAAAATTAAATAACGAAAACCAGTCTTTAATTCAAGGCAGCCAGAAACAAACTGAGGCATGCCTTTGTTGATCAAATTTGTATACACTCGCGCATGCGCAGAACACTGCAGCCACCACCAGACTTTCTGTCCGCGACGAAGTCGGGGGAGTCGTTCGAAGAATGTCTGATCACGACAGTTTTGTGGCGTCCGATTCCTGGCGGATTGCTTTAATGTGAAGACTTGTCGTGCCGTGCTTGAACGAGTGTTCTCAGCCGTGCGTGTGTCGGCGTGTCGTGCGGCTGGAACGCGGACATGTGGCGTCGAACACGTGCGTGTCACGGCCTGGCAGCTTCGACGGGTGGGCGGGTGGGGTCCCTGGGTCCCTGTTCAATACATTTCCTCGCCGTGCATCCACGCGGAATTGAGAGACGTGAAAACTGTATACTTTTTTGAGGTGACAACGTCTAATAAATCGATGAACTCCGGCTGCACGCACGAAAAAGTGTCCCGTAACGCACATTGTCCCGTTACGCTGTGTCCCGTTACGCTCATTGTACGCTTTCGCCGCATCCATCTCTCTTCCACTCGATTGGAACAACCATCGATTTGACTTTTTCGAGGCACATTAAACTTGAAACACTCCCATTCGTTTCCTACTTTTCCTATCATCGTCCTATCCTTAACAGAATAACACAGATTGGAAGGAGTTAAATAGCAAACATGTATAAAAGTTATAGTTAAAATAATCTCTTCGTTAAAGTAATAAACATATTTTAATTAATGAGTGCAAATAAATGTAAGTTTATCAATTAAATTGTAGATTTCATTTCACTCCTTTGTATTCATACAAAATAGTGATAATTCAATAAAAATTATTCAATTTTGTTCATCAAAGTATGCAATCATTTCATCAATTTTTTGTTAGACGTCGTCACGTTAAACTATCGTCCGTTAACCGACTTTACAGACAAACAATTTTTTTTGTGATAAATGTATTAATAATTTACAGATTACCAAAAAAAACCTTAGCTACACCTAATCAGCTCGCGGTATATTTTACAACCAAATCGCCCTTCAAACGTATGTTCATTTCTTATCATAGGTGTACTTAATAGAGCCGTCGGTAAATTTTACACGGCGTAGAATGGCGAACGTTCTTGTAAAAAAAAACTATGATGTGGATACTGGCCGTAATCAATGCGTTTTAAATGGGAAATACTACTAGACAGTCTGGTCGATAGTGGCGCAGTGGCGCTCCCAGGTTAACATTATGAGGAGGGCGAATGACCGGAGGCAAAAGCGTTCTCAGAGGAGGAGATAGGAGGATATATCCCACCCCCCCTTTCCAAAATCATAAGAAATTTTTTTTGGAAAATATATACCATTTCCACCATCAAAAAGAAAGAAAATCGAAAGCATAACTACCTAATGAAGTTTTGCGTATTCTCCTAACCGAAGTTTTTTCAAATGCTATGGAATATTCGTACGTCCTAGATTAATTGGATGTCCAAATTTTTCGAAAAAAACAACAGCTTCTTAAAAGGTTATTTCAATTTATTTTTGAGAGAGAAGTAACAAAAATGTCTGCAAATGGTACAAGTTAAAATAGTTTAATTCTATTTTTTTAAATTTCAAAATAGCACAATATTATAGGCTAATTATTTCACAAAACAAAACTTTTTTCAATAAATACAAACGATTAATATAAACAGTAAAAAGATTTAAGACTCGACGCTTAAATTAAAAAAATAAATAAAATCATCACAATTTGTTTGCGTTTGTCTATTTAAAATTTAAAATTATTTAATATAACAAAAAAGTATTTAAGTACTTATTTTAGTACTTTTTCGACTTTCATAAGATTCCCAGAAGGCTCTCTCTCTATACATATTCCGTATGTTAGCTTACCAGATGAAGGAAAAAAAAAATTCATGGGAGTTAAAGAGACGGGGAACTCGTCCTTCCCGTAGGAGCACCACTGTAATCACGAAGAATTCCTTCTTTTTTTTCCAAAGTGTTCTTCAAACAAAGCACAACTAGGTGAGGTCTGGACGGCATGCATCGGGTCGTTACCACAACGCCGAAATACCACAACGCCGAAGGTACAATAATGCAATAATAAATGTTGCAGGGTGAGGGGGGGTGGGGGGGTCACAAGAGCAAAATTCAAAAAAAAAAAAAAAACTGAATGAATTTGTGTGCTAACCTTACCTAACCTAACCTTTGTGGCAGTCCTGAAATGACATTTTTCGGCGTTAATGTAATTCGGCGTTGTGGTACACAGCAGTTTTCTAGCTGTCGGCGTTGCAGTCAATTTGGCATTCGGCGTTATGGTTTTCGGCGTTATTGTACGTTCGGCGTTGTGGTGCGTCCCCGCATGCATCTCGCGACTGGCCCGCGCAGTCCACACGGCTGGCTTCTCCGCCCTGTGTGTTCTCACGTCTCGAGGGACAGGCCGTCCGTCGGCCGCTAGGAGGGCAGAGCTCCGGGTGCTACCGCGCCGTTCACAAACAGCTCCATGTTTCACGCGTGAACATCCCAACACTCGGTGCACGGCTTTGGGCAGGAGCGATTTCCCGAAAAATGGAACGGAATTCGATGGACGAAAACACATAACGACAGTGGAAGTCACAGAAATCTCGAAAATATGGCGGACCCACATGATTCGGGAAGCCTAAGATGTACATCAAGTTCTGTCCCTGCCCGATCACGCTCAAATATTCACCTTAGGCCAACCTCGGGTTCATTTATATATATTTATAGTAGTATATAATAGGGCAAGCTGGGACAGGCGTCAGGCGCGAGGATTGAAGATTGTTTACATTGTGACGTCACGGCGGCCATCTTGGAGGAGTGTAACGGGACACAGCGTAACGGGACAAGTTTGACCTTGACCTTTGACCCTCAAAATCCGCCAAAATTGGGCAAAAATTGCCCAAAATTCCACAAAATTCGTCAAAATTTACATTTCTGTGAAAAAAATTCCGCCAAAAATTCTCAAAAAATTCCACAATTTAAAAATCAGGATTTCGAAAATCCTCAAAAGTCGTTTTGTCCTAGAAAGAACCCAAATTCCTAAAAGCGGCTTAAAACTCCTAAGAGCTAGCCGCTCTAAGCCGCAGAGGTCATGACCTTGAAAATTAGGATGCCATGACAGCCATTTTGAATGATGACGTCACCGTTACAATTTCCGTTACGGCCGCCATCTTTAACTTTTTTATTTATTATCCGATTTAAACGAATTTTTTTTTTTAAATTTATAAAAAAATTCACTTAATAAAAATTTAATAAAATAATAATAAAAAAATTACTTTTACGACACGGAGCTCGGAGCCCTCGGTTCGAACCCGGTGAGGGCAAAAAAATAAAAATGGCGACCGATCCTTCCCCTCGTGGTGACTTTTGGCAGACTGACTCCCACCACTTTTTTTCAAAGCATATATATCGTCACCTAGTATGACATCATGTTCGCCATCTTGTCTTCGTTGCTGGAGACCACCATCTTGTTTTCGTCGGCGAGAGTGCACTGACGCCATGTTAGTTTAGTTCTTATCCGCTAGAGTGCAGTAATCATTTAGTACTGTGACACCCACCATCTTGAAATTTGGCCGCCATCTTGGAATCGTGTAATTATTTAGCTAGAAATTCGGGAAAAGTTCCAAAATTCATTAAATAAATCACTCATTAACTTACATATTGATTCGATCGATTCCTGTCCTCGGTTCGATACCCGATCGATGCAATAATGTTTAATTTTATGTAAAAAATAATAATTTCAATAAACCATGTTCAACATTCGTAAAGAGACTTTAAATCATCTACTACCATCATCCTATCAGACAACAAGACCACCATATTGGAAATTCGTAATTGTAATGCTAGAGATTCGGGAAAAAGTTCAAAAATCATTAAATAAATTTGTAATCCATATAATGATTGATTGGATCGACTTAGGTCCTTGGTTCAATCCCTGGCCGATACAAAACAACTTTAATTTAAAAAAATACTAAAAAAGTGTTAGGTTTGAGAAAATAAAAACACCACAAGTTCTTTTAAAAAAATTTTATTACATAAATTCAATACACTACTACAAGTACAAAAAAAACACTGACAAATTACTAAAGCCTTTTGGATTCCTCGATTCAAACAGTCTTCTTATTGTACGGACTAAGCCTTTTACATGACTTTAAATGTCTATCCGATCCGGTCATCACCGCAGCCAGAGACGGACTGAAGTTCATATCACTTATATAGTCTCATTAGCCGGTACAACACATGAGTCAAATCAATAACCATGTTCATTATACGTCTCGGAGCATTTTTTATAATGACGATGTAAGCTATCGAGACGTGAAATTAGTTTATTGCACTTATTGCACTGAAATTGTATTCTTTGAACATTATAAGAACAACCGCTTCTTTCATGTCTGCGAGCATTTGAGGTGATAGTAAATGATACACCACAGTATTTGCACTGATGCGAAGTACGCTCTTCATTAATTGAAGTATTCAATGCTGATGAAACTTCAGCTAATGGTGGAACAGCACATATCGAAGTCTCCTCCAGTGTTGTCAGAGGCGTTGCCAACGGGATCTGCTCCAACATCGTCGGCGCCGACGTCATGGTTCCCGTAGTCGATGGTACATCCTCCATCGAGTACGACGTTAAAGTCGGCAAAGATGCCATCGAAGTCTCAAGAACAAGCAATTACACGTCTTATGCACCAGAAGAAACAAACTAGGTGATCCGTACACCGTCGACGTCAGTAACAAAACTGAGCGTCCTGCTGTCTAGGACTCGCTTATATACATACACCGTATGGAATAATACGCTAGTCAAACCAAGAACATTTTACTAAAATACTAGAGTCAAAACAACATTAAAAAAATAGAAGCACCATCAAAAAAAAAAGGAAGCACACTTGGAAGCACCTTCAAAAAAGGAAAAAAAAAATTGGAAGCACCATCAAAAAAAGGAAGCACACTTGGAAGCACCTTCAAAAAAGGAAAAAAAAATTGGAAGCGCCGACTACGAAAAGGCAGCACATTTGGAAGCACCGACTACTTAAAGGCAGCACATTTGGCAGCACCGACAACGAAAAGGCAGCACATTTGGCAGCACCGACAACGAAATGGCAGCACATTTGGAAGCACCGACAACGCAAAGGCAGCACATTTGGAAGCACCGACTACGAAAAGGCAGCACATTTGGAAGCACCGCCTACGAAAAGGCAGCACATTTGGAAGCACCGACAACGAAAAGGCAGCACATTTGGAAGCACCGACAACGAAAAGGCAGCACATTTGGAAGCACCGACTACGAAAAGGCAGCACATTTGGAAGCACCGACAACGAAAAGGCAGCACATTTGGCAGCACCGACAACGAAAAGACAGCACATTTGGCAGCACCGACAACGAAAAGGCAGCACATTTGGAAGCACCGACAACGCAAAGGCAGCACATTTGGAAGCACCGACTACGAAAAGGCAGCACATTTGGAAGCACCGCCTACGAAAAGGCAGCACATTTGGAAGCACCGACAACGAAAAGGCAGCACATTTGGAAGCACCGACAACGAAAAGGCAGCACATTTGGAAGCACCGACTACGAAAAGGCAGCACATTTGGAAGCACCGACAACGAAAAGGCAGCACATTTGGAAGCACCATCATCGAAAAGGCAGCACATTTGGAAGCACCGACTACGAAAAGGCAGCACATTTGGAAGCACCGACTACGAAAAGACAGCACATTTGGAAGCACCGACAACGAAAAGGCAGCACATTTGGAAGCACCGACAACGAAAAGGCAGCACATTTGGAAGCACCATCATCGAAAAGGCAGCACATTTGGAAGCTCCATCAACAAAAAAAAAAAGGCAACAAGGAAGCACAAGTTACGAGATCTAAGTCTTAGAAATCAGAATACAAGAAATAAAAACATTAAATTCTTATAATTTAAATTGTTTATTTTATTGCTTTACATTATACAAATGCAAGTAAAACAAGCCATTATTGTATGTAGCCAGCATTCCTTAGTTCCTTGAGTATGAAGGATATTTCTTTGATGCACGAATAGTTTCCTGCACAAAGCGAACCATGTAGAAGTCTTAACCGGTCAACCAATATGTTTGGATCTTTCCATGATGTGTAATCAATCTCTTCTACCACCATCTTCCTTGCACCTTTATAAATATTATGATCTCTGGTGTCTTCCGTTTTACCACCAACCTCAGGGTAACTTTCATGTTTGAGACGGTGATCATCACAAGCTTGATCAGATTTATTTAATATATCACGTCGTTTCCACCGTTTCGGTCTCAGGACACCGCCACATTCTTCGATCTTGGCAGCTTTAGGTGCTTCATCATAGTCTATGTCTTTGTCAACAGCCTCAGAGTCACTGTAACAATCACCGTAGAAGGAATCGTCTTCACCCAATTTTCCGTAATATTTCGATGTTGATGATGTTGAAGCGTCTTCATCGTCTTTATGCTTCCTTTTTAGGAGTCCATCATTTTTACAAAGTAGGAAAGATCTACTTGAATTCGGCTGGAATATATTCTCACTTTTCACGTTAAGGATTCTTCCATTGTCTTCATTCTTCCGTAAATCATCAACCTCCTTCAATTTAAGTTCTTTGTCGAGATCGGAAGAGCCAAGAAAATTATTGTGGTAATGCAGATCACTCTTCCTTAGGATGGTAGATTCATCGTTGTCCCCTAGCTTGTACGCAGGCTTGGCGCTACAAGTTCTTCCATGTCTTTTTAGGCTCTCTCTCCGCGTAAACGACTTGCTACATCGTACACAACTTATCATATTGCGCAGTGGATTTTTAACACAGTCATTCTTCTCGTGTTGTCTTTTATTCTTTCTCAAGATAAAATCTTTACTGCAAAACTTACACCTATGTTCTTTCGATACAGCGTCAGATCCCAAATCAGAATTCATATTAGTTACTGAGACTAATACCAGATACCAATTGAGTGTTTTAAATTAGATTCAATACTTAAATAGAAATTTTTTCATATTTCATCAGTGAGAATTAATATATCTCCTGCAAAAGTACTTTATGCATGTAGTTCTGCTTTTCAACAACAGATGTCGCCACATGTTGCTTGCAGGTAAATAATATTTAGTTATTTTATGCGGGATGCGGGATGCTCACTAACGATCGCAAAAGAAGGATGGCTTCGCTAGACTCCAAGGAAAAGGAAGTTCGTCTTGCATGTTGGTGCTCCACAGATGTCTCATGGCATAATATTAATTTGACTGAGTAATGATATGTGTTAATTCCACCTTATAAAAATATTGCAAGTTTTGATTTAGTAGCAGAAATTATCGAATTAAATGTAACTCCAAATAAAATGACATGTCTCATTAGACAAAAAAAATCCATGCAGAGAGCGGTTTCTCATAATAGTCAGAAACACTTGAAGAAACCACAGGAATGATTGCAAGAACACGAGAAAACCATCAAATGTGCTGCCTTTTCGTAGTCGGTGCTTCCAAATGTGCTGCCTTTGCGTTGTCGGTGCTTCCAAATGTGCTGCCTTTTCGTTGTCGGTGCTGCCAAATGTGCTGTCTTTTCGTTGTCGGTGCTGCCAAATGTGCTGCCTTTTCGTTGTCGGTGCTTCCAAATGTGCTGCCTTTTCGTAGTCGGTGCTTCCAAATGTGCTGCCTTTTCGTTGTCGGTGCTTCCAAATGTGCTGCCTTTTCGTTGTCGGTGCTTCCAAATGTGCTGCCTTTTCGTAGGCGGTGCTTCCAAATGTGCTGCCTTTTCGTAGTCGGTGCTTCCAAATGTGCTGCCTTTGCGTTGTCGGTGCTTCCAAATGTGCTGCCATTTCGTTGTCGGTGCTGCCAAATGTGCTGCCTTTTCGTTGTCGGTGCTGCCAAATGTGCTGCCTTTAAGTAGTCGGTGCTTCCAAATGTGCTGCCTTTTCGTAGTCGGTGCTTCCAATTTTTTTTTCCTTTTTTGAAGGTGCTTCCAAGTGTGCTTCCTTTTTTTGATGGTGCTTCCAATTTTTTTTTTCCTTTTTTGAAGGTGCTTCCAAGTGTGCTTCCTTTTTTTTGATGGTGCTTCTATTTTTTTAATGTTGTTTTGACTCTAGTATTTTAGTAAAATGTTCTTGGTTTGACTAGCGTATTATTCCATACGGTGCATGTATATAAGCGAGTCCTAGACAGCAGGACGCTCAGTTTTGTTACTGACGTCGACGGTGTACGGATCACCTAGTTTGTTTCTTCTGGTGCATAAGACGTGTAATTGCTTGTTCTTGAGACTTCGATGGCATCTTTGCCGACTTTAACGTCGTACTCGATGGAGGATGTACCATCGACTACGGGAACCATGACGTCGGCGCCGACGATGTTGGAGCAGATCCCGTTGGCAACGCCTCTGACAACACTGGAGGAGACTTCGATATGTGCTGTTCCACCATTAGCTGAAGTTTCATCAGCATTGAATACTTCAATTAATGAAGAGCGTACTTCGCATCAGTGCAAATACTGTGGTGTATCATTTACTATCACCTCAAATGCTCGCAGACATGAAAGAAGCGGTTGTTCTTATAATGTTCAAAGAATACAATTTCAGTGCAATAAGTGCAATAAACTAATTTCACGTCTCGATAGCTTACATCGTCAATATAAAAAATGCTCCGAGACGTATAATGAACATGGTTATTGATTTGACTCGTGTGTTGTACCGGCTAATGAGACTATATAAGTGATATGAACTTCAGTCCGTCTCTGGCTGCGGTGATGACCGGATCGGATAGACATTTAAAGTCATGTAAAAGGCTTAGTCCGTACAATAAGAAGACTGTTTGAATCGAGGAATCCAAAAGGCTTTAGTAATTTGTCAGTGTTTTTTTTTTGTACTTGTAGTAGTGTATTGAATTTATGTAATAAAATTTTTTTAAAAGAACTTGTGGTGTTTTTATTTTCTCAAACCTAACACTTTTTTAGTATTTTTTTAAATTAAAGTTGTTTTGTATCGGCCAGGGATTGAACCAAGGACCTAAGTCGATCCAATCAATCATTATATGGATTACAAATTTATTTAATGATTTTTGAACTTTTTCCCGAATCTCTAGCATTACAATTACGAATTTCCAATATGGTGGTCTTGTTGTCTGATAGGATGATGGTAGTAGATGATTTAAAGTCTCTTTACGAATGTTGAACATGGTTTATTGAAATTATTATTTTTTACATAAAATTAAACATTATTGCATCGATCGGGTATCGAACCGAGGACAGGAATCGATCGAATCAATATGTAAGTTAATGAGTGATTTATTTAATGAATTTTGGAACTTTTCCCGAATTTCTAGCTAAATAATTACACGATTCCAAGATGGCGGCCAAATTTCAAGATGGTGGGTGTCACAGTACTAAATGATTACTGCACTCTAGCGGATAAGAACTAAACTAACATGGCGTCAGTGCACTCTCGCCGACGAAAACAAGATGGTGGTCTCCAGCAACGAAGACAAGATGGCGAACATGATGTCATACTAGGTGACGATATATATGCTTTGAAAAAAAGTGGTGGGAGTCAGTCTGCCAAAAGTCACCACGAGGGGAAGGATCGGTCGCCATTTTTATTTTTTTGCCCTCACCGGGTTTGAACCGAGGGCTCCGAGCTCCGTGTCGTAAAAGTAATTTTATTATTAATATTTTATTAAATTTTTATTAAGTGAATTTTTTTATAAATTTAAAAAAAAATTCGTTTAAATCGGATAATAAATAAAAAAGTTAAAGATGGCGGCCGTAACGGAAATTGTAACGGTGACGTCATCATTCAAAATGGCTGTCATGGCATCCTAATTTTCAAGGTCATGACCTCTGCGGCTTAGAGCGGCTAGCTCTTAGGAGTTTTAAGCCGCTTTTAGGAATTTGGGTTCTTTCTAGGACAAAACGACTTTTGAGGATTTTCGAAATCCTGATTTTTAAATTGTGGAATTTTTTGAGAATTTTTGGCGGAATTTTTTTCACAGAAATGTAAATTTTGACGAATTTTGTGGAATTTTGGGCAATTTTTGCCCAATTTTGGCGGATTTTGAGGGTCAAAGGTCAAGGTCAAACTTGTCCCGTTACGCTGTGTCCCGTTACACTCCTCCAAGATGGCCGCCGTGACGTCACAATGTAAACAATCTTCAATCCTCGCGCCTGACCCCTGTCCCAGCTTGCCCTATTATATACTACTATTTATATTTCTGTTTATTTTAATGTAGCTATACTAACCTAACGAACCGCCCATAGTATTTTAAAGTGTTTTAATGTAGCTAACCTAACCGACCACTTTTAATATTTGAATTAATTTTTCCTGCGCAAAAATAAAACAAATCCCGAGGTTGGGCGAAGGTGAATATTCGGGCGTGTTCGGGCAGGGACAGAACTTGATGTACATCTTAAGCTTCTCACATGATTCATCGGTGTATATGTGTGTGTGTGTGTGCCAGCTGTTTCGAAATTCCGTGTTTCTTGTCTCCTTGTGTCGCGATTAATTTATTATTTATCATTACTGCGTGTTTTCCCTCGTGTATTGTTAACAACGATGCTGTTTCGTGTATATTACCAAGACTTACAAGGTAACCTACATTCAAATATATTATTCCTTTATTCTATATTTGTCACGAGTCAATTTTATTTTTCGATTCTGACATTTTATTTAATGTATTTGTTACTTATTCTTTCTTACTTGTAATTTTTTTTTTTTTGCTTTCTACATCTTCGCAATTTTTAGCGACCTCTGCTTCGTAGCTGTTCCTAAACTAGCCGAAGCGCATTAAATGCACAATCTTTTATTTTTGTTATTTAACTCACAATGCCTAAACCACGCACACGAACTACTATGTTACTATTGTTCCAAAATCACCCGAAGCGTATCAAATGTACCGACTTTGAGAAAACGTATAGGGAATAAATTGGATTGGGTTGGTTTGGGTTGGTATTCGGTTCGGTTAGGTAAGGTTAGGTTATTACCATCTTGTTAAACAGAATTATAGTAAGGTTTTAAAAAGGGGAAACATTTTTGCAGTCTTTTTTTCCCCTTGAATGAATACTTTTCGTATATTTATCACGAGAATTCCACATTAAATTTTGTATTCGAGTTACGTATTATAAGTTTATTTCCAATATGAGAACACATAAATTTGTGCATTGCCGAGGATAGAAGTTTACACGCCACTTGCGAATACTAAAAGACCCGCTCATTTTTTTTTTTATTAAAAATGTCACTTGTATCAAAAAGGTTTGTTCAATGGTCTCGTCTATAACTTGTTCTTTTTGGTCAGTGAAAAAGGCAGAAACGGGTATTTTCACGGACTTTCTAGGTATCAAAAATTATACACACATCATAAGTGGCATGGGGAAGTGTAAGAAACCTTTACCTTTAAAATAATTACAGCATAAAACTGAAGAGTGGCCGTTTAAAGTCTCATAGAGGCTCGTTACCGACGAGATGTCTGCACGCCAGTTCGGTGCCTGGCGCGTAGAGGCTAATAGGCGTGTGATTTGTTAGCCAGTATCGCCCTTAGCGCCCCTGTGATTAAATAGCTCGTGCGCCTGACGAGGCGGCCATCTCAAACATGTTAAAAGACTTAGGACTCAGTCACATGATTTTAAAATGTACATGACAAAATATTTGCGTTTGTATAGTTAAATTTTAAAAGTATAAGTTTAGTTACTTGTTTTTGAGTTTATTTTTCGACTGAAATAAGATCCCTATAAAAGCTTCATTAATATTTCATATATTATCTTACCAGATGAAAAATATGGCTGCTATATGATACGGTAAATTTCTTTCAAAAAGAATGTATGTTCAACATAAGTAAATAGAATTTTCTAAAAAAATTTTAAACTAGGCCTACACCACAGATTACCTTTGAGCATTGCCTTTAAAAACTTTTTTTTTTCAATTTATTTATTCCATTTGGTTCTCCATATCCATACTGCACAGAAATGTTAAAAATTCAGCTTTGCCAGCTAATCATGCAAAAAAAATTAATGTACTACATACATACATGCAGTTGGAGACTGCTGAGAAAGTTTACAAATCTAGCCGTGTGTAACGTGAACATGGAACATTGAGCTCACCCGGGTAGTCCCACCAGCCGCTGGTGCCGTGGCCCCAGCTAGCCGCCACGTGTCGGAACTCGGTGGACAGCGTGTCGGCGGACAGCTTGAACACGGAGAAGCAGGGCTGCAGGGGGCTGCGGGGCTCCAGGGCCGGCGCGGGCCGGGGCTGCTGCTGCTGCAGCCACTCCTGGTGCCACTGCTGTTGCTGCAGCCACTGCTGGTGGTAGCCCGGGGCGCTCGCCGACGTCACCGCGAACAAGCTGGCGAGCACACCTGCCGTGCTTACACCCTCGCCCGCTCCCAACAACACACGCGCATACCTACACAAACACGAGGTGTGATCGAAAAAAAAAATTTGTTGTCTGTAAAGTCGGTTTACGGACGATAGTTTAACGTGACGTAATAACAAAGCATTGATGAAATTATTGCATACTTTTATGAATAAAATTATATCATTTTATTGAATTATCACTATTTTGAATGGATGCAATGAATGAGTGAAATGAAATCTACAATTTAATTGATAAATTTACTTTTATTTGCACTCATTAATTCAAATATGTTTATTACTTTAACGAAGATTTTATTTTAACTATAACTTTTATACATGTTTGCTATTTAACTTCTTCCAAAGTATGTTATTCTGTTAAGGATAGGACGATGATAGGAAAAGTGGGAAACGAATGGGAGTGTTTCAAGTTTAATGTGCCTCGAAAAAGTCAAATCGATGGATGTTCCAATCGAGTGGAAGAGAGATAGATGCGGCGCAAGCGTACAATGAACGTAACGGGACACAGCGTAACGGTACAATGTGCGTAACGGGACACTTTTTCGTGCATACAGCCGGCGTTCATCTATTTATTAGACGTTGTCACGTCAAAAATACTGGTAGTAAATTTTTATACCCAGCAACTTTTGACGCTATGTCTATTTTGAAGTACCAACCTCTGATAGCCTGATCCGTTGAGATAGTCAGTGTCAAGTATGAACAAGTTGTGACCTGTCAGTCGGCTTACAGAACCGGAAGAGTGAGGTCTAGCCGCCATCATGGATAGAGCAGACCCGGAAATTTCGTGGATTCGTCTGGTCTCGGGGGCGGAATTCAAAGTAATAGGTGTGCTCAACCCAAATTTTGCTCTCCCATTAGCGAGAACAATAATTTCATCCTTGACTTCCTGGATGGCTTACTTCTCTCCTAGCTGGGCATCGTTGTCTCGCGGTCGTAGATGGGCGTGTCCAAATAACTGCGGTCCAATCGTATACACAGTGTGAGAGTGTGAATGTTTGCATTCTACACTTGCGTCTGAATGAACGCGCGAAATTTCCGTATCCCTAATCATGGATGTCGAACAACGCGTTAACAATAAATTTTGTTTGCGAAACGGAGACCAGATAAATGTGTCTTCCTGAAAGTATTATCTTCTGACGCTATTCCTGACTTCGAAAGGTCCATGGCAGAGCAGCTGAAGGCCTTCCAGGAATACTTCCAGTCGTGGAATCAACACTGGGACGAGTGCACATCGCTAGCCAAGGAGAGTATTTTGAAGGAGATCAGCTGAAATTTTATGTAAGTAATTACTTTGTTCGTAACATAATTATTAACCTTATTTTTAGATCACACCTCGTAAGCAATATGACGGGACAGTCCAATCTGTATTATGTATCTTTGTGTTTTACGAAGTCCTCTATTTTATCATGATCTGAATGTCAGCTAATGCTTAATCAGAGTTGGTTGCAGCTAGATGTGCGGTCTGAACACTACTATGTTTGGAAGTTAAGAATTTAGTGGACAAGATGAATGGTTTTTTTTTTTTTTCCAGTAAAAACCCGAAATTAAATACTAAGACACGTTCTGAAATTTCAGACAGTAATTGAGCATTTTAAGCCAAACGTAAACGACTACAATGTTTTTTTTTGTAAATGAAACAGTTATATGCATGTAAAGTTAGTTGAATATATTTGTACATGTGTACATTTACTGTATCACTACAAAATAGAGTTGTCAGTAATACTGGGTTCATATTCTTACCCAGGCATTTATGCTCTGTGTTGTCCCAGTACAATCCAATATCTAAATTTATTTCTAAACCGTTCCCTAAAGAGTTTTCCAGTATTAACTACGCAGATTAATACACATAAAAACAATTACTGAATATTCTATAATTTTTCCAATGGTTTAAAAAATTATGCTTTAAGGAAACATTAATTAAAATATAAAATCATGTGTCAATTTTCGCAATAATCACTATTATCTCGAAAAACAATATTTGCAAAAATAACCATATTCATGTGTTGTAAAAATTTACAATACCTTTCTTGCAGTATTAGAAAATATTTCATTTCAACTGGTTTCCATAGCAACATTTTGTAGAAGTACAGAAAAAAAATTGCTGTGTACTTTATAATGCCTGTTTGCGTCGACTGCTCGAGAACTGATTATTAAGAACGACAAAACATTAGGAATGCGATTCAAACGCTACATATAATATTTGACCACGCTTCTTGTTAACTGGAGATTCGTTTGCAATCTTACATTAAACAAAACTTAACACTCTCGTGTGGTGAGTTTGGTAACGATACTCAACAATTATTAAAGAAACGTTTACAGTGTTCATATTTATAACACAAATCTTCCATTTTTTAAGGTGAGGGCTGAAGACCGTCTCTTGGCGAAACGAGCCCCTGATTCGATCATTGTATCAATTTTGGATACATAAACTTGTAGTAGAACTCTAGTTTCAAAAACCAATCATGATGCTGAGCTTGATAAAGACGCGCTGAACCGAAACAAGTGTAAAAAAGGCTTTACAGAATGTTTCTGTTTTACTTCCCCTGCTCATTATTCTGGGAGTGGGGTGGCCCTTTGAATAATCACGCATGAACACAGAGAAACATTTTGGCTCCGTCACACTAAGTGAAAAAAAAAGAGCTAAATTTAGCATACGGGACACGCAAGGGCGTGCAAGTAAAGAGTTGGGAGGGGGGGGGGAATCACTATGACCGATGAACGTGATAGTTGATGAGGCGATTCGCTGAAGAAAATAGACACGGAGATAACACCACGCGCGACGCGGAGTGACGAATACAAGAATACAAGCCTCACCGAGACTGAGGGATCGGCAATTGTCAGCTGCGATGACAGACAATCACAATCAAAAGCGATAATTTTTTATTTAAAAAAACTTTCTTTTGAAATGTAAGGGTATGCAAGTAAAGGGTAAAGTTAATAATAATTTAGTGTTAGATTTTTAACCTTTTTCGTATATAAATATTGTGTAAGTCTCAAACAATATGTTTATTTTTATATTTTTATATTAATATTTAAGTCATTTAATTATGTTGCAATTCATACGTTACAAATGTATTTTATTTTTATTTGTAAGTAATTTGTATATTTAGTATCTTCTAGGTTTTTGTTTTTATCTAGTTTATCTTAGTTATATTTACATTGTGTTTTCTAATGTATATATATATTGTAAACTTTCTAAAGAAGACGAACAAAATTCGAGTCAGTGCGTTAATTTGCGCTCGGCTAGCCAGCGAGGGAATCTAACCCGTTCGCAGTGCTACTGTTTCGTTAGCTGCGGGGCGATACACATCTCTCTCTCCCTTTCTCCTGTTTTTCGGCGGGCGGCAGACAGGCTTCCACGAGCGGAAGGCTACGTCCAGGTCCTGTCGGGGAATCCATTCGCATGGCGGGTGATGCGCGTGACGAACCCTGCGATGATACGTCGCTATAAAGACTGGGTATGATCGCCCGTCATCTCCGGTCTCGCACTAGCCCTAATAGCGCAGCAGTACGCCGCTGGTAAAACTCGGCACTGTTTATTACCAACCTCCCTAATTACACAACAATGAGGCGGGTCCGCCTCATCATTTCCTTCATTTTTATTTAATAATTTTTTGTAAGCTGCATTTCATAATTTTTGCTTATATTTAATTTTTAAATTTTCGTTTTATAAGTTTTTTTTTTTTTTTGCTGCATTTTCACGCCCAACAGACGTCTTGTACTTGGGCTCTCGGTGCGTACCGTAATCACGGTAGAACGTAATGTTTTGCCTGCACGCCGCAACGAGGCGCTGCTGTCTAACTGGAGTTGTGCGTCGCCAGCCGGCATTGCAATCGCGCCGCGCCGCTCATTGTGCTGTTGGCTCTTCGTGTGGCATGGGCGGAACAGACATCGACTCGGGCGAGACCTTTTGCGCGAGGGGATCGCACAGACAACTTCCCTGTGCTGTAGCAGCGAGGCGTCACGGGAGGACTGCAGCACGCGAATTCGTTGGTAAGGAGTCGTCCCACTAATATCGGGTCATGTTGCGGGCACCAAATTATAAACTAACTTTAACTTTCTTTATTGTAACAGTGCTAAGTCAGTCACGGAAGTGATTACCAAATGTTCGATGATTACCATAATTGTGCTGACCGCAACAACCCATTTGTATCCAGCCATTAACGACTATTGTGCTAATTCAACGCCCATTTCGTCAGTCAATAAACCTTGCTCAATGACTAACGCATCTTTTGGGTGTGGCTGTGCCTACGCGAAGTAAGATTGAACACAGCTTACACGTACCGAACTCTCGCTGAAATCTATAGGTCAGGCACATTTCTCAAGTGTTGGAAGTTTTAACGAGCACTTCTAACTCCTTTTTAGCTAATGTTAAATCTTAGGGAAGTTTACAAAGTCCCATTTACTTAGAACTACTGTATGCTGTTTGTAGTCGTCAGTATTGTGATTATTTAAATAACTGAATGTTGCACCTGCGGTCTAGGGGTTTGTAGACGAACTATAGTTTAGACACTACTGCTGGTGGTGTCTACAAGCAGACGTCCGTCTCCGAGACTAGCAGCAAATTGCAAGAGAATTTAGCGTGTCTTTATACACGCGCATAAGCGCCATGAACTTTATTGAGAAATTATTTAAATTTTTTCATGATATTTTTTTAATTAAATTACTTAAACATATACTTTCCCGTCGATAAGAACTTTGTTGTTCTATTTGGTGGAAGTTACGCATTTCGGTGTAACGAACTATCTTTTTTCAGAATTTTCTGGTAAAATGTTTTAAGTAGGGCTGATTTTACTGGTAGTGTGGTGCACCACAGCATTTAGGACTTGCTATAAATTTGCCAGTGTAAGCACGTGTAAAACCATAATTATGTATCTAAAACCCCTTTTGAAGATTTTAGTGGAATAATAATTTTTATTCATTTTGCTGCTTTTACTTCAACATCCTGTCTTCTTATAAGTTTGTTGCCCTGCGCCTGCCGTATTTTACCGAAGCTCTACATATGATATTACTTGAACCATTTAGGCGAGTCTCGATTGTTCAGGTTAAATTTTTTTTATGGACAAACGTCATCCCTGGTTACACTGTATGATATAGGAACCTCAATAACGGACACAAAGGAGGAATCCGCAAATCCACTCATAAAACAAGCCAAGTTCAGCTGATATCAACAGTTAAATTAATTGATAGCACAGAATTATACAGAAAAAAAAGAGAGTCTTTCAGTACCCTCCAGTTATTTGTAAAAATCTAACTTGGTATCGAGCAAATCCATGTGTTCTCTTGTTGTAAATTAACTCTCGCGTAATACAAAACTCGGACACGAAATTTAACGTAAAAATCTTTAAAATAATGCCGAGCGTTATTATATATATAATTGTGTTTTCAATTCAATTTCTTGACGCGAATCACACTTAGTTGCCCCACCCGCCATTAGAATTTGTTGCCGAAGCAGCTTCCTCAAAAGCTGGATCACAATGCCCCGACGGGTCCGACACGACAGGCCCGACAAACTGTCGTGCAGCATCTCCGCACGACAGATTTAAAAGTGTAGGGTCACAATACCGCGTCAAATTTAACCCGACGATTTTCAATTTGGCCTTCGACAAATCGCGCCAAGATAAATACTTCAATTAAAATGCATTATAGAATGCGCTAAAAACAAAGTAGGCTATTTTATTTATTATTGACTGTTGAAGTGCAAAAAAAAACATTTAGTCGTATGTGATACGAAGTAAGGTTAAGTTGATTCGTAAAACAAAGAGTATTTTATTATAGTTACAAGGAAACAAGATAAAGATATGTCAGTGAGGGACAGAAAAATACTCCTGATGTTAGCTGTGCGAAGAATTAAAAAGAAACGAAATGAGCTTGGACTTAATTAATTAGAAGTTCTTCGCTGAACTCGTCTATTCTTAAATCCAATCTTCACGATAATAATGTCTAACCATAAATACGATGATATCTGTTTATGTTTATACAAACAGACTAAGGCAAGCTACAAATCTTCAATTCACCCACACGTAAAACGAGTTTTCACTTTTCAGCAAAAAGATTTACCAAGTAGGTAAATATTTTTGAAATTTAGTTCTGTACTGTTTCCATTCCGTTGACATTTTATTTTCTGTCGGGCAACCTGACACGACGAAATTAGAAATAGAATCTATTCCTTGCTGGCCCTCGGGGTGCGTATTTTTTCGGGGTGACGTCACGGCGAGCTTGTATTTCATTGGCTATTGAACTTGTCGGGCCTGTTTAGTCGGGGCATTGTGATTTCAGCATAATATCGAATCATTCGATTCGCAGAGCAAAAGGTTAAACTATATAATGAAAGGACTCCGATAAAAGAGAAAAAAATACATGGAAAAATATTAAACCCCTGACTTCAGACCTGATTTTCAACAAGAAATTTTTATTATAATACTGCACCATGTAGTTAAAATTCATCAACAACCAAATACTATCAAGTTTCCCCTTTGGCTTTGTGAACTGTCTTTTGTGCCACAGATGGCATCACCGTGGTTACGCATTTTCGTTTGATTCGACTTCTGTGAAATTTCAAGAAATTACTCTTATACGAATGCCGTATCCCGAGAACATAAACCCAGACAAATATAGTGCCACTGAGAGAAAGAACTGTTTGCCTCAACAAAATATCTGTTTATATAAGGCGAAATAAATATAATTTGTTAATTCAAGCAAATATTTTGTAGTAGGAAAGATTCTCTTGACCCAACAAAAATGTTGTTTTCAACTCAACTGTATATTTGGTTAGGTGTAACAAATCATTTTTGTTACTTACCAAGTTTGGTTAAGCTAACAAAGTATTTTGTTACAGCAATTAGATATTTGTTTCGCCATATACAAACAAATATTTGTTTGATTCAAACAAACCTTTTTCTCTGTGTGGGATGACTAAAATTAGACAGTTGTGACAAGAACGGTAAATAAAGAAGAAAATAAACAACCAAACTTTGACAACACCACGACAAAAAAAAAACACGAACCATACGAAGATACTAAACAGATAATCCGGACAACGCGACGATTGCGATAATCAATCGAAGAACGTAAGAATTTCGTGTTCTGTTCAGTTCAGTTTGGAACACTAGTAGTGCTCCGATGTGGCGGCAGATGTGTGATGATTAGAGACCTGTAAAATTTGCGATTTCAAATCCCTAAAGGACAGACTCCATGATCATCTATGCACTCGTGCGAATTACATCTGCTGATTGGTTACCGACTCGTAACACCTGTTGACTGGAATGATCGTGATTCGCTAATTCTTCTGTTAAAGATTTTTCATTGGCCCAGAGTCCTTCAGATGAACTGTGGCCCAATCACTGAAGCAAAATAATGTCAAAAGTATTTGGACTCTATCCTATCGCGAAATGAATGCGGTAATTTTACAGGTCTCTAGCTGATGATGCTCCGACTCACCAGCTGAGGAAGAGCAGCATGTCGGTCGGACGAGGTGCGGGCGGGGACTGCGGGGTCGCGCGCTCCCGCCAGCCGTCGGTCGGCGTCCATGGGGGCGTCGCGACGCCCGCTATCGCCGCTGCGTTGCGCCAGCGTAAAAGGGAAAGTTCCGGCGCGCCCTTATGGGGCGTCATTGTGAGGGCATCGCCAAGTTACGTAACGCAATGTTTGCAACTCACAAACATACCCGCTCTCTTTCATCAACGGCCTTTACATTAACGTGTTTTTATAGGCATTTTCGTGCGTCACATCTCTTCCGTACGAAACCATGAGTATAGACCCAAAAATTTCGCGGATTTGTCTGGCCTCAGGGCAGAATTTAAAAAAGTCATAGGTAGAGTTCTGAAAAATTCGTGTAATAATGAGACTGGTTTGCATACCATTATACACATGAACTGTGCCCTTATTGGACCACACGTAGTTTTTACCCGCCTCCAAAAAAAAAGAGCCAAATGACATCATTTCGAAATTATAATGATCCAATCACATGCAATCCGTCGGGAAGTTAAAATGTGACAGCAAATAATGGACAATAGACATTCACTTATTTGTGAACGATAGCGTGGAGTTTATCCTGGTACCAGAAAATAACGCGAATTTTTCATGTCTCTAGTCATAGGTGTGCTCAACTCATGTTTTATTTCTCATTGTTAATTGGCACTGTCTGATTCGCTTACTTATCTACTAGCTGGACATTGTTTGCTCACGATTGTAGAAAGGCGTATCCAATCATGATCGCAGTGCTAGAGTGTAAAGGTTTGTATTGTAACTTGCGACTAAATGAATGCGCGAAATTTCCGTATCTCTTCCTATGAGTACAGATTGAAAAAATTCGCCTTATGTTACCTCTATGATGGACTACACAGTTCTACGTCTACTCGGGCTGATGTATTGTGAGAGGTCCCAAAATAGTAGCCTGTGATTCGATACAGATTTTTGAATGTTTTTTTTTTATTTTCCTAGGAGTCCTTCGGATGAGTTGTGAACCAATAGCAGAAGCAACTGTAAGGTATACCTTTTTTTAATTTTTTTCCTATCGCTAGATGAATCCTCGAAATCATCCGGTCTCTACATATGAGTAGGTACAGCCACGATTGTTTAACAGATTCATTGAAAGGCAAAGTATAATTGAATCACATACTTCAGTGCTCTTGACTCGCCCGTCACGACTCTGTGCCTGTTATAAACGAAGAGAAGAAGTTATTAACATGTCACAATCACGTGTGAACCGTCAAAGGTGAACTTGTGATACTTAGAAAAATTAGCACTGTAATAAGGTTGGACTATTTGAAGGCAACCTGGAGTGAAATTAATCCGTCAAATAATCGTTGTTCTGCCCATGAGTCAGAAGTGCTGTGTATTACCGTGTGTAAGTCTGCTATAGCCGACTGGAAGCTCTATCCGTGGAGTAAGGAATTGACAGGCGATGGCATGCTGGGACATATGTTGCGACACCAATACATTGCGGAGATGGTACTCGACCACGTCTGATGTCGGTTAGTGAATATAGTGAAGTGAATAAACGGGCCCCTCCTATACCCGCGCATACGTACATTCGGTGGGCAGAGCTTCAGAAAAAGCTACGCTATTTGAAAAACAAAACTGCTCAAAATATCGAAGTAGTGTAGGTTTACGAAAAGCATTCAATAACACTCTTAAGGGCTGAAGAGTAGTTCCGTTTCTGTGTTTCGTTTTAAAAACTGCATTTTCAGAAGAGTGAAATATCTCTAAAAACGCGTGTGTTTCGGAGCACTTTTCAGGCGTGAAACATCCGGTACATTTTCTTGAACGCACTCGAGTATACTTGCGTTACGCCATTTTCATTTCTCCGCGATATGATGTTATGGTTATCGAACAAGTCACGTAGTTGCCCTGTGCACGCATGGCCACCCCTTGGTTCTATCGTCTTTATTCCTGGGGTGGCGATGTGTCGCTGTCTTCGAGTCACGGTGATGGCGGACAAGCCTTCTGTCGCGCCGAAGCGGCACTGAATGAAGTGTTTGTCCAAGCAGCGCTGCGCCGTGTTTGAGGGAGCCGACCGAAAGGTAGCGCTAGAGTCTGGCGGGGGGGAGGAAGGGTGGAGGGTGATGCCACGTGTTGCAGTAGGTGTCAGGCGTGTGATGGCAGCTGTTCGTTCGAATCTGCCGGCGAGCTGCAGCTTGGCTTCTTGCACGACCAAGTCTTTGACCCAAAGCCGCCCGCCTGCCCGACGCCTGCGACACGAACAGGGTTTAGGGGGGGAAGGCCCGTCACAAGTAGTACATGCAGTCCCCCTCCACACTTTCTCCCGTCACGCCAGAAGTACGGACCTTACAGAGCGACAGGCGGTGTCTCTGTTCTCGTGGTTTTTACGACTCAGAGCTGTCTGCAGACCGTCTTCAGACTTATCCTCGCACATTGTCGTGCCTGTTCACAGTAGCCATGTTCCAAGTTGAGCTCACGAAAATTGACGCAATAATTCAGTTAATTAACCCCTCAATTTTATATTTTTTTTCAACTTAGCTTTCAGCAGTGTGGCACTGATTTATTTTTTCATCCCGTAAACAATTTGTGCAAATATTTTAACTGACACTGCTAAACTTCTACCGTTAGTGTTAAATTATTTCGGCTCAAAAATAGTTTTTTAAGAAGCCAAAATGTATGACGAGTAAAATTTTTCACGATTTTCCTAAGCATTGTAAGCATTGATATAATCGTTAAAAATTTAAAATCGGATACGTTAGAGCCACAACACCTGCGTTTGTTCGTGATTTTCTCATGCAGAGAAAAAGTTTCCAACGTTATAATCATGCTTATCTAATTAAAATGTTAAGTCAGTGTTTTAGACCAATACATGTTTTTCGTGTGACGGAGCTTATATATGCTTGTGAAGGGAGGGAAGAAAAGTGGCAGGAAAAAAGGAGGAGAAGTGGTGTTGGAATAAAGAAGATCACAGACGCTGGATAAAGGTTTCAGACTTGTATATCCATGTTTGTTCCTTACACTCCACTTTAATAAATTTAACATCATAAAAATTCGTATTTAACATCAGGGTCGTACACAAAGGGATATAAACCCCGCCTAAACCCAAATCCTAAAAAATTTTGAAAGCAAACAGCGGGCTAAATGGTTCTCCGCCCCCATTTTTTTACTTCCGAAATAAAATTCTGCGTACATCCTGCTTGTTAGTTAATATTCTTCTTCTAGATGGTAATTTTTTTCGCGAGCTCTATTTTTATGATCACCAATATTCAATAACATATATCATATGTAATTCAAGGCTCATGAGTGAAATAAATACGCGCGTACAGCTTCGTGAACCATTTCTCAAATTTCTCAGGAGGCAATTTCAAACTATTGTACTTTTTTGAATAAAATTGTGTTCGCTGAATTTGGAGGTTTTGAAAATACCCGCTAGTGTGTCTGTAAAATGCATGAACGTTTTTGTTGTGATAATTTAATAATGTGTGTGAAGTAAACTAACAAATTTATTTTTGGCTAGCAAATAACCCGTATCAATGCCAGTGAAAATTTCAGGATATCGCTGATATTCTACAATCGTAAGAAAAATGTGTGATTAATTACAAACGTTGAAGATCTAATTTAGATTATTTATACTTTAATTTCTCTTTCATTTAATTCGTTTATCTGCACAGTAAAATTCAAATAAAATTTCCCCTGTTTCACCTCATTTGAGATAACTAAGATATTTGAAACAGTTTTTTAAATGCAGTATACATGTATCAAATTTACTATATTAGTATCAGTATATTAGTAGTTAATCTATATCCGTATCTGTAGGGATATCTATCTGATAATTCATAATTAAAAATGTAGAAAATACAGTACAGTGATGTTGTTAACCAAAAAATCCAAAACTCATCCCATTTTTACTACTTCAGGTATAAAATCCAATATGTATAAAGATTCACATTCATATTTAATTTTAATTCATCTTGCCAAATGTGCCTATCATTATTCAAAAGATTCCATCAGTTTGATTAAATAATTAAATATAAATTATTTATAATAAAAACAAGTTACATCCTCTCCACCTCCAAAGGATGGAATTTCAGAAACTGGAAAACATAGTTGGTAGGTTTGGTATTTTTATAAATCATACAAAATACTATACTTCACATTGGATTAGCATCAGAGATAGAATTTTTATATTAAAACAAAAAATCTCCTAATAAAACCATTAATTTTACTATCTAGTATATAATAGTTCCTCCGAGATCCTGTGGTTTCGGTCAAAGGTTAAGGTCACACCCATCCAAGATGGCCGTCGTGACGTCACAATCCAAGATGGCAGACCGTGAGAAACCTGAAAAGCACTAACAGGAAGGACGAATTTCTTTCTCCTTGGAGACTAGCGAAGCCATCCTTCTTTTGCGATCGATAGTGAGCATCACGCATCCGGCATAAAATAAATAAATATTATTTACCTGCAAGCAACACGTGGCGTCATCTGTTGTTGAAAAGCTGAACTACTTGCAACAAGTACCTTTGCATGAGATAAATTAACTCTCACCACTGAATTGTGCTATTTTAGTCAGTTAGAGACATGAAGTTTCGTAGCCACGCGGCTAATTAGTCAAGCAGTCTCGTAACCATGCGTTCTGTAAGCTTCATAGTCCTATAGCTTCACGATCACGTAACCTTGAAGATTGGCAATCGCATAGTCTCGTAACCTCATGGCTCGTAGTCTCGTAGTCATGATGCATTGGATCCCCGTAGACTTGAAGCTACGTAAGCAAGTAGCCTGGTAATCTTATAACATAAAACTGATGGTGCAGTTGGAGCAAAAGAGAAAATTCCGTCGAAGACAGATACGGTAATTGGAGCCTTGTAGACGAGTAGCTTCGTAATCAAGAACTCATGCAGACTTGAAGTCCTGTATCCTCGCAGTCACGTAAACTTGTGTTCTAGAAGCTTCGTAGCTCTGTAGCCTTGCAGTCTCGTAAACTTGAAGATTCGTAATCGCGTAGTCTCGTAACCTCATGGCTCGTAGTCGCGTAGTCATGATGTATTGAGACCTCGTGGAATTTTAGCTATGTAGCCAAGTAGCCTCGTAGACTTGTAGCTACGTAAACAAGCAGTCATGCAATATAATAACATAATGCTGCTGGAGTATTTGGAGCCGAGTAGACTTGTATTCTTGTAGCTTCAAAGACATGTAGTTTCGTAGCCACGCGGTCTTTTAGCTATGCAGTCTCGTAGCCATGAATAACTCGTAACCAGCTAGATTTTTTAAGACTCGTAGCCTTGTGGCCTCATAGTCTCTTAGACTCGTAGAATTTTAGCCAAATATATTTGGAGTTGATGAGACAAAAGACAGTTGGAGCCAATGAATATTGGAGCCAATGACAAATGTGCTGCCTTCTCGTTGTCTGTGCATCCAAATGTGCTGTCTTTTCGTTGTCGGTGCTTCCAAATGTTCTGCCTTTTCGTTGTCGGTGCTTCCAAATGTGCTGCCTTGTCGTTGGTGGTGCTTCCAAATGTGCTGCCTTTTCGTTGATGGTGCTTCCAAATGAGCTGCCTTTTCGTTTCGGTGCTTCCAAATGTGCTGCTTTTCGTTGTCGGTGCTTCCTTTTTGTTGACGGTGCTTCAAATTGTGCTTCCTTTTTTGATGGTGCTTCCAAATGTGCTGCCTTTTTGATTATGGTGATTCCAAATGTGCTGCCTTTTTGTTGTCGGTGCTTCCAAATGTGCTGCCTTTTCGTTGTCGGTGCTTCCAAATGTGCTGCCTTTTCGTTGACGGTGCTTCCAAATGTGCTGCCTTTTCGTTGACGGTGCTTCCAAATGTGCTGCCTTTTCGTTGATGGCGCTTCCAAATGTTTTTCCTTTTTTGATGGTGCTTCCAAATGTGCTTCCCTTTTTTGACGGTGCTTCCAAATGTGCTGCCTTTTCGTTGTCGGTGCTTCCAAATGTGCTGCCTTTTCGTTGATGGTGCTTCCAAATGTGCTGCCTTTTCGTTGTCGGTGCTTCCAAATGTGCTGCCTTTTCGTTGACGGTGCTTCCAAATGTGCTGCCTTTTCGTTGACGGTGCTTCCAAATGTGCTGCCTTTTCGTTGATGGTGCTTCCAAATGTTTTTCCTTTTTTGATGGTGCTTCCCTTTTTTGATGGTGCTTCCAAATGTGCTGCCTTTTTGTTGATGTTGCTTCCAAAATGTGCTTACTTTTTGTTAATGGCGCTGCCTTTTTGATTGGATTCTTGGTCCTCTTGTAAGCATAAAAAACATGATCTGTTGGTTTAATTGAATATAATTAGCTGACGATGAGGAAGGTCGTGAGGTTCGGAAATAACTGGTCTATACGTCTGACATTGATTATGACCCGGTCTCTCGGTCCGAAGATGCTTGGTCTATATGTATGTATGGCTTTGCACATGAACGGTTTAGAGGTTATTCAGATTATCGAAAAACTAGACTTTCATGTTAGGCTTATCGACAACGTATTTAATTGGTCGAACATTGTCGTACATTAACTTGTGTTTTATTTTTGAAGAGAGAATGATTTATTAACTCCGCGAAAGGTAATGGAAAAACAGAATATTAAATTTATTTTATATTTAGTTACACTTGTCACTGTTCAAGTATCGAATCGAGGGCAGGAATCCAGCAATTCAGTATGTAAATTAACGAGTAATTTTTTTGATGAATTTTGGATTTTTTCCCGAATTTCTAGCTAAATAATTACACGATTTCAAGATGGCGTCCAAATTTCAATATGGCGGGAGCACCTCGGTAATAAATGTTTACTGCACTGTAGCGGGTTGGAATAAAATTATCCAGATGGAAATGTACTCTATAAGACGAGTACACACACAAGTTGGTGTACTCCAGCAGGTGGTAGCTCTTGGTAGCATGTACTGAACATAAAATGTTGGGTCCATGATGGTCGACAAGAACAAAGTCAAATTTCAAGGTCAAGGTCAAATTTCAAGGTCAAGGTCAAATTTCAAGGTCAATGTCAATGTTCAAAGTCAATGTCAAAGTTCAAGGTCAAGGTCAAAGTTCAAAGTCAAGGTCAAAGTTCAATGTTAACAGTTGAGGACAAAGGTATGGTGACCAGATAATTATACTAACATAGTATCGGCACACTCTAGCGGACGAAAACAAGATGGTGGTCTCCAGCGGATGAAGACAAGATGGCGGACATGTCATACCAGCTGATGATATATGTACCTTGGTATTGGTGGTGGTAGATCAGTCTGTAGGTGGCTTCTGTGGAGGAAGGATCTGTTGTTTTTTTTTGCTCTTAGCGGTTTAGAACCAAGGAAGGGTATCGAACTAATCAATCGGTATATTGCTTACAAATTTATTTGATGAATTTTTGAATTTTTCTCGAATCTCTAGCATTAAAATTACGGATTTTCAAGATGGTGGTCGTAACGAAAAGTGCAACGGTATTTCTAAAGATTTTTATTTTTTAATTCGATTGATTAATTTTTTAATGATTTTTAAATTTTTTCCTGTTTTTCTAACACAAAAATTACGGTTTTTCAAGATGGGGGACATGACGTCATGCTAACTGATGATAATTGCTTTGGAAAAAAAAGTGGTGGGAGTCAGTTTTCCTGCAGCCACTGTGAGGGAAGGATCGGTCGCCATTTTTATTTTTTTGCCCTCACCGGGTTCGAACCGAGGACTCAGAGCTCCGTGTCGTAAAAGTTTGTTTTTTAAAAATTTTTATAAAATTTTTATTAATTGAATTTTATTATAAATTTTAATATTTTTTTCATTAAAATCGGATAATAAATTTAAAGATGGCGGGCGTAACGGAAACTGCAACGGTGACGTCATTATCCATGATGACGTCTGAGGCTTATCGTAGGCTGTAGACATGGATGCTTAAGCCTACATATTGACATTTCTAGACGCTGGGATTTTTAAGGACTAAAACGGGAAATTTTCCCTCGAAACGGGAATTTTTGAGTCATATTGAGTCATTTTTGAGGAATTTTGAGGAATTTTTTGAGTCCAAGATGGCGGACGACAACGCCGGCCGCACACCACACTCCTACTCCTGATCTCGGAGGAACTATTATATACTACTTTATATTAGTAGTTAATCTGTATCTATATATGTAGGGGTATCTATCTGATAATTCATAATTAAAAATGTAGAAAATACAGTACAGTGATGTTGTTAACCAAAAAATCCAAAACTCATCCCATTTTTACTACTTCAGGTATAAAATCCAATATGTATAAATATTTACATTCATATTTAATTTTAATTTATCTTGCCAAATGTACCTATAATGATTCAAAGGATTCCATCAGTTTGATTAAATAATTAAATATAAATTATTTATAATAAAAACAAGTTATATCCTCTCCACCTTCAAAGGATGGAATTTCAGTAACTGGAAAACATAGTTGGTAGGTTTGGTATTTTTATAAATCATACAAAATACTATACTTCACGCTGGATTAGCATCAGAGATATGATTTTTATATTAAAACAAAAAATCTCCTAATAACCCCATTTAGTTTTACTATCTAAAAAAATGGCAAAAACATGCTATGAAACTCATTCATTGCGTAGGTTAATCTGGCTCAGTTTCTTATCGCTTGTCTGATTTGTTTCAGATTTATGATCTATTATTACAAAACCAACTTACCCCCTTAACAACCCCTTCGCCGTCTAATTACCCAAACTGGTAACAACATGCACGTCATTGTGTAGGTTATTCTTGCCCCTCCCCGAACTTCTTTTTCTACGGAGATATTTAATTTATTATTGTTTTTAATAAAACCGTACCTACCGCTTTTTCACCCATTTAATAGACGAATTTTGAAAAATGAAAATAAATACGTAACTCTATATACATTATGTTTATTCTTAATTTCTGGTCGCTAGTTATATAAGATTAGGATGAATACATTTTTTTTAACTTAATGGGGTTTATTTCCGCAAAAATGTAAAAAAATGGGTTGATAGTTCTGGTATTATTATTATTATTATTATTATTATTATTGATAAGCAATATATTTTCTTATGTTTGTTTAACTTAGGAGATGTATTTTTTTTACTTTAAAACTATATGTAACTTTTTTTTAAACCCGTTAGGGGTGGAAATCTGTAAATATATATAGTCTAGTTCTTAAGTAAGTGAAAGACCTTACTATTAAAAAAGTTAAAACACTCAAGTTGTTTTCGATTGATGCCGGAACAAACAGACAAACAAACAGACAGACAAACAAACGAACAGATGAAAATTTTAAAAGTTATATTTTTGCGTTGTAAATATTTCAAATAACCATTTCCAAAAGTTTTTGTGTATAATTTCATCCAATGTATAACTTTTTTTATCTCTATATTTATTATTATTAATAGGGCACATTATAATACACGTGAAATGCGCACATTGCATATAAATAATTAACGTATAATTCTTTGCTGAAAAAAGGTGTTTTTGTTTCTACAGAATTTTTTTTCCTACCATGGACTTGTGATAGTTTGCGGTTTGATGAGGTAAATCTGTTGAGATAGCTACGGGAAATTTGGTGGTATATAAGTGGCAATTTCTGTAATGTCATTTATTGTCACATGAAAATATATGTTTATTGCATGATTATTGCAGTGGGGAAGATTGATTTGATATATTTTAATGGACATACACAATTGATGCTATTGTGTATGTCCACAAATATGTTTTCAATAAATGATTTTTCTGTCTGGCAGCAGATAATTTCAATAAGTTCACACAAGCATACCAGAGTCTGTTCGGGAAAAACAACCAGTAGGTATAAGAACACACACTGTTAATTATACAATAACATCATTTCCCGAAAAGATAGTCGTAGAAATTTGAATATCAAATACATCCTATAATAATGCAAAGAAGGAAAAAACAGAACATATTTTGATGATCTTACGTACGTACTGAACTAAAACAGTTCGATACATGACATATAACTAAAAGCGTAAATTTGAAGCTCTTTTTTTATTTCAGTTGAAATTGTACAGTGAATTAAAATTGAAATATTTTTTGTCTTCCTGAATCTTTCAGTTTGTTACATTTGATATCGCTTTTGAATAGAAAATTTCTAGTTTTAAAAAAAATATACCAGTCCACACTATTGTGATAATTGCGAAAGGAGTACAAAGTAATTAATTATTTTAAGTTTGTGTTGAACCTAAACGTTGGTGTTACTCTAGGTTAAATAATAACGGAAGCAATTCATTTGTGTGATTTGAATTACGAATCATTTCGAAGTAAAATGTAATGCAGATTTCGAAACAAATTAGTTGTATAATTTACTTCTTTTTTTTTTCACTGATTTAAAAAAGCAGGTTTTTTACTGATTTATTTAAAACACAAACGTTTTTTAACTTCTTAACAAACAACTTAATTTTTTATATATTTTTTTACTGTAGTTACTGGCGAACCGTGTGAAGAGGAATGCGAAAATTAACGAGATACACTTGTGTATATGTATATGTATGTGTTCTGTTGAGCGAGCGGAACAGGTTGCGCTAGGGTCGGGTCCTGCACCGTGGAATCCACGCAGTTGAGGGCTTCGCCGACAGAGCGTGCTGGCTGTTAGTAAAGAACGACACGGTATCTCTTTGCCACGCGCATCATCGGCGAAACACATTGATTAGGTACTCGCGTGTGTGAGCATAGCAAGATTATGACAGCTAATGTGGTAAGCCGTGTTAAAAGGAGGGGAAAGAGTTGGTAGAAATTTTTTTGTGGGGTTTGTGAGAGTTTGTCGGTAAAATAAAAGTGGTATTATTACTTTCGTTTTATTCCTTATTATTACTGTCAAGAATTTATTTTTATGTGCAAATATTAAATTTTAAAGAACAGAAATTAAAAAAAAACTATTTTCTACTATTTACTATTTGCGAGGCAAAATAATAACGTATTGTTTATTGTAAAAATCCGTCCACACAATACTTCGTTTGCTGGTACGATGAAAACCATTTTAATAAATTAAATAAAGGCCTAAACTATTTCTTGTTCAACTCGTTCATTTATAATTAAGAAACTGATATAATTTTGCTTTTGAGCAAGAATTTATGAAAATTGCTACTTTTCAAAATAAATGTATACACTTATTGCATTAAACTTGATTTAAAATTCCAATTTTAGTGTGGATATCAAATTTTAGTGTGGATATCAAATTTTAGTGTAGTTATCGAATACATTCTATCTAAATACTAGGTACTAAGAATTCAAAATATATAACAAGTGTAATTAAACTATCTACCTCGTTACGAAGTGAAAATTAATCGTCAGATTCAAACTCAAACTGTGACAATTTGAGTTATTTACTGATATATTTAGAGAACGATTCACTTTTTTTTGCTTTTTTTTAAATCTGGAAACAGAAATATCTGGGGGTATTTGTGACTTGAAACCACACGAAATTCATTCTTTAAAAATAATTGTGTACATATTATTAGTAATATTGAGTTTGGATAGATAATTACAGTAATTTTTAACCAGGGAATTTGAATAAAAATACTGATCAGCTCTTCATGGACTTTCTTACGGGCGCTGATGTTAATCTAGCTAGATCAGCTTGGCCCCACCAGTTCAGTTTTTTTATCTCAATTCATTGCTAGCTGCACAAAGCAGCGAACAGAAGGGTTTACTCCGATATAAAATTACGTTAACGTGACGGAGTGAGCGAGACCTAACCCAGCAGCTTGATTGCTTCACTGTTAGGTATTAATAAAAAAAAAACGAAATAACAGTCTAGAAAGTATTATCAGAGATCCTGCAAGAGCGAGATAGCTAAAACTTATTTGTTTCATTTAACAGGATGTAAGGGTATTCACATTGTGCTAGAGGATACGTCTTCAGGAACTAATGAATTACCAATGCCCGAGAAGGAATTTGATCCCTTGACCACAGAGGCAAAAGGTTTATACGCTTACCACTAAGCCTTTGGATCCGGGAGCAGCAATATGCAAGTGCTTTATTTATGGGCCATTGTTTAGTCTTATCACTAGATATCAAAAAAATTACGCGGCTTCAATGACCTATAGGATACACTCCATGATCCTCTAAGCCTTTGGGCGAATTACATCAGCTCACTGGATACTGACTCGTGACACCTGTTAACTGGAATGCGTTTGATTTGATACTTCTTTTGTTGGAGGTATTTCAATGGCCCAGAGTCCTTCAGATAAACTGTGGCACAAACACTGAAGCAGTAAAAAAAGCAAACGCATTTGGATTCTGGCATATCGCGAAATAAATCGGCATTTTTTTACGGATCACTACAAAAAAAAGTAGGCTGAAGGCAACGTCCACCCCGTTTCCCACTTGCGGCAAGCACCGGGTTTGACCTCACAAAGTATCGAATTAGTATCGCTTTGGTGGGAGATGAGTGGTCTGACTTTTTCTTTATTCCTTTATTAACTTATTATATTTGAATTAATTAACATATTCGCTGACTTGTGACATTTGTAAGCAAAATTTGCCAGAAAATTTCCACTTGCCTTACACGGGACTTGTACTCATGAGTACCCTTTCAAACGAGGCGGTTTGGTTGATTCATCAATGTTACCTGGTTGACTGCTGCGTGAAGACTCTTTTTGGGCTGGTTTAACACCAGGCAAATTGTGGGATCAACTTCTCTTCCCGACGAGAGCACTACTTGTGCTTGCTCACGTCCAAGAAGAGAGGGGAAAAAAAACTTTTTTTTCCGCAGTTTTTATGCTGTTAAAGTCAGCATAGCATTTTCGTACCACTTCCCTCCAAGCTTCTCTCCATTTAATGTTATCACTGTGTTCCTCACACCTCATATCTAGAGCCACGGAATTTTCGCGGATTCATTTAGTCGCAAGCTAGAAAGCAAACCTCCACACTGTCGCACTGTGTTCATGATTAGACCGCAGTTAACTGGACACGCCCCTCTACGACCGTGAGCCAACGATGTCCAGCTAGGAGAGAAGTAAGCGAATCAGGTAGTGCCGATTAACAAGGATAAAACTGTTCTCGCTAAGAAATCAACCAATGGGAAAGTAAACATGGGTCGAGCACACCTATAACTTTGATTTCTATCCTGAGGCCAGAGGAATTCGCGAAATTTTCGGGACTCTACTCATACCCCATATCGCGGGACAACTGCTCCTCACTGAAACCGAGAGGTGGTACTCCCTCGCTGAACTCCACTAGGCGACTGTGTGAAGGACGAATGCCAGTGTTGTCTCTTGTGTCGAGTCTACTGGTGAGTGGCACAGGCGCCGGTTGGCCGCCCGCCAGAGCTGTCGAGCTGTCTGCGTGTGAAGGGGTTCGCTACATCACTACACTCCTTCACACCCGTCCGTTCAACCAGCGCAGGGGTCGGCAGTCTTTCCAGTGAGATGAGCCAAATATTAAGTAAACAGTTTCCCTAATTATTTTAGAGAGCCGCAAATTGTATTTTCTCTGTATCTGCATGGAATTTTACGACGATAAATATAACGAGATAACATATTGTATTCAATAATTAAACATAAAGTCTTAAAAATAATGACTACTTCGGAAATAAACACATAAATGTAAAAAAAAAAATATGTGGTGGTCATTAGTGGAGCTCTATTGATGAAACAAGTAAACCAATATTATTGTAATAATTAATTATTAAATTATAAAAGCAACAGGGTGATGCTGGTGGGTGGTGAGATGGCAGGGGTGGGAGCACGCAGACTGAGGACATGCGATGTGATTGGGCCGTTTTGTTTTGTTCAGCCTTTTTTGTTGAGCTGTGGCAACGCAGTGAGTTGTTGAGCCGTAACATCCTATGAAAGCGCGAGCCGCGGTCTGCCGACCTCTGGTCTAGTAGAATCAACTATTCGCCTCGGTTGAAAGGGGCCTAACTCGTCGCACTGTACAATATCGGAGGCATCGTGATAACAAAACCCACAACAAATTAATTAATTTAGCCACGCACTCGAAAGTGTTTCTTAACACACGTATTCACAAGACGAAATTAACACTAGTAACAAGAATTATAAGACAACGTGTTTTCAAGTCCGGACCGATTACAGTAAAACAATTTTTAATATAAATAAATCACAACACCAAAAGCACATAATGTAGCGAATTCAGATGACTCTAAGCGCAAACAAAATTGGACAGTCCAATCTGGCTGAATCCTGCACAGAAACTCCAGAAAAAGGTTTACATTTTCTGGTCCGATAGAATGAGCCTAACCCAAGCGCTCTGCGCATGCGCTCCAAGAGCCTGCTTGCCCTGGTCGTAACGGTCACTCAGGCTTCTAGATATAATGCGCCTACCGTAAGCTGGCGAGCTACCGACTGCAATGCGGAGGTCGGTTCGCATGACCACCGTTGCGCTGCTCTGTTCGAAGCTGAACTGAACGACTTTTCAACGAAGAACGCGTTCCAGATATGACTGGATCTACTTAGAAACCACACAGTAGTACGACTTTTGAACTTCGAGTTTCTTGGTGAACAGTAAACACGCGCAAATGGGATGGAGGAACAGTATATTTTGCTGTAAACTTGACAAGTTTTTGAAGGTTTCGTTAACACTTCAAGACTTGTCTAGCAATTTTATGTTGACATTTATTAAAATAAAAGCCCGTAAATCTGCTCATCCATCCATAAATTCACGAATATTACCTACTGGGTAATTTGTGTTGTTCGTAAATATAAGTTATATTTATTAATTACAGTATATTAAATGTGTTAATCTGCCATAAATTAAATTTGTAGATGCAAATTTATTCTGTTAAGATTTGGGATTTCTGTTAATTTTGTTGATGTGCACATCTTTAATGTCAAACACATTTCATTGGGTTTTAAAAAAATGACTTATACGTGTATTATAAAGAATGAGTTGAAATTCGACCGCCAAATATCGGCTACAGGTTCATCATAAGTAAATAGAAAGTGGAAAACATATATATGACTTGTGGGTTAAAGTCTTATGTGCTTCTGAAAGCCTGAACAACATTTGTATTGTAAATAATAAAGTATATAATATACATCACTGGGCGTCTAGATTATTATTAATTGAATATATTTCTTAAACCACAGCGAATCTGTAGCAAAATTATTTTATTGAAATAACTTTGGGTAACACCTTTATTTTTCACATTTTTTTTGATGAGTTAATCACCCCTAACTATTTATGTGAAATTATTTTACGACAGCGACAAATTTGGCGTTAGTGTATATCATCGTTTTATTAAACAATATCCAGACGCTAAATGTTCTAACTTAAAACTTTATCTATCATTTACAATAAAACCGCTGTTCAAAGACGTTGGGAATCACTTTAGAATTTAGTGGTATGTATGTATGTATGTATGTTTTCAACTTGTTTCGTCGTGATTAACCTGCAGCAGAAATTTTTGATCGAATTCCCCACTCACTCTGTATGTAACTTATTAAGTTGACTTGTTCTAAATCTCAGAGCCTATGCTCACGTGGGATCAACAGATTGTAAATAAAGTGAATAAATGAATGTAAACGTTTGAAACAGCGAGGCAGAACTGGGGAGCTGGTGGTCGGACAGTGTGCACTCAGCGAGCATGCTCGACGGTGCTATTTCATTTCTACGATCTAGGCAGCTCACAACCGTTTTTTTTTCTCTCTCCCCACTCTGGTAGTGGGCTGTGGGGGCTGTGAGGGGAAGTTAAAACAAAATGGCGCGCACTGAAATGCTCGAGCCAATAAGGAAATGTTAAAGAAAAAAGAAAAATATCAACAAAAGTTATATAGTAAAGCGTATTTTCGAGTAGTTCCATATGAGAAAGTATCCGGGGACCAGAAGTCCCAGAGCCTCATGTGGGATCAACAGATTGTAAATAAAATGAATAATTGAATGTAAACGTTTGAAACAGTGAGGCCTTTGAATACATATATACTATATAGAAGTCGCCAGCCCAGGTTAAAATTTCTAATACGGTTTTGAGGTAGTAGGTTGATTCACCGCCGCAATCGCCACCATCTCTAGGGCATCGACTTGTGGTGGTCCCTAGCGGACAAGTGTCGAACTCTTCAAACACCCCTTCCCCCTCCCGTTGAACGACCTCGAGCTGAAGGGAATGATGGGTGGGGGGAGCGGGGAATGACAGCGGGCGACATTGCTGCGCTCTAACGTGTAAATAACAACTAAGACGATACAGGGCGTTACGGCAGCGCACTGCAGCGGTGAAGTTCCCAAGCTGATCATCATACGCTCCTGAAAAACGTGGAGTGAATCCTATCCACTCGCGACTTCTATACAGTATATATATTCAAAGGTGAGGCAGAACTGGGGAGCTGGTGGTCAGCGAGCATGCCCGACACGACGAGGTGAGGCACCGGTCTGACCCCCTGGGGTGTGAAGGGGTCGAAGTGCAAGGGGCGAGGGAGACACACACCGCCCGTCCAGGATGAGGCCACTGTTCCTGGTGTGAAAGTCTGTGCTCGCAGACGCCGCGCCGCACCTTTCTCCCCGTTCCCCGGGTGAAAGCACCCGGGTCCCTGACGGTGGGGGTCGCCGCTGACCCGCGACCTGTCCACTCTCGCCCCGGTCGAGTGTCTCTCCCCTCTACCCCCCTCTCCCAGCCGGCAAACCTACTACTCACCGACCCCTAGTCAGACGCTCCGCATGTACATACAGGATCAGTCTGAATTCGACCGACAAATTTCCGCTTCAGGTACGTCACGAAGAAATAAGTTGAAAACCTGTGCACGACAAATGGTCTAGAATTTTTATTGTAACTAGTAGATAAAGTTTTTAAGATATGACACCAAGCGTCGGGTTTATGTTTCATTAATCGAAGTTCAACAACCACAGCAAATCATGTCGCTGTCTTAAATGATATCATTGCAATAATTATCCGTGGCACCTTTATTTTTCACATTTTTTTTTTTTTATGTTTGTTCCTCCCACGGGCGCAAATCTGTAGTATTCGCGATGGAGGCCGGCACGGCCCGGGAGTTTTGCACGCGGGGTTAACCGACACATTTCACCTCTGGATAGGACGCTTGTATGATGTATACTGCCCATATTTTGGCTTATATGCATGCAACACGCAGAAAACTTTAAAATATACTGAAATTTTTTCCATGAAACATAGTTTTGATATCAAAAGTGTTTCACATTCACGCTTTTGCTTCTTAATTCCAGGGGTCTCGGACACCCCCCCCCCCCATGCCACGTTCCCTCTTCCAGGGATCTACGCCCATTCTTACCCCAATTAATTATATGAAAATATTTTACGGCAACGTCTTAATTTGGGTTGTTTTTTTGTAGAATTTCGTTTAGTTAAACATTAACAAGGAAAAAGGTGGTACATCTAAAAAAAAAATATCTCAATTGTTTACAATGATTTCAACTTCAAAGACGAATGCCAGTCTTGGGAAGCACTTTAGACACTAAGTCGTAAATATTTTTTAAAAATGGTTTTGTTGTGATGAACCTGTAGACAAGGTTTGTCTGTCGAATTCAGGCTCATTCTGTATACTAGCTGATGCACCCGTGTTTCGCTACGGCAGTCTGCAGGCAGAACTCTCTCGCATTGCTCACTGTACATTCCCCTCCTTGTTGTCAAGCCACTGCCGCGCCTGGAACGGAAAAAAAAACTTATTCGAATTTTTAAAATCATGAACGGGAAGAAAAATTAACCGGTTTTAAAAGCCTAAAAATGTACGTACATTTAACTAACACTGTGTAAATATTATGGCGAAGATGATTACAAAAAGACTGGATGAAGGATCCGAAAGTCAATGATCATCACCAATGCAATTAGCCGTTGCCAGGAGACGAAGAAAGCATCAACAATGCAATAGCCGTTGCTAGGACATGAAAGAATCATCAACGTTGCCATGGAGATCATTGGAAAAATTGAGTATAAAATCGCTAAAACAAAAATTAAAAATTAAAACGTGCATACGGACCTCTCCTGGAGAATCCACTTACCAAATCTCACGACTCTAGGCACACCGTTCCACGCTGCATGAGCTACAGACAGACAGACAAACTCTCTCTTTCATAAATATACAATTTTTTGCTGTTGTACGTATAAGAAAACGGTTGTATATACGGAGAAGCTATGATAAGCATTAAAATTCTCGCAAATATTTGTTCCTCATTTCTACCGAAGGGTAGGTATTCACACGTCTAGGTGACCGTAAAGCCGCACTCGCCTCCGTCCGTTCTTCATACGTCCGACAGTAACGTGAACTGCAGTCAATCAAGAAGGCCCAGGAAACTTAATCCTTCCTAATTTTCTTCCTTCCATCCGACAAAAATTCGGTGTCTTCATTCTTTTGAAGGACCGAGGGAAATGAGAACCTCGAAATGTCTGCAAGAATTTTTGCGTGTCAAATCTTGTAACATTAGAAGGTTTCGAGGTTTCGACGTTTGATTGACGGATGAACGGATGACCGGATGACTTACGGACGGGCGATCGACGGACTCCACGGGCTATTGTGATTCCGGCCTAACTTAAAGTTAATGTTGGCTGGTTGGTTGGGTTAGTTCAGAGACATTTGAGTATTTTAAAACCTGAAGGGTGCTGGGTTCGATAACCAGCAACCTCCGTATCTGCCGACGAAGAGATTTTACCGGGGAGGGGGTTGCTCTACGCTTAATTAGAGATGTCTCGTTTCAGTGTGTTGATGAAGTACGCCATCATAGTTTTCCTCAATGAGTACAACCATATCAACATTTATTATTGTCGCCAATATAATTACAGATACAAATATAAAAACATTTACAGTCTGTATAACAGGTACAATAATTAATCATGAGAATTTATAATATTTATTATACGCAGGCTAACAGTGCACATGAACTAACAACCGTTACACAAGAAGTAGAAGCTCTACACAAAACATATTACAAATAAGCAAGCCTCGCGCGACCTGAACAAGGTAAACGGGCGGTTGAATGGCTACCGGCGAAGTTTGATACGCGTGACTTGAAAGAAAGCGAAAACCGCCACGAAGACACGTTTAACCATAAGGACATTAGGTAGCATCGGCCAAAAACTAACTAAATGTTGGCATAATGAAGGAAGAGACCAGGATTGCCAGGGCTTAGATACTAGTCGCGAAGGGCGTGCCGCGCATGCGCCTAAACGCAGGAAGGGAACTAGAGCAAGCGAAGGGAAGGGATGAATGCACTAAAAGGGAAGGAGGGGAAACGGTGAATGAGGGAGGGGGGAGGGGACAGCCACGCCGCGCCGATTCACGCCGATGACGATGAAACTCCTTTCAAATCTTAAAATAATTAATGGTATTTTGAATTGCACATTAAAAACATTTATAAATTAAATATGAATGTTTGATTCCTAATTTTCTTTTGACTTCTGTACGCCTATTATTATTATCATCATCATTATAGTAGCAATTCGAGTAGAGTATCTAAGCCCTATTAACTAAGAAATATTCTTAAGGGAAAAAGTTATTAAAAATGCTAAAACAAAATTCAAAAATAATAAATTTAGTTTTAGTGTATGATATTACGTCTGAAATCAAGCAATGTACACCCACGCCTCTACTGTGAGTTTTGCATATAATAGAAACTAATTAATCAAGTGCTTAATAGGTAAGTTTGTCTACTTTTCTTTCTTCTCTAGTTCTACGTGCTGACTGTCAGCGGAGTGAGTGGCCAGTGTAGCCACTCACCGCCAGGGGTGCGAGCTCCCCTGGTCATAGATCCAGCAGTGGATACAAACATGAAAGCGGACTATGCGTCCAAGTGCCCAACCCCCGCACGATAGACTCTCTTCCACTCTGTCCTACTCTTCATTCGGACCATCCTCTGTAGCCTGTATTCTCCTACGCAATTAATGCATTCCCTTGCATCCCGCTTGTCTGTGCCCAGGGTTTTCCCTGAGTCCATGCAGGTTTTTCCTGGGCCCAACATAGCATAGTTTTAAGCTATTTTTAAGTTACGGAAGTTAGTAATGGCGCCAATATATGGCATGGCTGGCCAATCCCCACACAATGCACACGATGCATGCGACCCTCTCCCTGCATGGCTAATACCATAGGCTTCGACCTGAGACGCGCCTGGGTCCCTCCCTAACCGAAACCCCCTCCTACGATGACACTTAGTTTTTAGTTATGTTAGGAAAAAAAATCGCCTTCTCTCCCAATCCTCCCCCGCCACACTCCATTTTGTTAGAAGGTCCTCGATGGCCGTGATCGCTGACGCGTTACGCTCATCTGGCGAGGGTCATTGGTCCGATACCAACATCCTAGCGTGACTCATATTTATGAGCTCTGAGTTGGTATCGAATTTTTTTCGGAACCCCACTATAAACATGGAGGTCCCGCTGTGCATAACCGTCGTAAAAAAAATTCTAAATTTACTTTAACGTTCAGAATTGTACATAAAAGGTTGTGAGCCAACTCCAAGAGGTTACGAGGGAAAAAAAAGAACATTTTATGGACCATGACCTCCGGTTTATATTAGTCGTCTAACTCATTGCAAGAGCCTTCGTGCTGCGAAAGACAAAGCGAAAACCACTGCAGAACTACTTATTTGCGATTTTCCATTACCGCGGCGTTGTCTTGTGCATAAACCTACTTTCGGGCTGCCACTAGTGTAGCTTCCGCAGCCGTTGTTGCATAACGAAACGCATGCCATTGAATTGTCAAAAATTGGAATTTATGCTAAGTTATCTTGTTTACCATAATCAGTTTAAATAATTATAGTCTTGAAATTCTTATCAAAGATTTTTATCTGTCGATTGTAGTGAGTTTCATTCTGAAATTCGTAATAGAAATTACGTTCATATTAAATTCTTACTGCAGGCGAGACAGGTGTAAGTGAAATAACACAAGGCGTTCCTGCGACTTCAGAAAAATTCTGGTGTGAAGACTAAAAAAAATGTCAGTAAATAACTTTCGGGAATGTTCATAGCACCAATGTTAAGCCCAGAGGAAAGTATCTCGATGCGGAAGAAACTTGATACGTATTACCTTTGTATGATCAACTAAAGCCGGGTTTAGAGGGACACCAACGATGTTTAATTCCCTTGTTGACTAAACAGTCACTATCTCTTGTAACTAGTCTAAAAAAATTTCTAGATTTAAAAAATAGTATCAATTGTCTAAGTATCCATCTGCTACTGTTGTTCAGTCAGCAGTTGTTTGTTAACAACTTCATGCGGTTGTCAGTGTTCGTAAATAAACAAGTGATGCCTTGCGAGTGACAATTGGGAAATGGGCGACAATGATTATACTTTTGAGACCTGTCAAATTTGAGACAACTTAGTTTACAGAGGTTATGTATGTTATCGCTTTGCTTTCAACTTGGATATGAGTATTTGCCTAATACATTTCATTGGTACTTTTTTACGTTACAGCGGCAAATGCGTGTTTGTGCCAACAGCACGTAAACATACACTGTTGCGGGGCAGAGAAAAAAATGCACCGTGGTAGTCGGGCGACGAATCAATTCCCGTAAGTTCAAACAACAGTCAGCATGATTCATTACAAAATATTTTTTTGGACCACCGCCATTGCAGATTTGCACTGTTTGTAATGTAAAAAAATTCAAAAATGCAAAACAAGTAATAAAAATAAAAATTTTAATTCACAGAGAGCAAGTCTAAATCAGCTGAAGTTGAACAAACGGAAACAAAGATAAAACTAAACATGTATTATAGACAACACAATGACGACAGCACAGGTGAAAACAATCAATATCAGACAGCACAAGTATTCCCGTGGAATGAATTTAGTCATAAAAAATTAACAGGACATACGAACAAAGTGGGAATAGCAACTAATAGTATTAAGTTAAAATTCCCAATTGCGTGAATCATTTAAATAACGTAACAGTCAACATGGCCGGACCGAGATTCGAACTCAGAGTCCACCTAATTCAGCGGCACCTCGCTCCGTGAGAGAGAACGTAATGGTTTATTTTTTTCCGATGTCTTTAAGGCTCATTTTCACACACCATGTTGGTTGTTTCACTGTCTGATCATTACTATTAATTAAAGGATATTCTTGTAAATTGATCTCTATAGCTACCTATTTAGGATTTTTTTTTGGTCGCAAATTTTGAAACCAGATATTTACTAAAGGTTATTTTCAAGATGTAAATTGTCCTACAATTGATTGTAATTGTGAACACCCACTAGACTTTTCACAGCTGTTAGTACTTAGTAAATATGAGTTGAAAACATTTGCGAGAAAATATAGAATGCAAGAGATCTAGCGCGATAATTTTACACGAAGGTTTCATAAATAATTAAAGGGTTTGCATTTAAAAAAATGTATTTATATCCATTTTTAAAGATTTTAGGAACACAAGGAGGAAAAAAGTTTGTAAAATGCATGTATATTAGTCTGAAGTTTGTAAAATAGTGTAAGAAAGGATATGAGTTAAAGTGAGATCTGGCATACTCCAAACGATAGAGCGATTTTTTTTAATAGGAATCAATAAATAAAACACTGAAAATCTTTTTTTTTCTGAACTAGATCCTTTTTGACGCAGCTTCAGTTATAATGAGAAGAAAATGTCCAACATGGAGGTGAGACAGAGTGTAGCAGGAGGATAGCTGAACCAGCACTGGTGTCGCCTTGACAGTAGCAAGCGGACGAAGAGCAGACGACACTTCTAGTCTGCCCGCCGCCTTGCTTCTTTTTTTCCTTCTTCTCGCCCCCTTCATCAGCTCTCGTCCCGTATTCCCTCCCCCTTCCCTCCCCCGTCATAGCACCATCACCCAGTCACGCGGCCGGAAGGGTATGCCGAGACGGTTATTACGCACATAAAACGCACCCACGCGTGACCACGCATGTCATCCCGTCCGACTTCCCCCACCTCTCCTCCCCCCCCCCCTCCTACTCAAACTCGTCAGTTCTTTATCCCCCTCCTCCTACTGCTCCTTTCCGGAACACCCTCCCTTATCCCGGAAGGAAGGGGAGGGATGTGCCACTTACAAAACGGCTGTAATGGGATCGGGAGAAGGACTTTGTTCGCAACCCCTTTCTGTTTCGACCAATTCCCCCCCCCCCCCCTTCTCTTGTCGAGCGATGAAAATGAGAATTTTAATCAGTCGCTCCCAAATGAGAGATCTTTTTTTTTTGGGACACGTGTGAAGCATGTACTTTCTTTGTAAGCTTCTGAGTTTGATGTTGTTCCTTAAAAGTGTCAATGTGCTTCGGGACCGTTACGATGATGATGTTACCAGCGTGCCTATTTTACTTGTTTGTCAAAAAGGCAGTGTTAGAGAACATACATCGAATAATCACATAAATGTTAGAATACTTTCTTTCTTTACTAAAAAAAAGCAAAATAAATTGTTATTGCTTTCTATAGTTTCACATAGATAAATCTGCATTTATGTGTTACCTAACTAATAACCCACGGCTTCGTTTGCGCAATTTCAGGGCACTGCACACATTTCACAATTGTTAAAAAAGTATTTGATTGATTCAAAAAATTTTTTACTTTAAAATGTCAGGTACATAAAATATTGTATTCATTACAAAACCATTTAAGATTTAAATTTATAAAGCTGCAATTCGTAAGCCTGTTTAATTTTTAGAAAAGATTAAGTATGCCAATTTTATAACCCTTGTTTTATTGTATTCGAGTATATGTTTTATTGTAAAATCACATCTCTTTTCATTTATTGAGGTGGTCGATCAAAAAAATCTTAAACACGCGCCCATTTCATTTTAATAAAGGTTATGCCATCGTTTACACTTTAATTTTTATTTATTTTGGTTACAACTATGATCAGAATAATCAAATAATTTTAACCTATTACAGATGCCTACATTATTTTAAGATTTTTTTTTTAACAATTATAATTTCTTTTTACATGTAAAATGCAGTTATCAAATACTCCTCTTACGTATTAGTTGATTAGTATTTATACTTAGTATTAATAAAAAAAATTCCCAAAATATTCACCCCTATTCTCTTTTCCCACAAGAATGACCATGTGAAAATTCAGAACAACAGGTTTAATAAATATGGCGATACCTGTTAACCAATTACAACCAAACTTGTCCCGTTTTCATTAATGCAGTTGTGAAATCCAAATTTTTATAATGAACCTATATTTATATTTAATTTAAATTTATCTTGCCAACTGTACTATAAACTGATTTAGTGGATTCCACACATATATATATTTCTTTTTAAAATAATATTCACCCCTGTACCATCTTAAGAAATTAAGTTTCGGAAATCGATGAATGAAGGAAGGTAGTTTGAATTTGTCACTATCTTGAACAAACTTTGATTGGACAAGTACATTTTTTTATGAAAAATTCATGTTTACAAACTTTTCACCTCTTTAGGGGTACAATTTCAGCAAGCGGTAAGTAAAATCTAGTTCATAGTTTGTGTATGTTTATAAATCACACTGAATACCTAGCCTCCCTCTGATTATCTGCAGAGATATTATATATATAATAAAAAAATCTACTAACATTTCATTCGCTTTGCGAATATCGAAAATTGGTACAATCATGTTATGAAATCACTAGCTGCCCGACCCGGCTTCGCACGGCTATACTAATGGAAAAAAATTAAGCCACATCTCCCATTTACAGTAATGGTAAACTAAAAAAAATTCAGTGAAAATTTATTACAATGCTGTATAATGTACCGGAGAGAAAATGAATAGCACCGATGGTTTCCCGACTCGTGCACGCAACGTACAACTGATGTACCCGTACTTCGCTACGGCAGTCTACAGGCAGATCACTCTTGCGCCGCTCTTTATACATGCCCCTCCTTGTGGGTACGCCACTTCCGCGCGATGCCCGTTGCCATGGAGACGCAGAAGGCATGAACAATGCAAAATCCGGTTCTCATGCAGACAAAGTACTCATTGTTGCCTGGTTTTAACCACCTATGGGATCTACCTAATATTCAGACAATGTCATCCTGCGTAACATAAGGAACATTACTGTGAAGTTTCAAATCTGTAAACTATATATACTTAAAAAAAGGGCATTTTTTGATATTTAAAGTACCTGCAAAATTTCAACGGTGATGAGGACTGCACTAACAATGAAATAGTCGTTAACTTCTAGCGCCTGCGGCATCGCCAACACACACTTCGTACGTGTACTGCATGTTGTATCTAACCCCCTCCAACACATTTTATTCTAAATTAGACTTTTAGTAAGGATCCCTAATGTTATTGATAATATAATATAGCCTATAGCCTTCCTCGATAAATGTACTATCCAACACTGAAGGATTTTTCAAATCGGACTAGTGGTTCCTGAGATTAGCGCGTTCAAACAAACTCTTCAGCTTTATAATATTAATTATAATATTAGTATAGATATAATGTAGGTTATTTCTGCTTAGTTTCTTACCTCCCACATAATTTGCTTGGATATATGATTTATTACTATAAAAAATAACCTATCCCATTTCACTACCTTTGCCGATGAATTTCGAAAACTGGTAAAACCAACACCACTTAACTAATTATTTAAGTTATTCATTCTAAGTTTCTTACCTTCTGCTTGACTTGTTTCGTAGATCTGATAATTTTTTGTCATAAAACCAAACATACCCTTTTCCACTCAGTCAAAAGTCGAATTTTGAGAACTGTAAAAATAGGATTTGTAACTTTATATGCATTTTGTTCATTTTAAGTTTCTTAACTAAAACTATACTTTTAACTTTTACACCTCCTTAGGGGTTGAATTTAAAAAAAAATTGTAAAAATTTGGTTAGTAAATTTCGGTATTTTTATTATTAATATACAATATCTTTTCGCAAGCTTGATTTCCTTACGAGATATAATTAATTATTTTAAGAACATATTCATCCCATTAATTTCCTTAAGAGTAAATTCCCTAATTATATCATAGCCTACTGTTTCAGTTGGCCAAAGATATATATATATATAATAATAAAAAAGTTAAAAATATCCGTCAAGTAGTTTTCGATTGCTGCCGGAACAGACAAACAAATATGAAAACAAGCAGAAATAAAACAGCTATATTTTTTTGTTCTAAATAATATTATTAGTCATTTAGAATAGTTATTTCATCATTTCATTATTGTACATATTTGTTTACCTAGAAAAGTTTGGTGATTTATGTACAGAAAGTCCATAAAATAATATCCCAGTTATAAATTATAATAGTATCAACTATAAGAGTTGTAGAATTTTAGTTCAAGGTCACAATTAAAAAGTAACTCAACAGTTTTAGATAAGCGCATTCGCGAGTAGTGCTTTGTTGTTTTCTCGCTTGCAGCGCCCCCTACGTACAATGACAATTGGTAGAGGGTGAACCTGTTAACTTTATTTTACAACAGGATAAAGCACCTCCCTTTTTTAATCTCTTTGTACGATAATGATTAAACGTCGAAGTCCCTGATTGTTGGATCGGTCGTAATGGTAGAGACGGCAGAGCTCTTTTTCGCTGGCCTCTACGGGACTTTATTAAAGATTGTTGTTACGTTTCCGCCCAAACCTAATTATTTGCCAAAGTTGAGACACAGAATTGAAGACGAGTTGACCAAAGTGTGGGAAGAATTGGTCTTTAGGTTGGATGTATGCCGTTCAACTAAAGGTGAACATATTGGACATTTGTAAGAAAATGTATATTAGTTTACCTTCAATTTGATTTATAATTTGTTGTAAATACCTAGTCTAAGTTAAACTTTTATAATATACCATGGCATCCTGTAGATGTCTCGGCGCCGAAATGTTGGTATGTTGGTCCTCTGGCTTCACGCCAATGATCGGGAGGTGCTACACTTGTCAGCCTGTTTTCATTTACACGCGAACGAAAGCACGCATCCCACGAGACACATAATATGCGCTACGTTTTTGTAAAGGTTTATTGTGTTTATGTGTAACATCCTAGCTCTCTGTACACGGCATGTGGTGCTGACATCTGTGGTGGATGGCCTGAACAATGTCATAGTTAGTATTAACTGTATAATGAACTTTAACATGATGGACAGTATTTTGATAAAATTCCTAGTCGAAAATCGTGTCCAGTCGGGGTTTAGTATTTTTTCAAGTCTTTTTCACTTTAATCGGAGCCGTTTCATTATATATTTAATAAATCTCGGTCTGCTGTTCAAATGATTCGATAGACGACGTAGCTGCTCCGGCAGCGCATTCTAGCGGCGGGTGCGGAAACTACGGATTCGCGTTCAGAAATGTAGTTGAAAACATAGTTTGCGTATATTTATCACGCTCGGCATTAGTTTGAAGAGTTCTAAGTTAAGTTTCGTTGTAAACCGTATTTTCACCACGAAAACACGCGCATTTTCTCGTTACCGAGGCTAGATGTTACACATCTCTGGCGAGTAGGCCCTACTGATAGACTCGCTCGCATTTTTTGATAAGGGCACACGAACCATTATTTTAAAACCTTAACTAAATAATTAATAATCAATATTAACCAGAAGTTTATAACTAAAACATCATCATATACTGGTGGTCTTAAACTTTTGGTGGTAACTGTATACATCCTCATCGGAGCCAAATTTCTTCTAGGGTTTTTTACGCCATGGGCTCATGCACAGATCCTTAAGGCTTTTGCAAACGATTCCTTCGGAAACAAGTTGCCAAGAAATGGTTTGTAATAATTACATCAAGAAAATTATTGTAAATTTGTGCAACTCATTGCAATGATTATTTTTGCATATGTGAAATACTTTTCTTTTTTTTTGAACGGTAGTTACTTAATATTTATTTTCGTGCTTACGAAAATTATCTCATAATTTTAAATTTTGATTGTAATTTTATACAAACACAAATTTTTTAACCGTGGAAATAACTAATGTTTAACCATTGAATTTTATTTTCTTTTATGTTGCTCAATAGTGTTCATACTGCAGAGCTATTTTTAAAGTACGGTTTACAAATAACTTTAATTAATGTAGGTAATGGAACCACACAAAACTTAAATTCCAGGGTAAGAATCCTAACCCAGTATTACTGTGAACATTTCTGTAATTTTACATGAATATTCCATTTACAATTATTTTTTGCAGTGTTTAGAGACGTCACGTGCACGTGTACATGTCGATATGCCTGTGGTTTTATTTGGCAGTCGTATTGGGGAGACGTTTCACATTCTACCGCCAGCGTTATTGATTATGCATGTTCGTGGTGAGAGTGCGATAGTTATTCAAATGACAATCATCGACGTAGTTGGGAGCGTGGTAATATGAATTTTCCCGCAATCGACAGATGCGATGCTTTGATTTGTTTCGTGATATTTGTTTTGTCCGCTAATTGTTTTATTGCCAATACAACGGCTCAGTGTGTGTGTGCTACGAAGTTCGGAATGCAGTTAAAAACTTTCATCGAACGTAAAATCATGACAGCCATTGGTAACTCATTGCTTTGTTCTTGGTTCAATACTGGCTGATTTAAGTTGAAGTAAGCATTATTCGGAAATGTTTTGTTTTCTCTTTCTTTTCATATAGCCTATAATATTTATTATCTCGCATTTTAATATATTCGGTTATAATTTATAAATATTACCTTCGTATAACATCGAATTAAAACGACGGTAGTATTAAACACAGCAGCAACAGTAAAGGGGCCTAGAAGTGTAAAATGTAGCCAGTTCAAATACAGAGTGACCATAAATGTATGTCCAATTCAATGCTATATTGTAACAATGTAGTTTGTACTATATATCAAAATGAAGGTAAACTAACCTAATTTTTCTTACAAATCTTCAGTATGTGCACCTGTAGTTACATGACACACATCCAACCTAAAGTCCAACAGTTTGGTTAACACGTCCGGAGTAATGGAAGCAATACCCTCTTCAATTCTGTGTCTCAACTCTGGCAAATCATTAGGTAGTGGCGGAACGTAGAAACAATCTTTTATAAAGAACGCAAAGGAACTAATTGCATGGCGTTGTGTCAGGTGAACGTGGAGGCCAGCGAGAAAGAGCTTTATTGTCTCGACCATTACGACCGATCCAACGGTCAGGTTTTTTTGACTTTCAACACTCTCGTACGAAGAGATTCCAAAAGGTAGGGCTGAAATGACAGATTCACTCTTAGCAAATTGCAGAACACAAAATGCTCTACGCTCGGGAGTCGCCATTTTGCATAGGTGGTGCTGCAAGCGAGAAAACAACAAAGCAGTACTCGCGCATGTGTTTATCTAAAATCGTTTAGTTACTCTTTAATTGTGAACCTGGAACAACACTATACAACGCTTACAGTTGATACTATTAAATTTTATAATAACTGGTACATTCTTTTATATACATAATGTATTGCATAATCGCCCTTGAGGATGGCCACAACAAGGCATACACTAGAGTACCCGATTACGTTGGTGATGCGAAATATTTTTTTAAAATATTTATTTTATATATATTCACTAATTAATATTACTCATTTAGAAAAAAAAAAGTGTATCTTTCTGTATCAGGATAATATTTATTTACGGAGAAACGAATACATAGTTGTTACGACAAAATATTTTTTTTTGTGAAGGATTAACGATATTTAACATGGCATTGTATTCTCCTGGCAGTTTCCAGATTGGATCTTGTTAGTAAATATCAGATTCTTAAAAGGTACAAAAATGTTTGCGAAGGTATGGTTTAGTCCTTGTCATACTAAATATTTTCGGATGAATAGCTGGAAAATAGAAGTTACAGCATAAATGTAAAGACTTCAGAGCCGTTCTGTAGGTCTCAGGGCGCGGTCACCAGGGGGGTTTAATTACGTTTCTGAACTGTTTTTAATGCGTGAATATACCCAGTTTTAATTGAATCGTTGAGTTTTAAAGACTTTTTTTAAATATTTCTTCAAAATGTATAGTCGAATGAAAATTATGTTTTCTTTTGAGAACCATCGGGAAAAAAAATTAATTTAAAAAGTTGTTACAATTTACGCGGTATTGCCCTTATTCAAAAGCAATATAACCTTTATAGGTTTACAGTCTATAGGATTTTTTTTTTAAACTGTTAGTGGTTTGAACTATTGTGTACTGCGTAATACAGGGACCCGACAAAATTGTTTGTCTTAGAGCCCTTAGTTTCTCCCAACAGTCAGTCGTGGCTACCTTGACCTTGAAAAATATGTTGAACTCTCGCCACTTTTCTCGATCACCCCTCCCGCGTCTCTGGCCAAAACACTTCAGTTATCCCGTGGTTCTTCAGCGACACGTGTCTCTCGAGGAAGTGAAGTGGTAATCGCGGAACCGATGCCCGTGGATCGGGGAGGGGAGGGATTGGCAAGTCTCCCACCCCTCCTTTTCCCCTCTTACACCCTAGTGGGAGGGGAGAAGTGTTTCCTTCCCATTCCTGCCCGATGCGTCGCCGCACGCGTCCTCTTATTCCATCTGAAAGCCACGAAGGAGAGATGGCAGTTCCATCCTGGGGAGAAAAACGCAGAAAACAATACAAAAATACTCACACATTAAATTATGAATAATTCCTGCACTGCACAGGAGAAAAAAAAAATATTTCCTTTGGAAAACAATTGCCAATAAATAGTAGAATATTGTAACTTTGTATAACACATGATTATGGTTATTTTTGCACATGTGAAATACGTTTTTTTTTTGAGACAATACCGAGAATTTCTTAAGAAAATTGACGGATAATTTTATATTTTAATTAATTAAGGTTTCATTCAAGCAAAAAAAAATTATACCTGGAAAATATAATTCGATATTCAAAATTTTGGTCATACTTATTATGTGCGGAGTTAAAATTGGAAAGCTATCCAGGGAACGGTTTGCAAATAACTTTTAACTATTGGAGGCACTAGGACACACAACGCATAAATGCCCGGTTAAGAATCTGAATCCAGTATTACTGCGAACACTATTTTGTAGTGATACAGTTGTTTTTTATGTAAATGTAAATATTTACAAATAGCTGTAATTTTACATAATTATTATTTTCCATTAAAAAAAAAATACAACGAGCTTTAGCACAGCCCAACTGCGCGGGAAACAATTGATTAATTCCCATCCCAATAATGAATACTACTATTTAAATTCCCATAATTATTTTTTTATGTTGCATATATGTGACTTTCAAACGTGTTCAACATGTTGCATTACACTTTTAGGTTTATAAATGAAATTATCCATCCATTCGGTGTTTAATTAATCAGTTTCCTTTTATTTTGTCAGTACACAGTACTTGTAGGTACTCAAATAAGTCATTGTTAAACTGCAAAATATTTGTCAGAGTAAATTTTATACTACCAAGGAACTACTAAAAATATATAATTCATTTTGAAATTTATGCTGTCAAAACCCCATTTCTTTTACATTAGGTTACTCAAGTGGCATTCCTATTGTCAGAATTTATTATACATACTAACAACCCAAAGTTCCTGAGCTTGGTACTCCGCTGTTGTATTTAGATTTTTAGAAGCGTGTAATTGAGCATCCAAACTCGCTCGAAAATATACATGGTTCGTTCACAGCTATAAGCTACAAAAAAAATATTTTTGGACGTAGTACAAATTAACATGTTTAAGTTAACTTACAAGTTTTGGCCGTGGCAAATTAATTCATCTTTCAATGCCATTCATGTGTTGAATTTCTCTGAATAGTCTGTGTTGTGTGGCGCGTCTCGACACATCTCAAAAGTAGAAGCGGTGGTCTACGTAACCTCGTGCCGCTGTTCCGTGAGGAAGTGTTTGTGAACAACCGCGTGTGGTTCGTCAGTGTTACTAAACAAGCATCACGCGTTTCTTTGCCAAGTGACAGTCGGGGAAACGGGTAGCACTGGTGCACTCTGCTTTTGAGAACTGTCGACACTGAGACAAGTTACATGTCGCAGATTTTACCCATGTGTATTTCTTTTTTTGTACTCGTTAGAGCAGATACGTAGTTCTTTTCGACGGTTCCCTTTGCTCCGGCCTTTCTTCGACGCGTCCGTCTCTTCCCTTTCCCTTCCTCATCCCTTTGGGCGTCCTGGCAGCGAGCGACGCCGACGGAACCGAAAACGAGTTTACTCCGGGATACAATGGCCCTTCCACTTGTGTCGGTGACCCGGCCGTATTAGCCCCCTCCCCTTCCCCTCCTTGCTCGCCGTCTCTCCTCCCAAACCAACTATCCCTCATCGCTACCCCTTCTCTCACTCTCTCTCTCTCGCTCTCTCTCTCGCTCTCTCTCCCATGGGGCTTTATCGTCTATCCATATTGATACCGAGGCCGCAGCGCGAGATAAACGGATTGCCGAGCCGCCCCCCCCCCCCCTCCTCTTGGTCGGACCCTTTATTTCTCCTTTACCATTCCCCTGTCTAACCCTTTCCGGCGGCAGCCAGCGATATAGGCGGCCACGAGAATAAACCTAGTTATACCTCTCTTCCTGAATAGATTGCTCTCACTGTCTCTCTCTATACCTTCCGCATTCTCGCTCTCTCTCTCTCTCTCTTTCTCTCTCCATGCGGATGGTCTCGTGTAAACAACTTATTCTCTTGTTCCTACTGCTTTCCCGAGAGATGATGGACCGTGTATAAAACGTGGGTGATTTCGTGTTTGCGATCCGGAATGAAACACGTGGTCTTTTTGCGCGACAGCTTTGGACAGGATGTGGCCGTCGATGAAGTTCAGATTTTACGTCTTTCAACCTTTCCGATTCTGCGTGTGTCAGAAGGGAGGTACACTCAAAGTTGCTTTCTTTTTTGATAAACTCTCTCTTAGATAACTTAAGGAGGAGAGTTAGGATCCGAAATGCGATATCTTTGTTTCAATCAATGTTTTTGGTCATAACTATTTTCTATAATTTTATTCTCAAAAAGCGGGTCTTCATTAAAGCATGGCATGTAATTTATTGGAATGCCAGATCGAAAAGTGACTGACTGCTACAAATAGCGTTTAGCATTATATTCAGTTTTATGAACGACTACACCTGTAATAATTCTGTTAATATACAGAATGTCCAAAAAAAGATGTCGCAATTTCAGCGGTATAAAATAACTGTTCAGTTAGACTATTTAATTCAAATATTAAATCAAATTGAAGGTAAATTGACCTTGTTTTTCCCACAAATGTTCAATATGTGCACCTATAGTTATACGGCACACATTCAATCTAAAGTCCAATTCTTCCCACACTTTGTTTAACATGTGGGGAGTAATGGAAGCAATAGCCCCTTCAATTCTGTTTCTCAACTCTGGCAAATAATTAGCTAGCGGCGGGATATAGACACGATATTTTATAAAGCCCTTATATTTTATAAAATTTAAAAAAAAATCGCCTGACGTTATGTCAGGTGAACTTGGAGGCCAGCGAAAAAGAGCTCTGTCATCTTGACCATTACGACCAATCCAAACGGTCAGGGACTTCGAAAAGTAAACTTTAAACGAAACGCACGTTGAAATGAAATTACAGATTCATGCTTAGGAAATCACAGAAAACAAAGCAGTAGGTATTCGCGCATGCGCTTATCTAAACTGTTTGAGTTACTCTTTAATTGTGACCTTAAATCAAAAAGCTACAACGCTTACAGCCGATACTATTATAATTTATAACTGGGACGTACTTTTATGGACATACTGTACACTATTATATGGTCTTAGAAAATCTCATTGTGTAATTCTGCCTTTACGAAGGAAATGTACACTATTAAGCATCCAAAATGTTTTATGGCATTAAAACCGTCGAAACTTATGTGACGTGTTTCGATTTATATCCGTCCCCCTTAATAATATCAATCGTCTCGTTCAAAAGGAAAGATAATGTCGCATAGTACATGAATGGCGAGAATACAAAAACAATAATAGAATCTGAACGACTTGACTAAATTCGATGCTGTTGGTTTTGTCAGCTAGGTATTTTCATTACATATATCTGAATGTACAGAAATACTCAATACATTGTTTGGTTTAAAAGAAATGCAAACAGTTGTTCATAAATTAAATACTTGAAAACAAAAACAAAAATTTAAAAAAAAAAATTGGAAACAATTTGTGTCTAAAAATATTAAAATCATATAATAAACGTCTCTACGGTTACTAAATCATAGAACGAAATATATTTCATTGATTTACTTTTATAATTGCATAATAGAATGTTTAAATAAGTTCAAATAAGCTTTTTAAAATTTCAATATATTTCGTTTCTAATATTTCGTTGTCAGAAAAGTTTTTCTTTTGCGATTTTAATAATTTTACTGCAAATTTTTTTTTCATTATTGTTTATTTTATTTTATATCAAGACTCTTGTTGGGTTAAAAACAGTTTGCAATTTTTTTTTAACTCTACACTGTAGTGACCATTTCTGTACATTCAATTCTTTGACTCGAAAATACCTAGCCGACAAAACCAACCCCATACAATTCTGTCAAGTCATTCATATTCTATTATTATTTTTATTTTCTCGTCATCCATGCACCATGCGACCTTTCCCATCCTCTTAACAGAGAGATAGCATACAACTGTACAGAATAGGATTTGGTGGAGGGAGGCGTGTTTCGGGGGAAAATGTTAAACCAAAATCAGGACGAACGAACTGATTAGAAACCATCAAAACGCGAGTTATTTGCATCTCACGCCTTAATCTTAAAATACATTTAACTAGGTTTGTAAATGGCTGACTTGATCCACACTAGAATATGTTCAGAAATCTAATCCATCGTACAAACCCAAGCTCAGTAGAACCTATTGAATGAGCTGCCTGGTCGTTAATATTGTTATATTTTAATAAAAATAATAACGGGATCGGATTTTTACTAGCAGATTGTTTCTTCAGTTTGTATTCCTTCTGTCGAGTACCCCAAGTAATGATTTCCAAACTACGCAGTTTGAACAACACAATTCAATAAGTATTTGTTTTGAATTCAATAACTGCTGAATGGTTAAAAAAATGTATTGGTGTTTATTTTCTGTAAGGTAATATCCTCCAAAATAAAAAATAATAATGTACTACATAATATCTGACAACTTGATAGGTTGATTTTGGTCTCTAAAGTGTCAGCACAAAAATATAAGTTTAATATTTACTTTAGATAAGGGTGATTATCTGTTATGAATGTGATGTGTACTGTTAAAAATGTTCACCTCATAATTAAAAAGATCGCTGGTTACAAATTATACAGTTATCTTCGTAAATCTATCGTTACCTTCATAAATTTACGGATGCAAAGTTCACGTCATTTGAAAATGAACCACCAAAATTGAACTTGATATAGGCTACTTATATAAGAAAAATATTCTAAAACTGACTAATACACTACCACCAGTGCAATTACCCTGTTTATGTCAAAAAAACATAATTCAAATGTTAATATAGAGTATTTTCCACGGAGAGCCAGTTATCTGAAATTACGAAGAACTCCTTGTTTATTCGAGGCGCAATTTTTGATGAAAATTCCGTGTATTTACTGTTATTTCTAACAGTGTAACCTACAGGCTGATAAAATTCGGTGATGCAAACAAAGTAAAAAAATAACACGAACATTTTTTCGGCTTATTGCAAATTACACCGAAAACCGTTTGTGACAAAGCTTTAATCTCGTTGTTGGTTTCGAGAGAGAGAGAGAGAGTACGTACAGGCAACACGACAGGGAAAGGCAGCAAGCTACTATTGATTTTTTTTTATGTAGAACGCAAATTCGCGGCAGGTATTTTTTTAATTGTTTTTGCGTCACCAATCTGTGCCGTCCCTGTATGTGCGTTTTACCGCGTACGGGAATATGAATGCAGTGAATCCCCGACAAGAATTTTAACCCACGATAGGATTGATGACGACAAGTCGTTTTACCCATTACTGGACGTCGTGACGCCGCCGTGACGTCACTATGCTTGCCGAGGCAGGATGATTATTCGATGGCTTGCCGTTGCCTTCCGCGGAATGAAGGTGAAATTGACATCAGCCGGGAATCGAACCTGGACTCTTTGGCCCACCAGTCAGACACGCTAGCCACCAGACCACGTGGGCAGACACGATGTGAATACGTGGATAAAAATTAGCAGAGAAAGGATGTCATAAGAGTTCTGTAGCAGGTGCCATCTTTCCATTCTAGAAAAATAAAAGTCCTTATTTATAAGGGTCCTGTCACACTGTCAAATTCCCGTCTCCATATTTGACAACAGAGTTGGAGGGGAAATATTAGAATAAATATTGCTTGTGCTAGAACTCTATCCTTGCTGAACAAAGGAGAAGTTCACAAGCTGGCAGATGCTTTTTTTTTAATTCGCTTATCCTGATGTAGGAAACTGTGCGTTAGTTTTCTCAATGTGCTCCTGATTATTCCTGCCAATATTTTGATGGTTTTCTCTGTGTGGTCCTGATTATTCATGTCAATATTTTGTTGGTTTTCTCCATGCGCTCCTGATTATTCCTGCCAATATTTTTTTGGTTTCTACAAGTTATTCGGGGCATTCATAGCTACACTTCTGTGGGTTTTCTCCGGGTGCTTATGGTTATTTCTAAGAAATCAATCTCTGCCTGAAATTTTATTTAAGATAATGACACATGCAATTTTATTCAGAGTTACATTTAATTAGTGAATTTCTGTTACAAAATCAGCACTTACAATATTTTTAACAGGTGAAATTCAAACAAAATATCATTACTCAGTCGAATAATATGTCTTAATACAGAGAATCACTATCATGCAAGACGAACATCCTTCTTCTTGATGTCTAGCGAAGCCCTCTTCTCTTGTGATCCCACATGAAAGAGCGACTGCCTGTACAACACAGCATGTGGCGCCAACTGTTGCAAGAATCGGGACTACTTGCAACAAGTTATTTGCATTAGATAAATTAACTCTCGCTGTTGATTGGAGCTTTTGTAACCAGTTGGAGCATTGAAGACTCATAGCCTTGTAGCCTCGTAGCCTTATAGCCAAATGTCGTTGGAGCTGTTGGAGCCAAAGAAGTTGGAGCCTTGAATACTTATAGCCTCATAACCCTGCAACATTATTTGACCAAATATATATTGGAAGGTAATAGAATCGAAAGTTTGACAGAGTGGCAGGTCCTAAACAGTCTAAATCACTGTCTATAACAGTTCTTTGTGTTGTATTAACAGTTGTTTCGCTTCGACCCCTTCTTTAAGAACAGTCTGTACGGGTTATGGCTTGGGTATCGGTAAATGGCTGCTACCACCCAAAATTAACGCAAATTAAATAGCAAAAAAAAAATTTTTTTGACAATTTACAATCATTTTGGTGTGCCATTCTTTTGAGTTTCTCGCACCATGACGGGACGCTGTAGGCCTAGCCCGTTTGGTTGGTGGTGAGGGGAACAAATCGCACGGAGAGAAAGAGAAGAAGAAAGAGACGAGGACCAGGAAAGGCAATAAGGGATGCTGCGGATGTAAAGGGTGCAAAGGCGCACGCGCGGTCCCTACAGCAGCAGTTTTATTCCGGCTGCATTAAGGTTTGGAAAAGGGAGGGTAGGGGGGGAGAGACTTGGTATTGGGATTGCCTTGCCCTTCTCCTTCGCCAGAAGCTTTCATCTCCCAACTTCCCGAAGCCCCACGCCTCTTCTACCCCCCCCCCCCTTCCCTTCCTCCACCTCCTCTTCAGTTCCAATCGCGCGGGATGTCCCGAGAAAATTCCTGAAATCCCAAGGAGGTATTTTCGTTTTAACTGCTTCCCGGGACTCGGCTCCGGCGCTGGATTTCGGCTTCCGTAAATAAGTTATTACAGTGATCGCTCGGCCCGTTACCCGGCGAGACCTCTTCGCAGCAAGTGGATTTATGAACTGCGCTTGTTCTGGACTTTTCCAGAACCTGGGGAGGTGCCGTTAAAACCTCGTCACTTACAGCTACTACTGTAGGCCCATGTATCAGTGTGTTAGTGTCGGCAGTAATGTGATTTGTTTTAATGCACGTGTTCAAACTTTATTCTATTTTATTTTTCGAATCCTCCTCCCGGAAAAAAAAAATTCCTTTACCCACCACTGCGGCGGAGCAGCTAGCCACTTCTAGTCTCGCTTCCACGACTGTGGATGAAATCCAAATAGTGTTGCTGAGTGTGTTCTCAAGGGCCCCATTCGCGCTCAGTTCATCTGTTAGTTTTCACGTGTGAAATCATGTCTGAACGATTAACTTAATCAACTACGCAGTTATGTCTGATGAAACCTCCGGTATCTGGCCACAGTTCCTTCCAGTTTTATTGACAGTTCGCTCTGGTTATCGTTTAGTCAGTCCCGTCAGTTTCTCGGGACATTTCTCGATGGCCGCACGGAAATGGGTGAAAAAACTCCCTTTAATTTATTTAAATGCACAAATACGTTCCAGAGTTGTGGGATTTGGGGAATACTAAGTACAGTTACAAGTTTTAAAAAGCTTCCACGAAAGGCTTAAGCTTGGGAAAGTAAAAATTATTATTTAATCACGTGCTAATCGTGAAGTGGTAGAAAAAATATGTAAGCGAGGCTTTCAGTACTCACCAGAGAATGTGTAGCATCTAACCTCGGTAACGAGCAAATTCATGTGTTCTCATTTTGAAAATACACTTATAATACGAAACTCTGACACGACATTTACGCAGAATTATTCAAAACATGCTGAGCGTGATAAATATACGCAAATGGTGGTTCAAACTACATTTCTAGGCGCGAATCACACGTAGTTACCCAACCTACCGCTAGATTTCATTGCCGGAGCAGCTACGTCGAATATCGAATAATTCGATTTGTAGAGCGAAATTTTAAACTGTCTAATGAATTGAAATCATGAATGAAAATCATTTGTGGATACAAAATCCCACTTCACTTTCATACTTCCGATCTGGATTCAGATTAACTGACAGATAAAATGATCCTGTATGGGGCCATTTTGAATTCATATCGACATTAGCCAGCAGTGCGCTCGTTTTCCACGCCTAGACATGTACCTAACCAATACATTCATTGTTAAGGGCATATAGAGCCTCGTACATATTGAATTAGCCTATTAATTATAAACACCTACGAATTTATTGCTGTCTATTTGTCTTTGTCTACATATGGAAAAATTCTGTTTCATTGAAATCTCGAGATTTTGTTTTAATGCTGGACACTTCATTTATACTATATGTAAGATATTGAATAATTCATATTAATTTGGCTTTTAGTGATGAGAGAATTTTAAAATGCAGTCATCTTCAAACGAATTTAAAGAAAACACATTTAAACCACCGGCTTGCTCAGAGTGTGCAATGTCTGATGAAACGTCTGTTTATTTCAAGAGTGAAAGCAGAATTTTATTTCGACGAAGAGTTGGGGGGGGGGGGATAGCAATTTTTTTCCTTCTGTTTTCTTTAATAATTCTTTCCTTTTGTTGGTGGGAATGATAGATTTTCTAGAAATTCTTAGAATTTCCTACACCCCTTGTTTATTTTACAACTTGTTTGCAGCTTCCAAAAACAAAGCGCATACGGTAATCGCCACACGAACCTGTTCACTTCACCATCGCACAAAACCTTTTCACGTGATGCATGACCAAGGGGCTAACTTTCGTGTCTTCTTTATCATTCCATCGACTCTTCAGAAGACATGAGATAACGTGTGCGTCTACCGCCCCAAAACTGGATCATTTAAAATAATTTTTTGTCGAATTTTTCTCTAAATTAGTAAAATGAAGTATATAGTAATAACACGCAGATTACCGCCCATTGAAATAATGTTTCGCAGCTATCGTAGCAACAAGCTATTTTGAAGAACACGTCATCATCCTTACGGTTGGTTGGCTCATTGAAGTATTAATTTCTGGTTAAATTTACTCCACAGATATTTTTTTTTTTCACTCTGTTTAGTGTAACTCTTAAAATTCTCCTTTTCGTGAATAACGTTTGAAATTCAATGGAAATATTATTTTTGTTTTTATTTTTTTTTTCCTCAGGTTCACAGTTACCAATGCATTTAATGTATGCACGTTTGAACTATCAAAATATCTAGCATGTGTTCCCAAAAATAAATAACAATAATGGTATTAATTCGCAAAATTTTTAATAGCAAATCTAACTAAAATCAAAAATTCCCAGGAGTCATTTTTGAATTGTTAATTTTATAGCAGTTAAATAACTATTTTCCATATATTATTTTTATTTCATTAGTTAAAATTAATTTTTTTAAAATGATTCTATATTTCTGTTTCCTTTGATTTGGTTATTTTATTGTCTTTGTCAATGTTTGTCTTTATCAGAATTTATGTTTGTGTAGTCCTATGTTCATTATTGTGACTGACTCTGTATTATATGTGATTGTCTCGTACTTTATGTAACATGTATTAAGTGCCTACCTATGACTGTTGGCAATCACTCAAATAATAAATAAATGATTATTGCGATTTTTGACCACATTTTCCCGATAATCTCCTGGCAACGACTATTGCATTGTTGATAAAGATTTCTTGTCCCCTGACAACGGCAAGTTGCATTGTAGATGCTATTTTCTTTTTTGGTTATTAATTATCGTTCTGTAATTATTTTTGCCATTATATTGACACAGTTTGATTAAATAAATGTTAAATGTGATCTTGAAGGCACTTAAAAACTGTTTAATCCAGTCTGGCGTGTGTGGTTTCTAATCCTTACTGTTATCTTATTGCCAAAGATTTATTATAATAATTATTTTTCAAAATTTAATTTACTTTTTTTTATTGGGGGTTCTGCAGTGGCGTACACACGAGGAAGGGCATGTGTAACGAGCATTGCGAGAGTGTTCGGCCAGCAGACTGCCGTAGCGAAGCGCGGTTACGTCAGCTAGTGTCACGTATAGGCATGCATTCGTCGGTTATTTCCTAAAATAACTCTCATTTCGGTTAGTAGGGCCCACACGCACTTCGGCTGAGGGGGACTGACTTCAGCGTGGAGGGGCTGTTTTCCAAAAAAAAATGAGTCATAAGAGTCAGTATAATAATTGCCCTTGTACTCTCATGACATGTTATTGCATTTTTTTTTTTTTTTTAGATTTTGATTTAGATTTTTAAATTCGTTTATTAATACCGCATCAGCATACGGGGTGCGTGAACATAAAGGACAAGAACGATTACAAATACATTACACGGTTGCATACTAGCAAAGTCTCTTCCCGTGTAGAGGTAGTTTGAATGTTCATTTGGTCCTTGTTCTCAAGGCACGGGGCATAGTGTTTTGAAACCCGGGGGGGGGGGGGGGAGGGGGGTGGAATTTGTAAAAGGAAAAAAAAAACCGAATGGATTGATTACAATGATTGTAGAAAATTCCGTTATGTTAAACACCGACTGAGATGTATGAACATGAAAACAAGGAGAATTTGAAAATGACATTGCATTAATTACAGAAAAGAGATGACAATGACACGAGAGGATTCAAGACCACACTGCACTGAACCAATTGAGGGTCCGTGCAGGACTGTTCGCGGGACCGCCGATGACCCTGCCGGGGGGGGGGGGGGGGGGCACACGTGTCTTCTGCAGAAGGACCTGCGCACTTGCACCGACTGGTGGTGTTGTGTCACGAGCAGGGGAGGGGAGTGTTGGCCTGGTAGTCCAGGAGTGTAGCGGACAGGAAGAGGACGGGTCAGACCTCGCGATGGAAGTGACAAAAGAGTCAGACGGGAGCGGCGAAGGGACTTGACAAGCATGAAAGTGCCCAGGATTTTCCCTGTGTCTATGCAGGTTTTACCTGGGCCCAACTTAACTAGTAGTTTATGTAGACTAGAGACAAGAGTGAGGGGAGTTAGTCATGACGACAATCGCTGCCATGGCTGGCCAATCCCCTCCTAGCACATGATGCATGCGACCCTCTCCCTGCATGGCTAATCCCAGCATGACTAAGGCGTGATAGGCTTCGGCCTGAGACGCACTTAGGTCCCTCCCTAACTCGGACCCCTCCGAAACACACTTAGTTTTTAGTTAGGTTAGGAAAAAAAATAAAAATAAAAAATCGACTTGACAAACCGGTCGGCTCGGGAAACGATTAGCTGTCGGATGGGAGGGAGAAAGGTGTCGGCCAGGAGCTCGGGACGTTATATATTGTTCATTGAATTTTAAATCTCTTTTTATCACAATACATATCATATGTTAAAAGTTAATTCGTGAACTGCACCCATCTTTAAGAGCAGGAGGGGGGGGGGGGGTAAATGACGCGCTAACTCTAGATTTATAGGTTTTATTCTCTTTTGAATTCATTATTCCAAAAATTAATTGCGTGGAATGTTTGCGAACACTCTAAATGAAAGCAGAAAATTTTCCAGACTGCCGTTGGTGGGCGGGACACTAAAACAGTAAATAACTCCGTGACAGTAAGAATCGTGACAGCTTGTTTCGGCAAAAGCAGATGAAAACAGATGATACGCGTAAATCCTGTTTTTATTATTATTATTATTATTGTAGAGTGATCAAACGATGCGAATCGTCTCTTTCAGTACGCCTGGCCAGGCCAGGAGGGCTTGGGGGGGGGGGGGGGAAGAGAGAGTTGGGTACTACACTGTGTTGACACGTGCCATGTATCGGTGTGATTAATGCCTCCTCCCCTCCCCCCCTCCCAAAATGACTCTTTCAACTTCTTTCCGTACTCGGACAATTGAAATACCGATGTCGATGCTGCCGAACAACCAGGCTGCAGGTGTATACATAGATGTATAGATATATATCGTGGGTATGCTGCAAAAAAAAAACCAAGTCAATAGATGCAGAAACTAAGTTGACAGTCAATTTTATGAAGAAAAAAAAAATTACGTATTGAGACTCCGTCAGAATAGCAATGTTTTAGTTCCCAGTCTACTAATTTAATTATTGACTTTTTTTAAAGGTATAACCCTGGGCTTTGTTAGGTAGATGGTAATTTAATCTCATTTAGCCACTTTTTTTTTACTTGTTCACTTTTTTGCAGTGGACCCACGGTATACAGCGGAATTCCAGCTCGGCCAATGAACTGCCCCATCGCCTCGTGGGAATATGTTCCCCTCCCACACCCGCCTCCCTTCGCAATCGCGAACCATTCAACCGCGGCTTTGCGTCTGCTCTCCTGCAACACCCGCGCATTATCGACGTCGCGCGCGCGTCCGTTACGTACGTCCCGCGCGTCGACGCACGCGGCCAGATTTACGGTCGTCGTTGTTTTGCCGGCTGTCCGCAGGCGAGCGCAGCTGCCACTGCCTCCACGGGGGTTCGAACCCATGCTCCCGAATATCGTTCATTCAAGGCCTCCGCCTACCCGGGCCCACACACGGAATGCAGAGTTTAAGAATAAAAAAATTGGTTGTCTGTAAAGTCGGTTTACGGATGATAGTTTAACGTGACAACGTTATAACAAAACATTGATGAAATGATTGCATACTTTTATGAATAAAATTGAATCATTTTTATTGAATTATCACTATTTCGTATGGATACAAAGAAGGAGTGAAATGAAATCTACAATTTAATTGATGAATTTACTTTTATTTGCACTCATTAATTTAAGTTTAATGTGCCTCGAAAAAGTCAAATCGATGGTTGTTCCAATCGAGTGGAAGAGAGATAGATGCGGTGCAAGCGTACAATGAGCGTAACAGGGCACAGCGTAACGGGACAATGTGCGTAACGGGATACTTTTTCGTGCGTGCAGCCGGCGTTCATCGATTTATTAGACGTTGCCACGTCAAAAACAATGCGATTTATAAACTGGTTAAGATATCCGAGTGGATTCTAAGAATACACTGAGGGCGGATGGGTTGTTGTGTTTCCATGGTTATTTTTTGAAGTAAAACTTCTTTGCTGAAGGGTCTACAATTTTCGAGCGTTACTAAAATTCCGATCGAATAAGGGGAATAGTTAGGAATGTGGAGAGGAAACCGGTAGAGGAGAAGAGTGCGTCAGCGGCGACGCCACTCCAACGCATGCGCTAGCGGTTTATGGGAAGATGGAAAAAAAAGGGGGGGGGGGGGGTAGGTAGGTAGCGTAGCATGCTGTATATGTTAATTATAACGGCCTGCAAGGGAGACGGCAGGGGAGAGGTATAAATGACGCAGCAATGATGATGCTACGGAATTATCGTAACGCTGCTTGTGTTGGTCTACTCAATTTTTTTTTAATAGCTAACGATTGACGCTATTATATTAATTTTATTCAAAGTATATACAATTTAAATTGTTATTGATTCGTGTGATTAACTTTTTATTAACTTCATTCATTTTTACATGAATAGTGTGATTGAAAATGTAAAAACTGTTTTTTGTGCTTAAGACGTTAGCTTTATAAGTATCAGGGGCGTAGGGAAGGGGGGGGGGATCATAGGGATCCATCCCCCCCCGAAATGTGTGGAAGGTTTTTTTTTTTACCTGAGTTGAGTTTGTAATTTGTGTTATTTTAATATTCAAAAGCAATAATGTTTACAGCAGAACAATATTCAATGTTATATTATGAAAACTGCTAAAATAGCACCATTTTTCACGTAAAAATCCAATTTTTTCCGGGGAGGGCCCCCGGACCCCCCCGCTTCGTAAAGGGGGGTGGGTGAATAACCAAATGTTTAATCCCCCCCCCCCAAAATAAAATCCTGGCTACGCCCCTGATAAGTATATTTATTTTATAGTGTATTTATTTTGTAAGTGTATTTATTTTATAGTGTAATTTTATTATTTATTATTTACACTATGAATTTAAATGTCAAAATGACTTAAATAGACTTGTGAGATAGGCTTGATAAGTATAATTACGTTTGATTCGAGGATTTTTTATTTGTTCTTTCATTTTATTCAGCTGGAGAGAGTGATTTAAAATCATACCTAAAAATAATAAACAAGCGGAAGCAAATTTTGCCACATTGCCTTTGATACCTCTTATCTGCTTCTGTCTTTTTATTATCTTTATGCATGATCTTAAATCAGATCCCTAGCTAAATAAAATGAAAACAAAAAAAAAACACTCCAATCAAACGTAAATTACTATCTCACCAATATATAAGTTCTTTTGAAATTTAAAATCACAGTGTTCACATACCAAATATAAATACATTTATAAAGCTAACCTCTTAAGTGTATAAATCTTTTTTACATTTTTAATCACATTATTCACATAAAAATGAATGATTCTTATAAAGTTAATAGCACAACTCAATAACTCTTTTCCACACGAATAAATAAATTGTAGCTAATTTAAATTAAATAAAAGAAATAAGGTAGCAACAATCGTTGGCTGTTAAAAAAAACTGAGTAGACAAGCACAAGCAGCGTTACGAGAATTCCGTAGCATCTCTGCTACGTCATTTATATCTCTCCCCTGCCGTCTCCCCTTCCGGTCGTTATAATTAGTATGTAGAGTGATAATTTCGTTACGTACCTATCTCCTCCACCCCTATTTGGTCTTCCCATTCGATCGCTAGCGAATGCGTTAGAGTGGCATCGCCGCTGACGCACTCTCTTCCTCTACAGTTTTCCCCACCTTGTACCTATCCCGCCCATGCGATCCGAATTTTCGTGACGCTCGAAAATTGAAGTTCTCTCTACAGAGAAATTTCACTTCAAAACATGTGCAAAAACACGAACTATTAAAAGCAAAATAATTAAGGATACTCCCTCATTAATTTCGAAACAATATTTTTTTAAAGCTCTAGAATACCTGTGATAGTAGAACAAAAATTACACGTCTGTTGCTTATACAATTTTTTGATAATCTTGCAAGTTGAGCAATAGCCTCAGATCATGGTTACAATCGTGGTCATTGTAATATTTATGGTTTACCTGGACGACACAGCTTGTTTAATCATTATGAAATCACCACACGTATAAATAAGGTTCGTGGAATAAAGCAGGACGCGCTCTTGTTTGTCTTGGCTCGGCTCGGCTCGGAACCGGCCGTTTCGGAACAGTCCACGCCTGAATCGCCGCACTTGATCGGCATTGCTCGAGCCGTTCCTTCAGTCGCCACACGGCTGTCAAACAGGTCGTCATAAACTCTAAGTAGTGGTAACATAATGTTAAAGTGAGCAAGTTCTTGTGACGAAGAAGTTATTGTGATCGTGCTTCCGTGTGATGAGTTGGTTACTATACGTTTACCAATATTCTGTTATTTTCCCAAAATTTAAAAAGAACCGAGCACGGTGAATTTATCAGCTGCTTCCAGATTTCCCCCAGAATAAGAAAACTTTTTTTTTTTTTTTTTCAGAATATTATGTCATGGGACAAGTTTTTTGAACTAATTCGAAAAATACTATTGCGAAATAAGGAACACATTGTTTTAAAAAAAATGTGATAGCACTGAAGACAGTTTAGGTGTTTGCGCTTGAGTAGTTACATGTAAATATGTGTGGGTAAAATTAAGTGCGGTGTATTTTAAAATTTATTCATAGTGATGCTACAATGATTACGTGTGTAAAATATGTGAAAATATTCATTTAAAAAAGTACACGTAGTCTCGAAAGATACAATCATATATAATGTCGTCTTGTAGGCTGGTCGAAACTTCGGAACTAGTCGCTCGAAAGGCAATACAGGTCAGATGCCGGAGCGTGCCGATAGCAAAATGCCGAGAAGAGCAAAGTCGTTCTGATCAAGTACGCGGCCTTCAATTCGAAAGCATTGCCGACTGGTCCGAGCTGAGCCGAGCCGAGTCTAAGAAATGAGCGTGCTGCTCAAGCAGTGCTTCGCTCGCCGAACAAGTCCCCGCCAGTTAACGGCACGGCCGCGGGAATGCGGAAGCAACTGACGAGCGATCGACACGAGATCGCGCGCTGGGTCACGTATTGTTTTATCGCTTATCGCCGCCGGATTTTCCCGCGCCGCGTTGCCGCTGGAATCGGGACTACTTGCAACAAGTTATTTTGCATGAGATGAATTTACTCTCGCCGCTGAATGGAGCCATAGACAGTTAAGAGCTATGTAGCCTCGTAGACATGTAGCCTTGTATTCATTTGAAGCCTTGTAGTCTTTTAGTCCTTTAGTCTCGTAGCTTCGTAGCCTTCTAGACTAGTAGTCAAATAGCAGTTAGTATAAAGACTTTTCGGAGCCAAATTCTTTTGGCGCCATTGACTTATGGAGCGAATACTGTTGGAGTCAATCACTGCTGGATTCAATGCCTGTTGGAGCCAAGATACCTTTAGGATCTAATGACTGTTGAAGCGTATGACTGTTGGAGCCAATGACTTTTGGAACCAAAAGACTGTTGGAGCCATAGACTGTTCAAGGAATTATATCCTACCGTAAATTGGTGATCTCATCCTAATGATTTGAATGATCATGATCATGTACGTCTGTCTCGTTAAATGTGCTTCCCTTCAGTAGAATTTTCGTCCAAATGTTCGTCCTTACCGTTACTTGTGCTTCCTTTTTGTCGAATTTTCATCCAAATGTACGTCCTATTCGTTAAATGCGTGTTCTGTGTCTACATTATGTGTTCGGTGTGTACATTACGTGTTCAATACGTGTTCTCTGTGTACATTGCGTGCTCGTTACATGTTCGGTGTATACATTTCGAGTTCATATGTGTTCTGCGTGTACATTGCATGTTCATTACCTGTTCGGTGTGTTCATTGCGTATTTGGCGTTGCATTGCGAAGTCATTGCGTGGTTATTGCGTGTACATTACGTGTCCACGTGTGTGTAATTGTGTGTACATGGCATGTCCAGTGTTTGTGTAATTGTGTGTACATTGCATGTCCTGTGAGTGTAATTGTGTGTACACTTTGTGTCCTGTGAGTGTAATTGTGTGTACACTTTCGTGTCCTCTGTGTGTATTGTGAGTCCTTTGAGTGTCCAGTGTGTGTATTGAGTGCCCATTTATTTTGTCGTATTTGCTTCCAAATATGTGTTTCCTTTTTTTGAGTGAGCTTTCTTTTTTGAATGTTGTTTTGACTCGTGTATTATAGTAAATGATTCTTGTTTTGACTAGCAAATTAATCGATCGGTTGCGGGTATATAAGCTAGTCCCAGACAAAGGTCGTGCTGCACGGCAAAAAAATGAAGGTTTTCTGCAACGACGATGCATCGATGTGTATTAGAGTACACCGAGATTTGGTACAACTGCAGCAACATCATCATTTGGTTCTGGTCTGAAAGGTTCGTCTTCATCAACTAGACATCCTTGCAGCTACTGTGATATTTCATTCGCATTACTGATGAACTACCTGCAGACATTTCGACTTCTCGCTTTAGATTGGAGACTCGTATGCGTACAAGCACAAAAACATATGTTCAGCAACCGAATGTCATGAGGCCTGGACATGAAGCTAAGCCTCAGACTGTGCTCGGTGAATTACAGGTAAATGATAACTACTATTATCTAAATACATCTAGTGAGTCGAAAGACATGTGTAATTTTCTTGAAGAACATTATCAATCAGTTTAATGATGAAGTAGCTACATACGCACCTTTAAAATATAACTTGTTTTTGGACTGTGTATATGGCAAACCATATCCGTTTGAGGAAAAGTGAAGAAGTGTGCATTCAAGACAGTGAATACTTCCATTTACAATTCCGACGATGTGAAGCAGACTTTTAAACATAGTATCGAGAAACTCTGTCGAGAAGAAAGAAAGACCATTTAGGCAAAGGATCTGGATGGTCTCTGTCTTCAGTAAACCGAATGGAGCTAAGACTTAGTCAGTTTAAGCCAATGGAGAATTAAATGTTTATAAGATTGCTAACCTTCGCAAGTGTTTCTGTAGAAGAGAAGGTATTATGAAATAAATTGTATTTGTAAAAATAGTGTTTTTTTTTTCAAACCTGTCACTTTTATGTTAAATTAATATGATATTTTAATAAATTTTTTTTGTATTGACCAAAGATTGAACCGTGGAAGGATATCGATCGAATAAATTAGTAAATTAATGACATTGTTTGATGATTTTTGGAATTTTTTCCGATTTTATACGTTAATTATTTTGAATTTCCGGGATGGTGGTCAATATGTCCTCATCTGCTTACCAGAGGCTGGTAATAGAGGAGTAAAAGCTTCTTTTAGGACTTGCCACCATATTTATTGAATAAAAGTTTTTTTTTACCTAAAATTACCTTTTTTGCATCTGTCAAGTATCGAATGAAGAACAGAAATCTATCGAATCAATCAGTAAATTAATGAGTGATTTTTTCATTAATTTTGAAATTTTCTCCAAATTTATAGCTAAATAATTACGAATTTTAATGATGGCATCCAATTTTCAAGATGGCAGATGCCACAATATTATAAATAGTTACCTACTGCATTCTAGTGGGTAAATATTAAATTAACATGAATGCAGACCACTCTAGCAGATGAAAACAAGATGGTGGCCTCCAGCAGTCTAAAAAAGGATGGCGGACATGACATCATACTAGCTGGCGATATATATACCTTGGCATTAGTGGTGGGCGGTCAGTCTGTTGTTGGCTTCCGTGGAGGAAGGATCGGTCGCTTTTTTTTGCCTTCACTGGGTTTTAACCGAGGAATCCATGATGTAAGTGCGTTATTTAAATAATAATTTATTAAAATTTGATTAATTATATTTTTATAAACTGTAAATCTTTTCACATTAAAATATGACAATTATTATGAATTTTCAATATGGCAGTCGTGACAACATAATCCAATATGGCGGCTATAACTAAACGTAAAACGATGACATCATACATATCTAAGATAGTGACCGTAACAAAATGTGCGGCAGTGTTTTTAAATAATATTTTATTAATGTTTGTTTAATTAATTTCTTTCATGGATTTTAAACATTTCATATTTTCTAACATTAAAATTATGGATTTTCAAGATGAATGCCATAACGAAAATTGCAACATTAAGGAGTGAGGCATTCGATTCCAAGATTGCGGAATGTTCTATAAATCAAAATGGCGGAATTCAGAATGGTGATCGTAACGATAATTGCAGTGGTCAGGTATAAATTGAAAATGGCAGGTGTGACGTAATTTTTTTAAAATTATTTTTAAAAATTTTAAGTATTTTTTAGTATTTTATTATAAATTACATGTTTACTCTCTCCGGGAATCGAACCGAGGGCCGAAATCGAATAAGTAACTAAACAATTGATGTAAGCTGTTTTTTTTAAGTATTTAGGAATTGTTTTGGTTGAAAATTAAATAATTTTTTATTTAATAATAAAGGTCAAGGTCAACATACTGATATAAGCGGCTTATGGTGGCATGCTTTTAGGAGTCTTAAGCCATTTTTAGGAATTTGGGTTCTGTCAAAGGCAATAAGTAGTCTTTTGAGGTTTTTCGAATTTCGAATTTTTGAATTTTCGAGGAATCGAACGGGAAATTTCCCCTCAAAACGAGAATTTTCCCCTTGAAATAAGGACATTTCTAGGAATTTTGGCAAATTTTGAGTTATTATTGAGGAATTTTGAGAAAATTTGACACCCAAAATGGCCGCAGTGACGTCACAATCCAAGATGGTTATTGGCACCTCGGCACCTCAGCCAGAAGCCAGTCCCAGAAAATACTTGATGAATCTAAAAGTTGGACCAGTGACATAAATCACGGCACTGTGCAGCAACTGGAGTAGGTACATCAAGAACTCCCACCAACTCGTGGCAACTTACGCCACTTTTCCCACTTAAATAAAATCTCGATCCAAGCGTTCTGTGATTTAAATTTGGCTCTGTACCACTGGAGATATTTTAGTGTGGTAAATATCAGCTTTATTCTGCGCTGGTGGTCCCTTGTATCAAAATATGTTGCACGCATTTCAAACTTTGTTGGCAACCGGAATGAATTCATGACTAATTCAGTGACTTGAACTTGCTACATTTTTAATAACATGTTATCGTTCAGCGATTCAGCCCAAGGTATTACTTTATTTCTACCAGTATCCGCCAAATAACTGAATTTATTACTAATGATTTTTTGTTTATAGTACCTACATAGCTTACACACATCTATATGTGTGTGTGTTCGTGTGTGTGTGTGTCATCTTTTGAAGTTTTGCGTTCCAGAGGTGGTTTACATGTTACGTCATAACAATATTTCGGCAAGCTAGTACATATTGTTTGAATGAGTACGGAATGACTCCCTCCCCATCAACCCATAACATAACATCACTTTCCTAATTTGGATTCATCATGCATATGTGACTGAAACAAATTTTTATGAGATAATATTGTAGGATTTGTATTAATAATACACAGTTGAATGAAACTGTTTTATGTATTTCCCATTGTAACCTTTTTGAAGTTATAATTATTTAAGCACGTTATGAAAAAAATTATGAGAGTGAATTTTTACGATGCCCGCACACCATGCAACCAAATTTATATAGGAAAAAATATTCTACATACCAAAAAAAAGTTACATAGAAATAAAAATTTTATATGTGCTTTAAAAACATTATTTAGTGAATGATATTGAATACTGGTCCATATAATAAAAAAAAACATTTATGTATCGCTAATGTTAGTAATAAAAATTATGTTTATAAACTTTTTCAACTGTATTTTCAAGTTTATTTATATAAGTTATTATTTCAATACTATTTAATTAATATTAACATAGAATAAAAATTAATCATATTTATTGATTTTCATTACTCATTAAAATTTATCTCGATTGATTTACTAAATTAAACAATTAATTTTATACATTATGTTTGTGTTAATATTAAATACTGAGTAATTATTATAAATTTTTTAAATATATATTGATTTTCTGCTGTATCAACCGTATTTATAATATCACTATTTATTGTACTAATTTATTAATTATTTGCATGCAAATTTTAATTTATTATTTTAATACGTCAAGTAGTAAAACTCGTACAAGTGCACGCACCCCTTTATTATTGCTTTGACCTCTGAGTCATGTTTTAAAACTTAAATACTCTAAGAAATAAGGTGAAACCATAATTTTATATTGGTTTTTAAAGAATCAGTTCAAAAAGCCTTTTAAAGGGGTAATTTTTTTCCTTCAAAGAATCGTACTTGACATTTAACTGGGAGGTATTCCATACCTCACAAACCCTCCGTTTATCAGCTCCCCCCCCCCCCCGGGCCTAAAATAAACACTTAGAAAAACGTAACGGTTGTTTTTGCATTGTGCGGTTGGTAAAATTAATTTACGCGTGATACCAACAGGATGGGGGGTACACAAGATAAATGTCATGTCCGGAAGGCACATTTCAAACCGTCCTTCGGCGCTTATTTCTATTCTTAAGTGCTACGCACAAACGATGGCTTCAATCGTACACGTGTGTCTTTCAGTGGCGAATGCAGTGGGAGAGGGATAAAGAGAGAGATATGGGGATATTCGCTCCCCCTCCCCCCGCCAGAGTTTGGAAAAAAAATTGCAAATTATCAGTGAATGCAAAATGTTATTTTGGGCGTTGCAGAAGCCGCGTTGGCTACGGTGATATACAGGTATGTCAGAGTGTTAGTGTCAAAGGTAATGTAATTTTTTTTCAACGCACGTTTCAATTTTTTGGTCTATCCCCGAAATAATTCTTGTATCAACCACTGTGTCTTTCATGTACTACGCTACAAGAGAAAACGCAGGCGACACTCTTAATTGCAAGCACGAACAACAGTCACGCGCTGCTTCATGGAGCTATGAAATCGTTATAGTTAATTAGCGCCACAGTTCAGCGTCAAACGAACAAATGATCTGTTTCAATTTGATTACGATCAAGGGTGAAGAGGGAACAGTGTCTGTGTCTTTCTTTTCTTTCTATCTATCTTTCTCTTTCCCCCGCCCAAAAGGGAACTTTTATGCGCCTCGTGATAAGTGTGATTGATCCTTTCATCCACTGGGTGCGGGTAAAAGGGTGGGGGAGGGTCAGGATTAGGGAGGGAAGGATGGGTTGGGTTGAAGAAGAGGAGGGGAGGGTCCCGCAAATCTCTTCTCCTCCTGCCGTCCACCGCCTCCCCTCTCCCACCAACCCACACCCAGCATGTTTCCCATTCAGTGGCTCCCAGAGTCACGGCGCGCGTTTGTGGAGGAAGGGGGGGGGGGGAAAGGGGTGGAGGTACGATGCCCATTGTCGGCGTAATGGGATCACCTCCAACACGTCCGTGGCTGTGGCGGAGGGGTCGGCCTCGCATCTCCTCGTATCTGCCTCGCCGGCTGATGCATATGGAAGACCGGAGCCGTGGCACATCGCAGCCGCGAAAGGAGTTTACGACCCGCGTCCGCCTTCTCGACTCGGCGTCGACGGAACGAGCTGCGTTTTGTTCCACTTGTTCACCTCGGCACGCTTCATCGACTGGATGAAATAGTTGTGTGTGACGAAGCGGTATATTTTATGAGAATCTGCTAAATATCACAACTGCAATGTAAATATTTTGGGAATAAATCAAATAGGTGAATTACTTATGTTACAAATAATTACATATTAAAATTATATTTAAACTAGCTGCCCGACCCGGCTTCGCACGGCTATACTAATGGGAATAAATTAAGCCACATCTCCCATTTACAGTAATAGTAAATAAAAAAAATTCAGTGAAAATTTATTACAATGCTGTATAATGTACCGGAGAGAAAATTAATAGCATCGGTGGTTTCCCGACTCGTGCACGCAACGTACAACTGATGTACCCGTACTTCGCTACGGCAGTCTACAGGCAGATCACTCTAGCGCCGCTCATTATACATGCCCCTCCTTGTGGGTACGCCACTGCCGCGCGATGCCCGTTGCCATGGAGACGCAGAAGGCATGAACAATGCAAAATCCTGTTCTCATGCAGACAAAGTACCCACTGTTGCCTGGTTTTAACCACCCATGGGATCTAATTTTCGGAACATGTCATCCTGCGTAACATAAGGAACATTACTGTGAATTTCAAGTCTGTAAAATATATATACTTGAAAAAAGGGCAATAATAAAACAAATTAAACACAGAGAGAGGAAAAAAAACAATAGTTTAGGTTTGCGATTTAAAGTGATAAAAAGTATTTAAATACTAATTGAACTCTTATGAGGGTACTGATTGCTTCGTTGTTAATATCACACGGGTGTTTTTTACTTGTATGGGAAAAGTAAAAATGATAAGGAATCTAGTGCGTGGCAACAATGTTAATAGGCAATAGGAAATAAACTTCTATGCGCCTGCGGCATTGTCAACACACACCTCGTACGTGTAATGCATGTTGTATCTAACCCCTCCAACGCATTTGATTCTAAATTGGACTTTTAGTAAAGATCCCTAATGTTATTGATAATATAATATAGCCTATAGCCTTCCTCGATAAATTTACTATCCAACACTGAAATAATTTTTCAAATCGGACCAGTGGTTCCTGAGATTAGCGCGTTCAAACAAACAAACAAACTCCTCAGCTTTATAATATTAGTATAGATGTGTTATCAACAAAACCAACCAAATAAAACCATTTGATGTCAGAAATTACATTATTTCTTTAAAAAAAAAAACTAGTTTAGGGGAAGAAATTTGAGAAATCTCTGGGATTGCAAACAAACAGAAATATTAGTATTATTGGAAAACATACGCCTCCGTATTTAGGGAAACGTTGGAATATTCAATAGGGAAGACTAATATTAAAGGTACAAAGATTTAATAAAGAAAAAATCATAATCATTTTGGAAACAAAAACAAATTTTACTCTAACAGATAACAAACACGTACATTCACATACCGTTTCAGTTAGTTGTTACCTCCAATGTACCTGACATTACAAACCGTTCTGGTCGGGAGACTTTCTTCAGATAACACATCTCTCTGGACTCAAACGGACCTGACCCTACACGTGTGAAGCTGGCAGCATAAGGGGGTGCCTCCCATTTCTGGTCAAGATTTTATATGTACAGTAATACAGATAAACTTGTAGACTTTTTCAATTTTTTAACTTTCACGAAATGAAAAATACATACAGCGCAATCTTTTTGCATAATAGCTGCCAAAGTTTTTTTAACGTTTTTAGGTTGTACAAATAAGGAGAATTTAATTTATTGCAGAACTGACTCTTTTTAGTTTTAACTGCAATGCCACTGGCTACTTCAAGAAAAGGTTTTAATTTCTTTCAGAAAATATTAATTAATTCTACCTGAAATTTCAAAATTATCAAATTTTTTACGTTTTTGACATGAGTTTTTTGTTATAGAAATGCAAACCATATCATTCTCTAAGAGGACACCGTAAATAGGAAAAAAAAAATGTGAACGAGTCTTTCAGTACTCGCCAATGATGTGTAAACATCTAACCTCGGTTGTTTATGCTGCAAATAAGAAACTCGGACAAGAAATTTAACGTAGAATTCTTTTAAATAATGCCGAGCGTGATAAATAAATAGTCTGGATGCGAATCACACACACGCACATACTTTCTGCGGCCCGCCGCTAGAATTCGCTGCCTCAATCGTAAACGTTGCTTGCCACCAGCAAACGGAGATAGAAATTAACAGCACGAAACATGCGGTAATTTAAAACTATTAAAAACGTCTCCAATAAAACCTTTGTCTTTGTTTTCGAAGAGGAATGTTATTAAAATACTGCCAATCTTGTTAGTTATTACTATAAAGTTTCCGCACATGATAGAAGTTGTACTGCTATGGCATTACACAGACGGAGAGCAACTGCTCCAGCAGGTTCAGCGCTGGAGGGTTGGAGGGTTGGAGGGTTAGAACGTGGATTGGTTATCCTGGCCGTGCGTCACCTCGACTCGGCGGCGGAGTGGGGGGGGGGGGGACTACCTTCCGCCCCTCCGGCATTCCGGCCTGGTCTGTCCGCCGCGCAAGATTGCGGTGTTCCGTACCCTCCATCACTCTGCCCTTGAGTCTCGTAGTGGCGCGGTGTCGCGCACGTCAGTACTTGGCGTTATGTTGCCCGCATTCCCACCACACCCGCCATTCTCTCCCCTGAAGCGAGCCCTTACCGAGCTCAACCCGTGGCCAAGTTGTTCACGCCAGAAATATCTATTGGCTGGAGTGTTATATTTATGTGTACGTATTTTGGTAATTTCTTAAAAATGGAACGGAAGTCGATGGCGGACCCACGTGTAGTCACTTTCGTAAATATTAGTGAACCTATCAAAAGTATTGGCGTGGAAAATGAATCCTAATGATAATGAAACTACCCTGGAATTTATAACTAAAATGGTCATAGTAAAAAGGAATCACAAGTTATAAAATCCCTGAGAAAACTGGTATTACAATGATTATAATAAATATTACCCTTCAAAATTCCCAATAGGGTTAGTAGCACAGCAGTAGCGTGCACGCTTGGTAACCTCATGAGTCATGTTTCAAATCTCGTCATTGGAAATAAAATTATTAGTTTTCGTTTTTCTTTTACATAATAACGTTAAATCAGCTCAATAAATTTAAGATTTTTTTCGTAGGAAGTATTTACATACTGATTACAGTATTGTAAGAAAAAGCTAGCATTCAGTCATATTCTTAGTCTTATAATATGTTTTTTAATGTTTCAGATTAATATTTTGAAATTAAATTTAAAGTGTTAACTGTTTAGTGAATTTTAACAAGATGGGCCGTATTTTAAAAAAATTCCTCTTCGAAAATCAGGTCCAAGCCGGAGTTTTATCTGAGCCATTTCTAATAGTTCAACATTTACGAGTGTTTCGTGCTGCTGCGTTTGCTGGTGGCAAGCAACGTTTACGATTCAGGCAGCGAATTATAGTGGCGCGGCGGGCACATAAAATGTATGTGTGATTCGCGTTCTGAAATTTTGGTATTTAAAACGCGTCTATTTTGTTTATCACGCTCGACGTTATTTCTTTTAAAATTCTACATTAAATTTTGTGCCTGAGATTCGTATTATAACATATTGTATTTGCAACATGAACAACATGAGAACACATGAGTTAGTACATTATGTGCCAACACACAGTACGCGCACGCGGACACATGCACATTTCCTTACTTGGAAATTTTTAGTTTGTAGGTTTAAACCTCCTCGCCGGCTAAGAAACTTATTTTTTTCTTTCATTTATTTTTAATAATTAAGTTGAAACGAAAGTTTATCGAATTACTGCTATCTTAATGTACTTGAGTCTGGATCTCCTTCACGTTGTGTGCTATTACGTGTCCGCCAACCACAAAGTGTTGTGAATACCGCCTAATAAAGAAGAATATTTCCATACTTTCAATTTCATTCAATGTAAGTTAAGGTCAGAAGAAAGAGGGGCGGGGCTTGAGGTCTTCAAGCCTTACGAAAAAATATTATCACACAACAAATTGGTTTTATCACGTTAGTAAAATAACTCCTCAATTATTATCCTTGAAAGATTTGTGCAATGGGAGTGCATGACTTGATGTAAGCTTTTGGACATACGCCATTGCATTGTTTTGGAAAACTATTGTGTTTGTTTCGTCTTTTCGTTTTGTCGTGTTTTTGTCTCGTTTTATCTGTAGTGCTGAATTTTTTTGGGTTCAATATTTTTGTGTTGTCATCATTTGTGGTTTTTTTTTCGTTCTCTTAGTCCATTTTTCTTTGTTTTTCTTTGTTTGTTGACCATATTCCTGTTATGGAATATTATGTGGTGTTTATATCCTGTTGACAACAGCAATTTTTTGCTTAATTTGTGTTTTTGTCTTTTGGTTTTTTGTAGTTTTCTTCTACAGACATACATGTGCTTAGCAATGGCGTATGTCCAAAAGCTTACATCAAGTGAACTCCTATATTACTATAAAAATACGCATTGCATAGTAATTGTAGGTATTTTAAAAATAATGATGTACTAAATTTTTAGGTTATATTGCTACAAAGTCTCCGTTTTCCTCACAAAATCGAGGATATTAAAAATAATAGTTTAAAAACTAAAAAAACACGCTTTTATAGAAAATCCACTAAAAAAATAGAAAATAATTTTTAATAAATTTGAATTATGAATAGTGTAAATAAGAAAAAATGTATTTTATTATAAAAAAGCGTGGGGTGCTTTTTAAGATATTATCAAAATGATAATCCTTCTACTCATATCTGTCAATAAAATATTTATAACTTTTGTCACCATGCAGCCCACGCTTTTTTTTCAGTAAAATACGTTTTTTTCTTATTAACAATATTCTTAATTCATATTTATTTTCTATTTCCAGTTGGATTTTCCATAAAAGCGTGTTTTTTAGTTTTTTAAACTATTACTTATTTATATTTAATTTTTTAGTTGGGTTTTATTTATTACATCAATTTACTATTAAAGTGAGTTTGAGTAGATATTGGCTGCTTTTAAAATATATATTCGATATAGCATGTTGAAGAACTATAGTACACACAATATTTTCAATATCCTATTATGAAAATCAATGATTTTCAATAAATTGGGAAGTCATTGATGTTTATTCTAAGTCAGTCACTTATCCTAGAAATGAGCAATTTGGGCGCCTGCTGCCTCCCTTGGATGAGATAGCCGGTTCTCAGTTTCCCTCTCCGAATATTTAATCTTATTCAGAGTCGGTATAACTTATCCGAGAAATAGGTGATCGGCGCGCCTGGTAGTTTCCCTTCTTGGTCTTGGCGCAAAGACCCTAGGCACCAGTTTTAGGAACACAAAAAATCGCTAATCCTGATTATCCTAATAAGGATAACGGTTTTAACTGTTTAAAATATTGAATTGTCATCGTTCCTTGATAAGTATGCCAAATTTCGAGTTAATCGTACGTTTTGAAGGGGGTCAAAATCATGTTCAAAGTTTCCGTTACATACTAACATACATAGTATGAAGCTAATAAAAGCGTGTTCAAATAGATATTTAGAGAGAATAACTATATAATGTACACAACATTTTTTCCTTAACTTCAAATGATAGAATTAATTAATAATAATAGAAGTAACCATTATTAATATTTATAATAGAATTGAGACAATACAAATATAATTTGAAATAAGAAATACTAACTGTGTACAATTTAATTGTGTAACATAAGAAAATATTTTTTGATAAAAATCAGAGACTTTTTCGCAATTTTTACGAAAAAATATTATCCCACAACAAATTTGTTTCATCACGTTAGTAAAATAACTCCTAAATTACTATAAAATACGCATTTAATAGTAATTGTAGGTATTAAAAACTAAATAATGATGTTCTTAGTTTTTAGGTTATATTGCTACAAAGACTCCGATTTCTTCGTTATTCAAACTATATATCTATATGAGAATATTAGGCTAATATATTTTATACTTACTTTTTACTGCACAGTAATCGTATACTTAATATTTAAAATAAAAATTGAACAAAAACACAATTTGAACACTGTATACACACATTCGATTCACATATGCACAGCACTGATGTACAGGGACTGAAGAATTACCTGAATTTACTCCCTATCCAAACCTTTCTATATAAGTTTTCACTTCAAAAATTGATTGGTAAGGATGCTTCGTGTCAAAATACATCTTGAGTCTTGCACACGGTCATATTATTTTTATACCTTGTCATGTGTTTAGATTGTTTATAATTTATAATTGAAATATATGTATGCATTCCTTTCCAATAACTGTCCAGAAAAATAATACTTTATTTATCTGTTCAAATTAATTTTGGCTTTTTTGAAAAAAATTAAATAATTAATTAATGTGTGATGTACAATTATGTATTCTTTAATCAAATGGAATTAAATTTAAGCACATGTACACACCACATGGGCAAAAACATATGAGTTCATGAATATAGTTAAGTACAATTAGATACATACAACTTACATTGAAGCGTTATTTAACAGCACATACAGTGTATATTTTGTTAAATAATATTGTAACATCGCAACCAATACTTTAAGAAAAAAATACATATTTACGTCCCTGGTTTTTAAGAAGTTGCGTTACAGAAGGCACGTTCGAAATATCGGAGGTATAAACAATGCTGCCAACTAAGGTCACGCAGCTTGTAAATGTACGTCTACGACAAAATTCCCCTAAATTCGAAGCCGTTAGTATTTTTCTACGTGTTTCAAGCCATTTTCCGCTTCCTGTCTGGAGAATCGTGTCTCTCTCTAACTGTCGACGCTCTTCTTGTGCGTGTTCCTGAAATGTTTCTGGGTCCATGTCAGGCTGTTGACATTGAGGACCACAATATTTGTCTACATAGGTTTTGCACATGTTTTTATTATTTATTTATTTATTTTCTAATTCCCGCCTTATAATCTCTCTCTTTCTTTAATTTTTTTTTTCGGGAGTGCTTTTGTGCAACATACATTGTGGTGTTTGCTGTTACACCACCAGTAATCTCCCTTTTGGGATCGTTTTGTTGCAATTTTTTTCCTCCTATTGAATTGAAGTTTTCGACTTTTTTGCTATCTCCATCATGTACGAGGCTTCAAGAATTCTTTGTGAATATGAGACAACAAACCACTTTTTTTTCCAACTCTGGGACAAGGTTTGGCTCACCGTCTTTTTGACCATCGCAGAACCTTACGAACTGAAATTTTCCTGCTCACCATAAACGTTGCTTGAACCATTTTCAATGTTGCATTTTAACTGTGAAACTTTAACTAGAAAATCGGTGTGCTGTGACTTTCTGCAAGCGATTGATTTTTATACTTTTTTTTTACCATAACCTATTCTTAAGAGTTGTATTTTCACTCACAGAAATAACTTTTTTTTCCTGTAATGGTGGAGCAGATGATTCTTACGTTCCATCTTCTCAACAGTAAGATCGTCTATGGTCTAGCTTCCAGAATTTTCTTGTATACACTACTGTCGCCGTTGGCTATAAATTTGGCATACATTATATTTATAAAGTATATTGTGCATATATAACGTATATAGTGTATATATCAAGTATATAGTAGAAGAGTATATATATATATATAGAGAGATAGCTACACCCTTCTACTATTACTTTGTCTTCCATGCTACTAGCCTACCTTCGTGGTTTATAGCAGTCATGTGATGTGATACATTCGCTGTCTTTCGCCCGAGCGCTAACATAGTATTACTTGTTTGCAACTGCTATAAATAAAACCTGATTAGCAACTAACCTGAGTGCATCGTATTTAAATTTGTAGGAGCATTTGCATCAACAGCCATATACAACAAAAGTAATGAGGGGAATATTATTCTCGTCAACTTCACCGGTGACTCGCTAATTCAGCTTCTTCGCATGCAACCTCTCAGCCATTACAGATAAAATCGTGGTATTTGGAATAAGTTGCTGGTACCATGCAAGGCACACCAACCGCTGAAAATAATCGCAACTCCAGCAAAGGCCCTTGAATTTACATCTACAACTGAATTATCTTCTATATTATGCATAGGAACATCGATAGTCATGTTGCAAATACTACAATAAATGCTATAATATATTAAAAAATACTTTTCACCATTATTTTTTTAAACACATGTTTCCAAGTGTAAGCTTCATTATTCTGACGTGCTTCGTTGAGTTTTCGTAATACGCACGACGTGTCCACAGATCTCACACCATAAACACTTATCAGCTTTCTCTTAATCATTTTAAAATACTTTTCAACCATGTTGTCATTTACTTGGAGTAATGAATATTTTATGTGGCTGAAATCATACATAAAACATTTTTTTTTGAATAACTGATATCTTGATATGCAACTTAACCAGTTAGTTTCTATGTACATGATAAATATGTACATGTGTTATTTTTCACCTGGTTACGAATAAAAAGTATTAGTAACGGTACTAATAGTTTTATTGCCACTGACTATGAAAGTCACACTATGGTATATATTTTTAGTGCTTAAGTTTGTGTACTTATGAATGCTGTTGGTTTATCCTGTTTCTGTTTTACGCTGGGGAAGATATATTACTGTTATAAAATGTGCAAACATGTTGCAGTCTATTGTCACTAAATGGCGATTATAAGATTTTTACTGTCTTTATTTTTTACCAACTTTTCTTGTCAAATATCTTATTTAAAAAAAACATTACAGTTCGTATGTATAATTATCCAACTTAATTATATTCGTAAAGTTATATAAAATGTATCTTAATTTTTGTAGCAGGTACAATTGAATTAAAACCAATATCATTGTCATAAGGCTAACCTGATTGCTCACTGATAAATTGTTCATAGGCCTACATCTGCTGTCTGCAGTTCGCTCTTTCCTTGTCCACTAGCTCATCTGGAATATAAATTGCATTTGTGTTTTCTATTTTTGAAGTGAAACTTCTTTGCTGAGGGGGCTGCAATTTTTGAGCGTTACGAAATTTCCTATCGCATGAGGGGAATAGTAAGGTACATGGTGGGGGAACCGGTAGAGTAGGAGAGTGCGTCAGGGGTGACTACACTCCAACGCCTGCACTACCGGTCGAAAAAGAAGCCTGCATACTATGTGCTAGTAATAACTGCCGGAAAAGAAGACGTCAGGGGAGAGGTAGAAATGACGCAGCAGTGATGCTACAGAATTCTCGTAGCGCTGCTTGTGTACTCCTGGTATTATTTTATTAATTTGAGTTGATACCGGCATCCTTACTATTCTCAAATATTATCTCTTGTTCAAATAAAAATACTAATAATCTATCTTTTTGCCTAATAAGCAAGAAGTTTCACTTTTGTCGTACGTGTTCTACACGCATACGATTTTTTTAAGAGTTTGCTATATGTTTAAACTTTTTTTTTCAGGTAAGAAGCTCTCAGAACCTGTTTGAGTTTTACCAAAATGGCCTTGGGAAGGTGTTTTGTCGCTGTGCTCGGAGTAAGTACACACATACGTATCTTTATATATATATTTCTTGTGTGCGTGTGGATGTCACTGAACTCCTCCTAGACGGCTGTACCGATTTTGATGAAATTTTTTGTGTGAGTTCACGGGGATTCGAGGATGGTTTCGATTCACAATTGGATATTTTATCTCGATTCTGAGTTAATAAAAAACTAAAAAATGTAATGTGTGTCATAGATATACAAACTGTTAGTGTCATTCCTCTATGTCTGCCGAGCAATAGCTTTCAAGCCATTACGTTACGTTTTGCTATTGTAAGGAACTAAGTAAAGAGTAAAAAAAAAAAAGCTCTTGACAGTTTGTAGTGTCGCCATATTTGTTTCAATTTTGAATACCGTTTTTGTATATAACAATTTAAATTGCAGAAAAAAATCATGTTTCATAGACACATAAATAGTGAGTGTGTCATTTCTCTATGTCCACGAGGTCTCGCCGCGTTATTTTCTCCTTGGGGCGAACCCGTCCGCTTGATTAAATAAACAGGTTTTATCGTTGAATGATTTCATGATATATTTCATGAAAATCTGCTCTCATAAAAACGTTAGTTTTATAGACATTGAATAGGTGTCCTCTCTCTCTCTCTCTCTCTCTCTCTCTCTCTCTCTCTCTGAAGATCAATCTATGAATCGTTACAAATTTATTTCCTTTATTTTTTTAGTTTTATTTGATACAATATGATTTCACTAAAAATCAATTTCTACCCCTTCCTATTTTCATTTCCACATTACGAAGTTTCACTTCTTCCACGCGGAGGGACTCCACGCAATATTTTTGCATGCAATTAAAAACTATTTTTTAATGATGCCAAAGAAGTATAAGTTCACATGCGCGTACCTAAGTACACGCACCCATTTTTTAAATTTAATTTCTTCTATATATTTTTTTCCTCCCTACCTAGGGCACTCATAATTCTTTTAAATTTCACGTGTATGTTTTCAATGTCATTCGAGTTGTAAAATTTTTTTTTTTTGTCAAATTGGTCATTATTTATACTTTGTTTCATTTTGGAAACATACGTATTTGAGGTATTATGACAAATAAAAAAAATTAGTTTCACTAACATTCTTAGGTTTTTATTGTGTGGATAGTTTCAAGTTTAATATTATGTAGGTACATAAATTCTGAAACTTATAAATTTCTTCGAAATTTATTCATAGGTAGGCAGGGCCTACTAATATTTTCTATTTGTCATATTGTTATTTTTTTTTACATTACCTACTTATTTGCAAGGAGTTTGGTTTAGTGTTTATAATTTATCTGCTGAGCGTCAAGAGTCTTAGGGCTGCTGAGACCGAAGACCAGAAATATTTATCAATTATGTAATATATTGTTGAAAAATTTGAATTTAACTATTTCAGGAAAGTTGATTTTTTTTATTAATTAGAATAGTTACGTGTAATTGCCATCTTCCTTTATTTCATATTAAACATTATGTTTGGTTGAGTGTGAGATAATTTTATTTATGTATGTTTTAATTTAATTTAATTTCTTATATATATATATATATATATTCTTACCTACCTACTTCTTTTAAATTTCAGGCGGATGTTAACATTGTCATTCCAGTTGTATAATTTTATTGTCAAATTAGTTGTTATTTATACTTTTTGTTTCATTTTGGACTATGTTTTTTTATACTTAATTCAAAGATTTGTGGTGTGTACAGGGAGTGATGTCTCTATTAATTTCTATACTCCTTTGGATAAGCGGAATATTGCCACCACAGTTTTACATATAAAGAAATCCTACAAGTGTTTTAAACATTATGACAAATAAATATAGTTTCACAAAATTCCTTAGTTTTTTTTTTTGGTGTGTATAGTTTGAAGTTTAATATTATGTATGTACGTAAATTCTTAAACATACAGTTATTTATTAATTTATTTATATAATTATTAATAGGTAGGTAATAAGCTTTCTATTTGTCAATATTGTTATTATGGTAGATAGGAGTACAGTAAATGCCTACATTCTTATATTCCTTTATATCTCTTTCGATTTGGAGTGTTTCCGAGCCATTCAGGGTCCTCGAACCCCCCGCCCCCCTCTGGGAACAAAGCCCCAAAATTTCGACAGTTTCAGGAATTTCAAATATCTATTCTTTCGAGATGGAGTGTTCCAAACCATTCTAGGTCCTGAACATCCACTTTCCGCAAAAGTGAAAGCCCCAAAATTTCGAAATATAAGAATATGTATAAATTGGATGTTGGCATGTATGTCGTCGATAAACTCTTACACCGTTTGACCGATCGCCATGAAAGTTGGCACATTGAAGTGTTTTTATCATGGAGAAGGTTTTTATGCTAACAATTTTTTTTTAACTCGCCGCTAGATGGCGCTGTAGTGCATCAACTTCTAAACCTTTCAACCGATCGCCATGGGTAAACAGAAAACCATAGGTCACAGATACACAAACAGTAATTATGTGTCATTTCTTAATGTCCACCACACTGGACATATCGCTATCCATTTTGCTGTAACTCGCGGACAATATATCACCCGGTGTTCAGCCCGGGCAAAGCCGGGTACTGCAGCTAGTATACATATAAAGAGTGAATATGTGGAAAATAGGTTTCCTTTTTCTTACATTCGAAAATCCGTTAGTTTTACTTTCGCTGAAACTGTTTTCCAGAGTTGTTTAAATTTTCTGTTACATTCCCAATTTCCCTGCCAAAATAGTAACTTTTGTTCTTATGTAGAGATTGGCACATATTTTTAATTAAAATGTAAAAAATAACAAAATATTTCTGAAAATTCCCAGAGATTAAAATTTTATAGTTTTTTTTTAATTAAGTATATTTAAACTTATATAGTAGTGATCTGTGCATCCATTGCCTCTGTTGTTCTGTCAACAGTGTTTGTTAACAACTTCATTTGGTTTTTAGTGTTCGTGAAAAAAAAAAACATCACGTGATGCTTTGCAAGTGAAAGTCAGGAAATTGTAGCACTTGAGATGTGGAATTCGAAACGAGTAAAATTGGGTATAATTTGTTGCCCCTTTACCGTAACCAGAACGTGCGTGTGCGGACGGTACTCGTTGCAGCGTTGCGAGTCAAAACTCGACGCGAAGATACGCAACGGTCTCGATCCGTCATTTGTCGGTCTTTCGTCGTCACATCCTAGGAAGACTTGGCTCGACGTAAGAATCAGCGTGGACGAGTGTCGTGTCATTTTGCTTCATTTCTCGGTTCAATTGAACACAGAAACAAATTAGAATTCCATTGGATCCATTCTTGTAAAGTTATTGTGCAGTCGACTCACTGCCTGAAACTTCACATCAGCCAACAAACTCGATCCACAATACAACTCCCTTCTTGTAAATACGTTTTGACATACATCAACGAGGTGACTCTCTTTTTTTCTTTTAAGCGAGAGGTGTATAAAAATGAAGAGGCCATTGCTAGAGACCGGAAAAATTCGCGAATTCATTTCGCGATAGACTAAAATACAAATAGTTATACCTCAGTGCTGCCTCTGCTATTGGCTCACAACTCACCTGTATGACTCTGGGCCAATGAGAAACGCCCCACCAAAGCTTTATCGAATCACAGGCTGCTACGTTGGGACGTCTCACAAGACAGCAGCCAATGAGAGGGTGATATTTGTTCGAGTGTACGTAGAACTATGGAGTTCATCCTGCAGGTCATTGAACCCGCGAATTTTTCCGGTCCCTAGCCATTGCAAGTTGGCCTGCGCTCATGGCTACTTATAAACTGCCGTTTTGTTGTGTCTACGTTGCGTAACATTTGTTTTTGATACGGATACGCTGTAATGGATGAATGACACGGTGAGATTCCAACATCTTTGCACCGTGTCGTGCCTCTCAACGGATAACATGCAACATATGTGTACCCACCTGTACATGACACGCACTTAACGAACAAACACCCCGAAGAAACGACCTCTCTCGTTCGTATGGCATGCATGGTATGGACGCCTGCAAGTGAGCGACACCTGGGCTATTTCCAAGTACATTGGGATGCGTCCATGCAGTATTGACCGATAGCATAGCCTGGCTCATCCATAGTTTGCAGTGTGTATTTTAAAGGGCATTGACGCTATCTAGCACGATGCACGCATATCTGCTAGCACGATATATGCTATTTGAACTTTCCTTGTTTTGGTGCGCTCTATTGCTAGATATACGCAAAGAACACAAAATATTTAGACACAACTTTGTATTGTAAGTACATATATTTTAATTTGACCTTACAAATTTTATTTTTAAAGGAAAATTCGGGAATGAGATTTTTGTAAATACATTTACTGTGTTTCATCAAGGGCATTATCTGATAATAACCAATTTTTTCTTCTAAGGAAACGTAACTGAAAGACGCCATTTTTGTTTCAACCTTTTTTATCATAATTTTTTCTGCCATTTTATATTAAAAATCATGGCTCTGTTTGACCATAGAACCTAGTTATTAATGGAATGTCTTGTTATTAATAGTGATCGCCTGCTACAAAGAGTTTATCCGGTGAATAAATTATTGATGTTTAGTAGTAATGTATACATCTGTAATAATACTGTCAAAAGATACTATTTTATGGTCTTATAAAAATCCATAATTAGTATAAACATATACATATACAGTATTAAAACTTATTTTAATTATCGATGGTATACAAAATAATAATTTTATGTTAACACGCAGGGTAGTATGGATCACACAACTGTGGGCGCCATTTTCTCTGCACTCCAAACTAAGTGTGAGACAGGCTTTAATCGCGCTTAGTTCACGTGCGTGCGGCAGTTTTCATTGCCTCCGAATATGGTGTATTTGAAGATCCACCATGAAGGTGGGCAACAATTTAAATAACGTCAATCATCAAATGCTAGGTTCATTCCAATGCGTCACTTATCGCCTTGTGTGCACTGCATGGGGGAGAAACTCCAATTTCTGAGATTGAGACCTAGTTTCTTGAAGTAGTTTTGGGCCCATCCGCTAGATAGTAGCCTTCCCAATATATTGCTAACATACTAGCTGCATTGATTGTGAGAAGTAATGCATAAGCTGTTATCTGGCAAAAAAAAACCAGTGGAAATTAATTCACTATATTTTGGTAGCCCATATTTTGTGGTGTGGTCTACCAGAAATTGTTGCATCTCTTAGTCATTTATATACAACATGGCCTTTTTTTAATTACAATACAGAATTAAGTGTTTTTCGTGCATTTGAAATCACTTTTATTAAACAATTAGTCATCAAGTAGATAAATTAACATTATTAACCTAAAACTTTGTATTAGAACCTCCATCCTGGTTTTTTTGCTAGTAGTTATGGGCCCACCCAACAGATAGCGCCACGTGTCGCGTGAAACGTCATTTCAGTTTCCACTGTAAGAGTCGCACTTCTATATATTCCTTGTTCTGTGGTGTACTGCGCAGCTGTGGCTCCGGGAGACCTAAGATGCACATAAAGTTCTGCCATTCCCGATTGCACCCGAACAATTCACCTTCGGCCAACTTCGGGATTTGTTTTATTTTTGCTCAGGAAAAATTAATTCAAATATTAAAAGTGGTCGGTTAGGTTAGCTACATTAAAACACTTTAAAACACTATGGACGGTTAGTTAGGTTAGTATAGCTACATTAAAATAAACAAATAAATAACAAATATATATAAATAAACCCGAGGTTGGCCGAAGGTGAATTGTTCGGGTGCAATCGGGAATGGCAGAACTTTATGTGCATCTTAGGCTTCCCTCTGGCTCCCGACCGGCGCCCGCTGCGACGTCTGGCGGTGACCTGCCGCACTACGAGCTCCCGGCGATGTCGCCCGCCTCGCGATGCTATCGCCGCCGCTGGAAGAAGGGGAGGTCGTGAAAGAGAGAGAGAGATAGAGGGGAAGATAAAGAGACACGTTGGCCAGCTGCGGAAAAATAAGAAGAAATATAACAAAACACCCTGATGCCGCTCCAACGCTGTGCGCGAGCCGGAAATATAGTCCGTGTCAAGTAACTTGTCCTAAAGTTAATAAGGACCATAGCCTTTCGTGGCTGCTGTCTAGAGGTTACTTGGCTTGTGGGTTGAAGCCGCGTCGAATTAGAGGAGTTAATTATTTTTTTCACAGGAAGAATTTTAAAAGTGGATGGTGAGGAGATATGATGCTTGGGAGATATGATTACCTACATAGATCTATAGTCCGTTTGTGTCAACATAAAAACTTTTCATTTAAGTTAAAAACAAATAAAATTTATGTGAGCGAGTCTTTTACATAGTACTCGCCAGTGATGTGTTAACATCTAACCTTGGTATTACAGTTGGTATTGCAGTCGCCATCTTCAGGGTAACAGTTACCTACAGAGGTTCTTGGAAATTATCCTGCCTTTAAATTTTCTCATCTGAACGGGTGTAGGCCAATCAGAGCCTTCCTTTCTTCTGTTTGGCTGGTTGATTTGGCCAATTAGATTCGGGTCTCTGTGATTGGTTAGGGTTGCTGGCCAATCAGTGACCCCCTTCTCTTCTGATTGGCCAGACAGAGGCGATTTGTCTTTTGTTGGATGCAGAGCTGGGTTTTGGGGATTTCTGAGGAGTGTTTTCCATATCCTGCTTTAATATGATTGAGCACGCCCTCCCTATTTATGTTTGATGGGTGTTTTAATATTTCTACTGCTTCTCGGATGTATATTTTCCTGTATTGGGGTTCTAACTAAGGTGTTAAGTTGAGCTAATTAAATCTTGTGGCTGGTTTCCATGGAGTGTTCTGCTATGTATGATCGGTTGGCCCCGATTTACAAACGGGAAAACCGGACATTTGCCCGGAGTTCACCAGTTTCTGAGATGCGGGAGGATTTGAGATGCGAGAAAAATTGGACAAAAAATTTGAGGTAGTGGAGAAATAAGTTTTTTTACGTACGTTAATTATTTGACTTTCCAAAAACAGCGTGTTAATTCTAGCATTTAAAGCACAACAGAAAGACCTATAATATCCCCGCCATACCATAGAGTACTGCCATGGACAGAGTCAACGAGAATTTTTATTTTATACTAACTACTGCAGGGCACTTAAAAATATTAGGCCTGAAACCAAGTACTTTTGAAATTGATTTAATACCCGTTAACTATATACAGTAGGTACACTATTATTATAGTAGTTATATAACAGCCGTATAAAACTGCATCAGCCATTTATTAATTTTAAACTTATTATAAATAAGTTTGAATTTGTAAAATGTTTTAATGTTTGGGAAAGACTGGAAAAGTGAGGGGTGCTGCTGATCGTAGATTTTCATGTTCTAAATTTGACAGTTCTAAAAACGTTCTACATATTCTTTTGCCAACATCGTTTGTAGACAACTTCATTTGTTTGCCAGAGTTCCTAAACAAACATCATACGGTGCTTTGCTGCTATTTCGATAGCTGTAAAAAATTTTTACAATTCACGTGACACGGATTCAGATAATCATAACCATCCCTTGGTACTCATTTAATGATATTCCTCATTGTGATAGTGCCAGCGTATCGTAATATAAACTGCTCTCACCAACGCTTTTAATAAAACTTTGTAAATATTTATGAATGCGTGTATCTAGTCGTGAGTCACATGGTCACATTCAGATATGAATGCTGTGGCATCGGCAATCTCAGTGCCATTTGGGGTTAGTCGTGATCCTATGTGTTATGAAGTGTGCAACTATCAAGTCTGAGACAGTTTGTATACGTTAGTTGTTTGTATCATGGAGGTGATAGTCTATGGCGTGGGTGTTTGTTATAAAGTTGAAGTCACTCTGTCTAGCAATTAGTTAGCAAAACAAAATGTAGTTCTATTATGGCTAATTAATGCTAGAAGTTCATTTAAAAACTTGAAAAGAACTTACAAATAAGCCAACATTAATTGCGTATTACTAACCAAAAATGTTAACAACACATCGGCAAGAATTTTTCGTTAAATAGTTAATAGCTTTAAAAATAAAAAAAATAAAAAAATAAAAACATGTTTTGCTATCCAGACAGTAAGGGGATAAGTAGTTGACTTCAATCATTAACTTTCAAATATTGCACACATCCACTCCACAACTTCTTACTTCAATGATTCCAACATCCAAGTAAGATATCACTGTTCCTAGTGCAGTAGTATTATTCACGATAAAAAAACATATCTCTGGGGTAAATATATTATTACTTTATTTACTGTAAAAACATTTTTATTTATTTTTTATGGAAAGAGAAAAGTTCAGTTGGAGATAATATTCGCGGAATGGAGATTAAAATTGCTAACAACGAGCTATGTTAACTTAATTAATCACGCAAAATAATTCCAACATTCTCTAGCAAGTTTTCTCTGGCCGGTGCGATCTAGTTAAATATTGATGTTTCCCGTGACGTGTTCTTTCACAAATTGACGTGTCGGTAGCAATCAAGTGGCGAAAATAATTAAAAATCACGTATCTGTCCACTCTAAATGCTAATATATGTACACTGAGGCTATTAATAAAAAAAATTCAATCTTACGAGTATTGTGAACTTTAATTTCCCTCTCTACTTTCTTCCCCCCCCCCCCGCCACCACCCCCTTCCCCGGGACGATATATATACACACACACACACACACACACACTACAGATGACAGCATGGTCAATGTATAAATTTTACCGTGACTATTGGAAGAGATTTCACGTTGAAAACATAAAATGGAAAAATCTTTGATTTTAATAAGTGGTTTTGCAGGTTATTAAAACGTAAACGTTACCGCGGATGTTTACATGCGAACTTTCTATCATAGATATAACTCAACTTTTTTTAAAACATTAAACAGTAGCGCTGTAGCTTCATAGCTGCACAACAGTTGGCAACACTGCCGTGGCAGCTACAGGTGTCTCGGTGTCCTTGCGGTCCGGGTTCTTTGCGAGTCAAAGTCAACATCCGGATTTCCTCGCGTGGGAAACATGACGGACGTTGCAAGTGGTCGCTGTGTCTTTACAGAATGCTTCCGTGTGTCCCGCAAACACACTCCGCCTTTTACTCAAGTCTCGGCTTCACCAAATACGTTAGGTTATTGTATTGTCACGTCGTTATTTAGCATTTATTGCAATTCCTGCTAATATTACCGCATAACGCCAATCTCATATTTAAAAAAAATTTGCTAAGAATTCATAGCTAAAATTTTCCCCTGATTAATAGCGTCATTTTCGCTGTCTTGGCGTATATTGTTTATGTTTACATAGCTCGGAAGTTCATTCAAATCTACTTAGATTTTCTATGGTCCCGTTTTTTTTAGTTTTTTTTAATGAATATCTGTAATCATCTAAATTAATTACCCAAATGACCATCGAATTTTTTTAACTAAGCTTAGTCACAAACAACATATTTCTCTATTACCAACTCAAAAAAAATCTTCGAATGCCACATAATTTGACCATTTATTTAAATGGCAATTATTTTTATTTGCACATATATGATATGTATAAGTAAACTTTTTTTACGAGTAATATGAAGTTCTTTAAAAGTCATCTCACACTTAAAAACAATTTAAATAAATCAAACATCGATCACGCTTGTATTCCGAAGTACGGACATACCAGTTAATGGTTTTGGCACGACTCAGTTTATGAACACGGAATTCGGGAGTAAGTGGCAGTGAGCCCACTTAAAAAATATATTTTACACTTTTATACAAACCAACAAAAAGTCAATGGGGAGTGCGTTATAATTAGAGAAATGAAAAAAAAACGCGTTATATTCTTGTACCAGGATAAACTCTACACTACTGTACACAAATAAGTGGGTGTCTATTATCCATTGGCTGCTGTCACATTTTACATTCCGTGACCACGTGATTGAGTCATTTGAATTTTGTATTTTTTTGTCTCTTTTTCTTGGGGGCGGGTAAAATCTACATACAGTCCAATGAGTAGGGACCGGGAAATTTCGCGGATTCATTTCATGACAAGATAAAATTCATGTGAGTATACCTCTTAACTACTTTCGCTATTGCCACAAGGTTTGTAAGGAATACTCTTGGTCAGTAAAAAACCTTCAACTAAATAATTACCGAACCACAGGCTCCCAAGTTCAAACGTATCATCAGTCGGCAGCCAACGAACAGGTGACATTTGCCCGAGTGTACAGAGAACTTTGGAGTCCATCCTACCATTTTTTTTCATTAATAAAAAAATTCAAAATGGCGCCCGTAACGAAAATTGCAACGGTGACGTCATAATCCTAGATGACGTCACAGGCTTATCGGAGGCTGTAGTCATGGATTCTTAAGTCTCAATAAGTAATTTGTGTTCTTTCTATGGCAAAAGTCTTTTGAGTTTTTTCGAAATACTAATTTTTGAATTTTTGAGGAAGAAAACAGGAATTTTTCCCGCGAAAAAGAGAAAAAAAATTTCTTTAAATTTTTTGAGATTTTTTGGCTGGATTTTTTCTTCCAAAAACTGGAAATTTTGGTGGATTTTTGGCAAATTTTGAAGGTCAAGGTCAAAGCTCAAGGTCATACAATCTGGCCGCCGTTACGTCACAATCCAAGATGGCGGTCGGCTCCTGGCTCCTCACCCTGAACCCTGTCCCAGTATGCCCATTTACATACTACCTGTATCACTTGCTGAGCTGTGGAAACATGTAAACTGACTGTTTAGTCATGACGCTATTATTCGGGCAAAAGTTTAAATTATGAATATCTACCTGAATACGGGCATGTGACGTACGGCAAAATGCAAACGCAACATCTATAACGCCGGTGTTAATTATGTACGAGTAACCAGCGGGTTGCATCGCAAACGCACAAATGTTTGCGGGAAGGGCTTGCTCTCTTTGTGGGCGAGGCATTGAAAGCGACGCAGCCTGATGAAAGCTTGTTGAGCGCGGTGTGCGATACCAGCACGCATGTTAACGGATAGGAGCAACAACCTTGAATAATGAACACGGTTTTAAAGCGAAGCAAGTCGATGGGGAGTTTGTCGGAGGGAGGGGTGACAGGGTAAGTAGGAGAGACGGTTAAGGAGGGAGAAATAGTGGGAGAGGGGCAGGGCTGCCAACAGGACCACAGACATCTTCCTGCCGCGGCGACGCATTCCCGGCGTGACTCTTTGACATCTCGGCTTTGTCCGCCTCTTCTTTCGTCCCCGCTATCACCAACCCTCCCGTGCGGCCAAAGTCTTGGAGTCACAGGCCGACGGAATCGCTGCCTCTGTTGTTCGGCCTTTCCTTGTCCGACCTGCGAACAGAAACGAATCACACCCAGCTAAATGTCTGTAGCTTGTCTCAGAAGGTTTTGCGTTAGACTTTCAATAAAATTATAATGCAACCATAATTAATTGTTTATAAAAGGATTTTTTACTAAGTAAATCTATATTTAATGTTTTTTTAAACTAAATGTCAAAATTTATGTCAGTTTTAGCATGCACTGAAAGCATAGAATCATGTAGTATGGAATTTTGGATTATACGTTTTTTCTTATATAGTCTTCGTCTTGAAACTATTTTTTAGTTTATCATTCATAAATCACTAAAAATAAGGTTGTCCCAAAACCCTAAAAAACATGAGTTTCTATGGTTTTGGAAAAACCTAATATTTATTAATTTGATGTATGAGATACTAAACTATTAAGATAATCCTACCTATCCATGTAACCTCATGATTCCATATTTTCAGTACATGCTAGGTCTGACATAAAAATGTTTCTGTAAGTTAATAGAAACCATCAAATAATGACTTATGTAGTAGAGAGTCTTTTATAAACAATTAAATATGGTTATATCATTAATTTAATTAAAATCGCATGCAAAAAATAATAGAGCCAAAATAATTTAGGATACTATGCGATGGAAAAATATATGAAATCAGATATTTATCAAGTTTATTAACTAAACTAAGTTTATGACCTAAACTAAATTCGTATTACTTAAAAGTTACAAATATTATTTTCCAGTTTGGCATACATGCTCGAGGTTGATGACTAGGAGTATGCGAAATTCGTTTTATTATTTCGCGACATACTAGACTGCAAACAGTTACTCATTTCGACAACCAGTACCATTGGTTCCTGCCATGTATTTTTCGCTAAACGTTTTGTAGAGTAACTGGTAACTGCGTGTTAAAACACTGTATCATTATCTATGTGATGTGTTTTGTGTTTGAGTTTATTTCAGGTATATGTCTGTTGCAAATCACAGCCATTTTGTGCAGAAACCAAAGCGTCCTGAATGGTCTGGCTAAATATAGCAATGGATTTCCTTGTAGGTGGCCGCCAATCACAAGGGAACTTGCTAGCTAGCGCGGGCATATGTTAATGCAGGCAAATGAGCATTGGGAGTTTCTCGCATTTTTAATAGTTTTTTTACATCCCTTTAAGGAATCCAATAACAATCTTGCACTAAAAATGAGACCCAGTCATGTGCGACATGGACAAAGAGTACAATTGGGTATCCACCAACCACAAATGATGCCGCCAGGAATATGCACAAGAATGTGGAGTCTATCCTGGTTATGGAAAATAACGCGAATAACGCACGAGTCTAGTGCTTATGATGGTGCGATGCAAACAAGCAAGGAAGGAAGAATTTCGCATAACTGTGTTCGTAATTATGCATTAACTGCCAACTCCTATTCGTAGAGCTACGATTATGTTGTTATCTTTAAAAGATTTGTGCAATGGGAGTGCATGACTTGATGTAAGTTTTTGGACATACGCCATTGCTAAGAACTTTTTCTGTTGAAGAAAAACTAATAAATAAATAAGGCGAAATTGGAAGCTGATCCAACCCTAAAGGACAGAACTATAATACCAATCCCATCCATCATGGAAATGATTACCCTCTGTGTCACCACAACATATTTCCAGTTCAAGGATATTTTCTACAAACAGACCGATGGCATGGCAATGGGCTCTTCTCTTTCACCATTTATGGCCAATATATTTATGGAAAACTTTGAGCAAGAAGCACTTAGCAAAAGTAATAGCCCTCCAAAAATCTGGCTCCGTTATGTGGATGATACCTTCACTGTCTGGCAACATGGACCTGAAACTTTGGAGGAATTTGTGAACCACCTCAACTCTCTGAGGCCATCAATAAAATTCACATATGAAAAAGAAACCAAAGGTAGCATTCCTTTCCTGGATGTACTAGTCAGCAGAAAAAACAACAGCCTGGAAACAAAAGTATACAGGAAACCTACGCACACAGGCCAATACCTTAATTTTGCATCCAACCATCCCAAAACAACAAAAACTGGCATAATTCACACACTAACCAACCGAGCTGAGATTATTTGTTCTGATGAGAAATCTATTGCGGTTGAACACAATCATATAAAAAAAGAACTCATAGCCAATGGTTACCCTGTCAACACCATCAAACAGCATTTGAAATCCAACAAAACACTCAAATCCACAGAAACTGAGAAACCTGCAGGAACCCTAGTTATTCCATATGTTCAAGGGCTTTCAGAAAAAATAAGACGCCTAGGAAATAAATATGGACTTCAAACAGCATTCCGTTCTAAATCTACTATTAAAAGTATTGTTACCAAGGTGAAACCAGCCACAGAAAAATTACAAACTCACAACTGTGTGTATCAAATCCCCTGTGAATGTGGCCACATGTACATAGGTAAAACTGGCAGAGCTCTATCCACCCGAATCAAAGAACACAAAAACAACTGCAAGAAGGGTGAAACCCTAAAATCCAGACTTGCTGAACATACATGGGAAAATAGCCACAAAATTCTCTGGGAAGACTCCACACCACTCATACAGGAATCCGATAAAATAAAAAGGAAAATCAAAGAATCAGCCTTCATTATTAGCAATAAAAATATTTTCAGCCAGCAGAGCATTGAATTAAAAAATATGTGGATCCCTTTGATAAAGAGAGAAACATCCCTGCAGCACAAAACAATAGCCAATACTCAACCCACCATAACCAATCCGCTTTAACTACATGGTGCACAGCCAATGGGGAGACAGCTCGTCTGTCATTGGCTGAGCAAGATGTAGCCCTTTCTCTGATAAATACCCTCATTTTCCAGCCCCTTCTCAGTCGCACCTGTGTTTCCGTACCATGTGCGTCTCTGCCTGAGGACGGGAGCAGATAGCAGTTCCCGAAACGTCGCTTGTTTCTGTTTAGGTAAAACTATTGTATTTGTTTGTTTTTTCGCTTTGTCATGTTTTTTGTCTCGCTTCAACTGTTGTGCTGAATTATTTTGGGTTTCAATATTTTTGTGTTGTCATCATTTGTCGGGATTTTTTCGTTCTCTTAGTACTTTTTTCTTTGTTTTTTTTTCTTTGCTTGCTGACCATATTCCTGTTTCGGAATATTTTGTGGTGTTCATATCCTTGTTGACAACAGCAATTGTTTGCTTAATTTTGTGTGTTTTTTGTATCTTTTTTTGAGTATTTTTATTTTTATTTTTATTTATTTATTTATTTATTAGTTTTTCTTCAACAGAAAAAGTTCTTAGCAATGGCGTATGTCCAAAAACTTACATCAAGTTACGATTATGTTTTCCGCGGATTCATTTCACTCCAGGCTAGACTCAACTTGCCTTTACATAATCAAGCTTTTTTTTTTTTAGAACGATCATTGGTCACGTCCTTAAGCGGGTAACCAGTGCCGTAGCCAGAATTTTGTGAATGATGAAGTACAATATAACCATTATATCATTTTTATGAGTAGGTTATTTATAATTTTTTTAAAGGAAATTGTCCATTACAAAAAAATCTCTGAGAGCCGTAAACTTTCAGAACTTGAACGTATACACATTTTAAGTATATACAATTTACGTAATTATTTTGTTTAAGAAAAGAAAACTGAAAATTTATAATTTTTGTTTTTATTTCATTATTTTTAATATTTTATTATATATCAAATTTTTGAAGATTTTATTAAAACAAGTCGTAGATACATACATATTACTGCTATTTAATACATGAAACACTAATGAAATTTGTATGAAAGACACTATTAGAGATATACGTGTGCACACTGGTGTTAAATATAGACTACTTGTAAACACAATTCCTGTGGCTTCTGCGTATGAGTAATGTGGGTCTATAATGGATAGGAAAAACATTCTTGTAGCCCACTGAGAAACACAATAACCCTTTTAAAATAATCTCTGTATGTAACCTTATGCAGCTAAGTGCTATAATTGTCTTGTCCTGTCTTTGCCTGTGTGTTTTTTTAAAACCTGAAAGGTAGGGGTCCCAAGGATATCACCCCGCCCCCACCCCCCTCGACAACCCACCCCACCCCCGGGGCCCGGTCCCTGGGGTAACACGTGATTGGATAGCCACTTCTTGTTCGTAGCTGTCTCAGGGTCATCAAGGGCGGGTCAAGAGCACTGTAGTCCAATCATAGACGTGAAAGCAAATGTGTATTCGCTTCAAGTATACTTTGAAACCCAATAAATCCGTGAAATAATCGCAACTTTGCTTATTCGCCAGTATGGATAGCTACACTTCAAACGTGGGGAACAATAACAGCCGCAACCGTTACGGGATGTGAACATTATTTTTAATGCGTGTAATTCAGATATTTGAAATTATTACTCCTTATTACTAGGGGCAGGCATTTTTCGCGAAAAGATCTGCACACCTATTAGACTGCCACAAGGTATACCCGCACCCGTGGTTTCTTCCTTGTCATTGGCGGCCGTCTGCGAGAGAAGTCGTTGCCTTATTTGGCCGAGCCATTCAAGACGCGTTTGCTTCCACACTGAATTACTGTGATTGGTGTTGTTACAATTGATATGTATCTGGAAGAAACCCATCCAATCACGAAACACAGACGATGCTAGAGTGTTTTAACTTTTAGCTAGTCTCAAAATCTTTTCGCGAAATCTGCATACCCCTACTTATTACATTTTGAATGAAACTGTAACCACAAGAAAATTGGCCGTGTTGTAATCAATTTATACCGTGCACGGAATTGAATGAACGTATCTCAAAGTTTTTATTTTAATTTTTAATGTATTCAAGCTAATTTTGATTTTATTCATACCCTCAATGTAAACAAAACATTCTATATAAATTTTAATAAACTACTATATTTAAAAACAAATTTTGTGTTTCAATTATATGATGAGTTAAAATCAAAGTATTTACTTTAAATTTTAGTTTGCTAAGTTAATTTAAACGAAAGTTAAAACAAGATGTGTTCAGGATATTAGAGATTTGGACGCTATATTAAACGGTCTAAAAAGAGGCGAGGGAGCATTTTGAGATACTAATCTAAAGGCAGTATTTTTTAATAAAAAAAATCAGGCTACATTCATCCACGCCGTTTAATGTAACAAAAATACTTGAGATTTTTACTAGGCAATCATACGAACAATGTGAAGGAAATAAAATTAATCGTACGGTTGTAAATAAAAGTATTACTATAAGAAGACAAATTTATGAATATTTGTCAAGAGAAAACAGTTCCAAAGTCCATGAGCATTGTAAACACATAATGTATCAACACATAATGTATGTATAGAGACGGGAAAATTTTTTTGGGTTAAACAACCTTCAGGATTGACTCCAAAATTCTACGCATACTCGGACACATGTCACCCACTCATTGGCTACTGTCTTGTGAGAGTAGTAGCCTATGAGTCGATGAAGCTTTGGTTGAGTGTTTATCTTTGGCCCAGAATCCTCCAGATTAGTTGTAAGCCAGTAGCAGAAGCAGCACTGAGGTATAATTATCTTGAGTTTGACCTTATCGCTAAATGAATCCGCGAATTTTTTCCGGTCTCTATGTATAATTGTGTAGTCCTACCGTATTTAGTGAAAAGGGTTCTCTGAATTAATCATCATCGACTACCAACTTAGGATTTAACTTCAGCTGCTTCTTATATTTTCCGATTATGATTTTGCGTCGGCACCAAGTACTACATAAATGAGAGTCATGGAAAGAGACAGAAGAATCTAAAGCTTCGTGTGCTCTTAATTTCGGAGTCCTAATAACGGGCTACATTTTATTTTAACCCAAGAAAGCCCGAGAAATTTACCGCGCAGTATATTCCCGTCGCTCACGGCGAATACTCTCGTAATTACTCCTCGCTTCCCTCGTTGGAACTGAAGTCCGGAAAGAGAAAATATGAATGGTTTTTTTTATTTTTTTTTTTTGCGCCAACGCTCGCGAACTGGCGCAAAACATCTAGCGTTTCAAAGTTTCGTAATTAAATGTCGACGGCAAAAGGATTCCCCCCCCCCCCTCTTACTACTGGCAGCGCGGTGTTCAAACGCGGCGTTGAAATGTTCGTGCAGAAGGCCGGAGTTTACCTGCCGGCAGCCGCACCCGGGAGAGACTCGCTGCAAGTTGACGAGCAGCCCGCGGCAAGACGAGCACTAGCAAGGAGGAGATGACGACTGACATTATTCGGAGGGAAAGATGTTCCATTCAGGGCCCCGTCTTACACGGTCACACACACGGCGTGCGAAGCTTAAAAATAAAAACATGCAATATGTAGAGACCGGAAAAATTCGCGTATTCATTTCACGATATGATAGAATCCAAACAACTGTACCTTTATTTTGCTCCTCTGATTGGCTCACAGTTTATCTGAAGGAGGTTGAGCCAATGAAAAACCTTCAACCAAAAAAAAAAAAATCGACTCGCAAGCGTCCCAGTTGACAGGTGTCACGAGTCAGTAGCCAATGAGCGGGTGGCATTTGCCCGAGTGTGTAGGGGATTGTGGATTCTATCCTAGAGGTCATCCAAAGCGCGAATTTTTCCAGTCCCTAGCAATATGGAAACTGTTCAATATATATCTCAGTGGTCTCTGTTCACTAACATCATTTAAGGATACGCTGAGGGCAGGCTAGTAGATCTGTTTCCGTGTTTGTTTCTTTTTTTTCTTTCTAAACTGTATTTTCAGAAGAGTGAGAAATGTCAAATACGCGTGTTTTCAGAATAAATTTAATTCACACAAATTTTTCCTTCGTTCCTCCGCCATTTAATGTTATGGTTGCCGAACAAACCTCGTGGTTTCACGACGAGAAGCCTTGCGCTTAGAGGCGTCACCGCGCCAGAAGCACCAGCGAGCGTCGCGCTTATTATCTCACCTCACTAACACACATACACCCCGACCAGACGGCACCCTTAAGACTGTGTCCGAATTCATCTGAAGAATCTACTTGTGTGTGCTTGTCGTCGTAAGTGCCATCACGAGGGCTGTCCGGACTGGAGGGGGAAAATTATGCAGGCATGCAAGTCAAGCAATATGTGTTGGCCTACTTCTCGCGTATTTCCGGGTAAAGAAACGTCACCATTTTGAATAGCGTAAAATAACTTTCGTTTATTATTTTACAATGATTAACATGTAGTGAAAATGAAAATATTTAAAAAGATTTTTTGAATAAATTTCTACAAATAATACGTAACTAAAAAAAACCTATGTAGAAATTTAAGTAAATTTAATACATTTATGTGTTTGCAATTAAGTGTACAAATTTACTATTTTCAGCTTAATTATTTTGTGTTGGGATTTAATTAATTAACTAAACAAAAAATGTTGGCCAACCTGTTTAGCTGGATAATATACACCACACCATCTTCAGAGGCAAGAAATTGTTCACGTCCAGTAAATCGAATAAATTCATGTGTTTGCAATTAAGTGTACCAATGTACTATTTTCAGCTTGATATTTTTTGTTGGGTATTAATTAATTAATTAATTAAACAAGTAAATGTTGGCCAACCTGTTTAGCTGGCTAAATATACACCATCTTCAGAAGCAAGAAATTGTTCACGTCCGGACTGCTTGCGTAGGTAGGTACACTGCGAGTAACTCGGGCCGCTGGGATGCTCGGAGGAGCGTAGTCCCGGGGGCGGTCCTGTGGTTGACAGATCTCTTATTTGATAACTCGCTCCAGCTGCTGAAGGGCGAGGGGGGGGGGGGGGCGAGGGAATGGCCCGGAGAGCGGGGAAGGGAGGCAGAGGAAAGGGCATGAAAAGGGAGGCGGCATCCTCGGCGCAGCCTGCTCCGAAGGGGAGGAGAAGGAGAAGAGGGCGAGCACAAAGAGAGATGGATCGACTTCGCCCGCGGGCAAGATGCGACGGCTCTCATAAACTTGACGGGCGAAGAGAGCGGTTGGGGGACAGAGAAGGGGTTTTGGGAAGAGGAAGGAGCAACGTTTCTTCTTTAGTATAAACTTCGTGGAATATCTGGAAGTGCACTGTTGTGTTAGGCGCCGAGAACCCTTCGTTCTGTCATTACTCTCAGTCGCCTTTAATGTATTGCTACACAAGCCGCGCCCGCTCTGTGAACTGATCATTCAGATGACCAGAAGAGAGCATGTTGTGAAAAGTTTACGTTTTCTGAAAAGAAAAGAAAAAAAAAAATTCTGAGCCATTGAGTATTTGGAGAAATTGTTTTAGTTCTAGTTTATTTAATAAATACGTTAGTTTGAAGCTACTTATAAAAAGCATTAATCTACTAAAAGTCTTGAAACATTTTCTGCACAGCAAATACCACCATTTTTGGAACAAAGCTAAAATAACAATATTTTATCAATATCTGGCCTGTAATCAACACTTCAACAAGCCAAGCTCTTGAGTTTTTTTTTTTTTCCTGGAACGGAGGTCAGGCTTATATCGGGTTCGAGCTCGACATAAACGGTCATCCACGACATGTTTCAAGAACTTCGTCAATTCAACCCTTTAAAAGTGAAGCACTCCTCTGTGACAATCTTTGCAATTGAATAGAGACATGGTGGTAATAACATAATGTGAAAAATAAAGAAGTTATCGTTTGCTAATTTGTTTCTTGCATAGGCTAAATTAAGATTTACTCTGATTTCGATGAAATTTTGCACACTTGACCTTCGAAACAAGAGGAAAGTGATATTTCGGAAAATCACCTCCATCTCACTTTCCCACATCCCTTAAAGTAGAATTTCTGTAGTTCTTGAATAAAATTTTGCATTTGTATTGTTGATACTTTCTTCGTCTCCATGGCAACAGCTACTGTATTGTCGAATCATTCTACTTCTCCTGGCAACGGCCATTGTATTGTTGATGATTTCTTCGTATTTATGGCAACGGCTATTGCATTTTCGATACCATCTGTGTCTCCGGGCAACGGCCATGGCATTTTTGATGCTTTGTGCGTATCCATGGCAACGGCATTGCATTGTTGATGCTTTCTTCGTATCCTGGTAACTGCTAATGCATTTTTTACCCTTCAATTTTAAACGAGTGCAGTTTCCCATCAGAATTTCATTCGCTATGAGTGTCAACAAGGCATAGGGGCAATAACTTTGCGTGGCAGGAGTTAACTCGGAAACGTCACGTTTTTCACATGAGACAACTTTACGTGGCTTGCTCAAGAGTCGGCACGCAGCCGGATAGTTTGTTGGTTTACACTCCGGATGCACAAACATTGTCTACCCTCTAGCTTTGCAATAATGGGTTCAAAGAATGTTTGTTTGGTTGTTTGTGTAATAATAAATAATATCTAATTTCTACGTGAGATTTCGAAAGAAAAAATATCCCTGTACCACTAAAAGAAGCCCGGGTAATGCTGGGTTGTGTTAGTCATTAAATAGTAGGAAATACATTAAAACTGCAATTACCGTTTGAAATTTAAGTTAATTATTAAAATTTTCAAAATGTAATATACGGGGTATATTTTTCGGCTCTTTTGTCTCTTTTAATGTTTAATCAGAGAGAATACTTTTGTCATAACTAGCCTGCTCATGATCTTCAGACACCTAGACGATTGTTTCACGAAAGCTTTACTAGAAACTGGATGCATCAGGGTATCGGTCAGGCAGCGAACGTTTAAACTCTAAAAACCTGGCACACTAAACTCCAAGTCAGTATTAAGTCAGAAATATTTAGAAGAAAGATTATACCGAATTCAGTCGTTACCATGGTGCTACTTCCAGAAAATAGTTTTTCGTTTCATGGTTCATATATCCAAAAGTCATCGTCAGCTCAAAAGTATATAATATAGCTACAGTAGAATCTCGATAAACCGAGCTTCGAATAACTGAGGTCCTGTATTATCCGAATCAATCTGAAGTGTCATTACCAGAAAACATTGGCCTGAGTACCTAGAAAATGATATAACTGCTGTATAAAGCCTAAGGAATGTTAACATCAAAGATGACGTTTACTAACCGAGCAAATCATAGAGTGTCGTGAAAGAATCTACACTGAAAAAAACACGAAAAACTTCCCTCCAAAAAATTACACCACTGAGCCAACTAAAAAACCTAAACGATTTCATTTTTATATCCGTGTGATCCGAAATTTTGCTTCTCCGAGAATTCCGCATTCCACATTTACTCGTTTTCATAGACACGATAACAGCATTTTCCCCCCTCTTATTACATACTTCCAGACAAACATAAAATAACGAGAAGGAAAATCTCGGGCAAAATCGGTTCGAATGAGAAAGTTATTAAAAAAAAATTACTTGATATGAAAAATGAACCATTTGTTTGAAGTAATTATAACTAGGGACCTGAAAAATTCGCGGTTTCAATGACCTTCAGGATAGTCTACATAGTCTTCTGTATACTCGAGCAAATAACGCCAGTTCATTGGCTGCTGACTTGTGAGTCGTCTCAACTGGTTTGCCTGCAATGCAATACTTCTTTGGTTGAGGTTTCTCTTTGTCGTACAGATGATCAGTGAGCCTATAGCAAAAGCATCTTAAAGGTATATGTATTTGAATATTAAACCACCGCGAAATGTATCCACGATTTTTTTCGGCCTCCTATTATAACTCGTAAAGAAAAGTTTTATTTAATTTGTAAATTACATTGCTGTGATGTCGCGCGTTAAACGATGAACAGACAGAACCAATATTTGTGTCTGAAAACTGTAACGGATGTAAGTTACTGAAACGTCGCCACTGTTTTGTCTTGGGAAGAATAATGTGTTCGTCTGTACTGTTGTCGTTGTGTTGTCCAAGGTTATTTGTGTTTTGTGTTTATCTGTATTTTCTGTTTTTGTTACAACTGCCTCGTCGTTGTCAGCCCGCTGTGTTCGTGTGTGTGTGTGTGTGTGTGTATATATATATATATATATATATATATATATAACTAATTCCTTCTTCGTAATTCTCTGTGCTGTACATGCAACAAATATTTGATATCAGCTGATTTTAGCTTCTTTTTCTGTGTGTTTGTGCATTCATCTTTCTTGTTATTTTTTTCTATTTTCACTATGACATCCAGAGAAAATCAGCAATAGAGTGTGTCCTCAAAAAATGTTCTAAATCAGACAGAAACAACCTGGGAATTCACTGATGAACTGTCCTAAATCGACAATAAATCGCATCATATCATATTTCCTGAAGTATTTCGGAACTGAGCACAAAAAGCTCACTGTCTCTTTTAGCGGAGATGAGTTTTTCCCTTGAAATCTCTCTGAAATAATTAATGATGAGGGCAAACGGACGTTAACATTTTTTTTTCTGGGGGAAGAGAAACCAATGTAGTATTTCAAGAAAAAACAATTTCTAAATATTTAGTGAAGAATTAATTTTTATCAACAAAAACATTTGAATTGTCATTCTAAATCCACGCGGGATTATGTTGGGTCGAGAGATTTAATGCCCAACGATTGCCAGTTCTGGGGAACTTCAGTGACCATTAAAAAGTTAGAAGCCTTGACGCACTCTCTAGAACTTGTAGAGAACAGGAGAGGAAAATGGGCTCATCTACCACTATTCTCTCTTATTCCAGCCCCCCTCCCAATTATCATCCCTCATCCCTCATACTTTTAATTTTTCTTTGAAACTTATAATCTACGTGTTCACTACTCTTTCGTGTTTCACAAATCTGAAGCGAAAATTGAGTTTTAAAGTGTTTTAGCGCCTCCCTCTTTGAAATTCTGTGCATCCAAGATCCCGCCTGGCATATTAACTAAGGTTAACAGGGGAAGACGTCTTACTACTAAAAAAACGATAAGGAAAGGAGGCTTGTCAAGCAACGGCTGCGAATAAAAATAATTTAGAAAAAAATAAAAACCTAGTAAAGATTTTGCAAGTTTATGTACAGAACTGAGTAAAGAATGCTTTTGGAAAATATGCACCAAAGTCGACGGAGAAGTAAGTAAATAACTGATTTCAGGCGGAACTAAACTAATTTAGTATAAGCCATGAGAGAATATAACATCTGTGGTATTTTCTCTAGCAATCCGCAGTGTAATATTTAATGAATGCTCTAAGATAAATATGACTTTTCTGTACCTAAGTTTCAGTTGGCAAACAATAGGAGAATAAAAAACAGCTGTTACAATGACACTGTGTTGTCTATTAACTTCCATGTGCGTTTGGCTGGCAATAAGAAACTTATTATTAGTTTCTTTAAAATGGGTTCTTTCTCCAACAGCCAAATGTGCATTACATTGTTTATGTACTAACATTTTTTTTTAGCTCAACTAAGCTTAAGACCTTTTAAATGTTGAGTAAGCAACGATGTTAAGGTTCGATATAAACCGAACTTTTAAGACATGTCGTGCAATAAGAAACAGAAATCATCATATTTCGACTTAAGATCGTTTGGCTTTAAGTACAGATTATGCTACTTCCGTTTAGATTCAGCCATTCTCCTCAGTTCAAAAATATGCAGACTCATGTAAAAACCAGTCATAGACACAATTAAACTATGGTGATACGTTTTTGTGTAAGTGTATATACGGTGGATTGATTACTCAAAGGGCATATTAAAAATTGGAAAATTTTGAGCATAAAATGATGGTTACGCGATTATCCGATCCAGATCCAGAGAGAACCAATACATTACATTCCTTGTTGTTGTCTAACTAACTCTTCAAGTGCATTCCAAACCCGCACTGCAGCTACAGAGAAAGAATCAGAACAGGCACCGGAGTGATGGTTAGGAATTAACAAAGAAAATTTGCTCGTGGAACGAGTACAGATATTGTGACGGGAATTTAGGAAGCGAAATCGTTTAGCTAGATACGATGGGGAGTTTGAATAGATAACGTTTTTCAAGAGAAGTAGGCCGTGTAGTTTTCGTCTTTCGTCTAGTCTTAGCCACGAAAGCTTGTCGTAGTAAGGAGAAACGCGGTCTCGGTTTTTAAAATAAAAAGGATTCCTACAATTGGAATTTTCTGAAGTCTGTTTGCATTTACATCTTCAAACTACGTCACAATAATAGAAAAAAGGAAATATGAGTGCCTGAATAATTTTAAAAATGTTTAAGAATAAAATGTTTGAAACGTTTCATAGAATTCAGCGTAGCTAGTGCCTTTCTGCTTATATTCGCAACATGTTTTTCATTAAAATCGGCTAACGGAAAAAATGTATTAATGTAAAGTTTTAATAGTCTTCTCAGTTTAGTACAGTTCGTTTTAAGTCAAAAGATGGAGCTTCATTAGTTGATTTTGAAAAGGCGCTCACAGAAGTTTTCGGATGTGTACCTCAGTGACACGATCATCACGGCGTAGTACACAAAAAAAACCAATAGATAGCGCTGTTTTTTTTTTACCTCAGTGACAGTTGTATTTTGAACTTTCGCGTCAGTGACAGAATTAATGTAATTTCTTTATGTCTACCATACGGTCATATAATAAGCTCTGGCAACTTCAAATACTTTTCATTGGCTAAACCTATCCAATTAGTGAAGCTCGCAGCTCCTAGCGAACTAAAGGCGCTAATAACAGTGTAGTTTAGAACTTCGTTAATTGATGGCGTTGCCTTGAATTTGTAACGCTTTATCGTTTGATGCGTCCGTCGCGTCTTGTCTAGGTGTTACCTGCCTTCCCACAAAATGAAGCTGAAGATTGGCGTTCCGGTTTTGATGATGCGTAGCCTTTATGCACCGAGATTGTGCAACCAATATGACTTTAAAATCAAAATTTCCCGCTTTTCAAGTGTATGTCCTACAGATTTAAAACTCGGATACTGATGTTCCTTATATTATGATGTGTTTAGCCCGGGCAACGTCAGCTACTTCAGCTAGTAAGAAACAAAAACGAAAACAGAATTCATGACTAAATTCCTTCCACAGAATTTTTGTGCTGTCTGATATTTTAAGTTTCAATGTGTTCGTCTGTGCTGTCGTCTTTGTGTCGTACAAAATACCTGTTCAGATTCATCAGTTAGTCCATCTGTTCGACATCAGCTGATTTATGTTTGTTCTCTGTGTGTTAATGTTTATTATTTAATTTATTATTTTGCATTCTTGGATATTTTTTTTTCTCCGTGACAAACAGTGCAGAACTGCAATGGCGTATGTCCAAAAAAAATTGTATAAATCCCTTTAAAACTGTAACAAACACAAAGAGGAAAAGGAGCGAGTGCGGATGCCCCAAAGGCCGCTCCTTCGTGGAAGACTGCGACCCGACCGCAGCGAGCGACAACTATCGGCGACAAGTCCACACTCGACGCGCGCTGTTTGCCGTCCGTACGGTCGCAATGAGGTCGGGCCCCGCCCTACGGGAACAAAGCTGCTGTGGAAGAGAAACGGATGAAGCGTGTGTGCGAGAGAGAGAGAGAGATGGAATGGGGCGGGCTCAGGAAAGGGCTGATCACGGCGGAGGGAAAACAGAAAACGACGAGAAGAATGGAGGAAGAGAGAGAGAGAGAAAGCATTTGAACAATTTATAGGTTGCGCTCTTCACGCAGGAGTCCTCCCTACCGGCCAGTGGTTAGGGGAGTGAAGAAGTGGAAATAGGAAGGAGGGAGGGAGGAAGTACCGGGCAGTATGTGACGAGGGAACCACCCCATAAATCAATCCTCCGTAGCACCGCACCACCCCCACCCCAAACCCCCCCTACCGCGCGGACCTAACAAGTTGTTTACAGCCCGGCCGAGTCGGCCTTGCAAACAATAACCAGAACAATCCCGTGCTGGCGCTGCCAGCCGATTAAGGGTTTAGTCTACTAAATTGTTTTGCTTCTATACAGTACACTAGAGACTAGTATACACAGGCGAGTGTGCGAAAAATAACCTAGCGGCAAGAGGTGTAACTACAAATATATTTTACAGTCAAATTGTCCAAGTGTCAAAAATTCTTAACTTCTTTTTAAAAACCTTAAGAACTTGAGGTTTATGTCTCCAAAAAAAATAAAACTAAATATTATTAAAGCCCTAGCATGAACTGAAAGTATAAAATCGTGTGTTATACAGGTTTGAATAATCTGCTCGTATATAGCCTTCGTCGTAAAACTAATTTTTAAATATAGGCCTAATTCATAAAACTATAGAAATTTGGTCTTCTCAGAATCCTAGAAACAAGAGTTTTTCACGGTTATGAGAAACCAATTGGTATGGATTTTAGATTTTTATACTGAAAATAGTTTTGCAGCATAGCCTACAAACAAATTGTTTATTAAAAAGTGTGTACCATTTTATTTAATTATTAAATGCTTTCAATTCATGCTAGCGTTGAAATAAAAAATTTGGCTTTAAGGTTCTGGAAAAATAAATAAACTCTTGTTTGATTATTAACAAAAAAAAATTTTCAAACGTTTACGATGGCTATATATGAAATTATTTAAAACCACGAACAGAAACATAGAATCGTAGAAGGAAGATATATAGGAAACTACCTCCCTAAGGAAATTACTGCTCCCCTGCGGGTTTTTAAAGGCACATCTCTTTCCCCTACCCTGCTCTACGTCACCGCTGAGGGTAGGGGAGGGAAAGGGACCGAACTGAGTTCACTATGCGCTCATTCGACGGGCGTCCGCGCTTTTTTGTACAACTTGTTTGTCTTGCCTGGAATGCGTGTTGAGTCTTGGAAAGTCAACCGAAAAGGGTTCGTGTTAAGGATGAGGAGGGGGGGGGGGGGGGAAGGGAAATACAACCACTGAAAAAAGATTTTAACTTTTTTTTTGACACCTCTTATTACTCGAGCGTTGATACTTCATTTTCAAATGCGTGCACGCTCAATAGTAGTCTTGGAAATATTACTTTTAAAATATAAGTTAATGATGGAGTTGACATGCCAAATATTACTTTGTTTTAATAAGGGGCAAGGGTGGTAGCACTTAAGGTTCTTTTCATACATTTATTATAAATTTAAATAAACAACAATGTTTACACGTTAAGAAAACAAAAGATTATCTAAGGGAGACACATATGGAATAGCTTCTGAAGCGTTGGGGCTTCAAAACCACGGGTGTGTATGAAAGATTTTGAAATTAAATTTGACAAATAACGTATCACGTCTTCTGCAATGGCACTTGGGTCACTTTTAAATCCCCATGCAAAGTTATGCAAATTAAAAATAAACACATCAAAGGGAATACTAAGGCGTAATTAATCCGCCATGGAAACAAACACTGTATACAGACTTCCTCAAAATAATTTATAAAGGAAAAAAAATGTTAGTCTTCAAACATTCTAAGTTCATAACAAAAGTTACGTTAAATTGGTTAGGATTTAAGACAATGATGCAGTTTATCTTTCAAGAGGAAGTAAACGTTAATTGAGAACAGGAGTTCATGTGCGGGCTCACTACTCGCCGCCGGGAAGCGCTGACTGCTTCAGGGTGAGAACTAGCCTTCGCGGGGGAGCTGAATTGTTGCCCCTTGGATGGGCAGTCCTTCAGAATTTTTCTGACAGTGGTTAGTTTAGGTTAGGTTAGGTTAGATTAGGTTAGGTTAGATTAGGTTAGGTTAGGTCAGGTCACTTTACGAACTAACCACTGTCAGAATATCCTGAAGGGCTGCCAATCCAAGGGGCAACAATTCAGACAAGCTTTCAAAAACACCACTGTCAGAAAAATCCTGAAGGGCTGCCCTTCCAAGAGGCAAAAATTCAGACAACCTTTCAAAAACACTACTGTTAGAAAAATCCTGATGGGCTTCCCATCCAAGGGGCAAGTTTTCATGATTATTTAAACTCTTAAAGGAGCGTGTTTTCAGAAATTGGATGGGCTGCCCTTCCAGTCTCTGTACAAACAAACCACTGTCAGAAAAATCCTGAAGGGTTGCCCTTCCAATGGGCAACAATTCAGTCGCCCCGCCTTCGCTTGGGTCGTGTATGCAAACAAGTAGGTTGTCGGGGCACCGAGGAACAGGCACCGCTCCTAGCTGTCGTCCTCCGTCGTCCACCTGGGCGGATTGGAGACCAGCGAGTGGTGGTTCGTGGGGCTCGTCAGTGACCCCTTCTAGTGGACCTCTCTCTCTCTCTCTCTGAACGGTACTCGCTCCACACGTGGATGGTAGTTAGTTCTGGATTCCAACCAGCGACCTCGCCGGGCGCTCCAATCTTCCGGGTAGTCCTCCCGGTGGCTCTGGTCTGGAGATGCAACTACTCGTGCCGCCAGGTGCGTAGCCAGGGGAGGGGGGTGTTTAGTTTAGGGGATCACACCCCCCTTAGCACGAAATCTTTAATTAATTTATTATTCATCACTCAAACAAATTTCATATTAAAATTAATAAAATTTTTACAATTACAATATTTAAATTTAAGAACCGAAAACTGCTAAAATAGCACTATTTTACACCTTAAAATCCAAATTTTCCCGGGGGAGGACCCCCGGAACCCCTGCTTTAATACGGGAAGGGGGGGGGGGCATGCTTCTTAACACCCTCCATACACAATTCCTGGCTACGCCACTGCGTGCAGCGAGTAGTAACTCGAGACTGCTGTTTCCCCCGGGTGGTCGTGTCGCTCCTCGCCGGTTCGCGGCGCTTCCCCTGCACTCGCTTCCAGACGGACACTCGTCCAGCGAGCGACAGGGCGTGGGCGTCGGACTCAAGACCGTTCTCGAGCTGTGACGTCGCCGGTAGCACCCGCGTCGACAGCGTGTGTTGCTCGTTCACGGGCTCCCTACTCGCCCGGCGAGTATTCACTCGAACGCAATGCCCACAGGCGACGCTCTCAACACTCCTCTTTGGCGTCGTCCGCTACGTTTCTTCGCCGCGTCGTCGCACGTCGATGCACTACGTGACGTGACTCCTGATATGGAATGTCCGAGCAAATGAATGGCTCACTGAACTCGGGGTCTGTGTTATTTCGTCACACTCGATCACGCTTCACGTTCAGCGACTAAAGAGTCCGGTAACTCACTCGGCGACACGTTACATCTAAATATAAAAATACAAGAACTCAAAACGTGGTAAACGCTACGTACTTATATCTGCATTACGCCACCTGTCCACATTATTGCCCAGTCTGAAATTTAGCGCCCCGTCTTTTTACCTCAGCCAAGTAAAACGTAATAAATGCCAGACTACCGTAAGAACCGTGCATCAGAACTGTCATAATATTTCCTCCAAAGCAATTAAATTTAACTTGGTACAACAAATAATAACGGCCGAATTTAAAACTCACGTGTCGGCACTATTTAGTTGTAGTCGTCTTCATTGTTATGTCATTGAGGGTAGTTCATATGGTATGATTCCGACCAAAATTACTTTCATTTTCACATTAGTTAGTAAAACAAATTTTAATGCAATCAACATATTAACGAGCATTTATATTGTTTATGTTTACTGTATATTTTTTTTTGTAAATGGAACAAAATATCCATGTAAAGTTACAGATATTTTTTTTTTATGTTATGTACATTTGCATAAAAACAACTGTATCACTACAAAATAGTGTCCGCAGTAATACTGGGTTTGGATTGTTACCCGTGAATTTATGCTTTGTGTGGTTCTAGTGCGTCCAATAGTCAAATGTTTTGTAAACCGTTCCCTGGCTAGCTTTCCGGTATTAACTGCGCGTGATAAAACAAAACAAAATAATATTATTGAACATGAGTTTACTTTCGCCATGGTTAAAAAATATGCTTGAATTAAACATCAATTAAAATTAAATATTATGCGTCATTTTTCGTAAGGAATTCTCAGTATTATCTCGAAAAACGTGTTTCGTACATGCAGAAATAACCATAATTATGAGTTTTACAAATCTACAATATCTGTATTGTAGCATTACAAACTATTTATTGGCAACTGGTTTACAAAGGAATCTTTGGTAAATGTACATACTTTTTTACGTGTGTAGTAATATCATGAGTAACCTCACTGGTTTTCTTAACAATTCGCTGTTGATTTGTTGCAGTCGTCTTGTACGCTCCCGAGATGCGAGCTCATGGACATCTCTGTAGACATTGGTTTGTGTGAGCTTCAATGACCACGATCGCGCAGAGCGAATTGCCAAACGTACTCCAACATTATGGTGGGCTGGGAAACATTTCTGGTTAACTCGGCACTCATAAATAGTTAATCCACGGCTTCTTAAAAGTATTACCGAGGATTCTTATAGAGGGCTCTAAAAACTCTATCCGATGAAATTATCCTTTATATACGACAGTTGTATACAAGTGTGCATCTACATATTTAAGAAATAATTATTATGTTTTGTTTGTTTGCCTGACAGGTACTAACATCAAACTTCAGTCAAAATTTATTTTGATCTTATGACAATATTTCAGAGGCGTAATTTCAGCTTTTTAACTGGGATGACAAGGCGTGCCGGGGTCTGGGGTTAGGGGTGTGGACTGCCCCCACGTGTAAGGGGGTCCGGGTGTCCCCCCTCCCTGGGAAATTTTAGAAAACTGGCATTAAATTATTAATAATTGGATCTTTTCCAGACTGTTTCACCATTTAAAATTTTTCTATTTTACATTATAATATGCATGTTCCAATAAACATTTTATTTTTCTGCACTAATTAAGGCTTGATTAATATTGAATTCCAGAAATACCGTGCTTGTAAAGTTTTATTTTACTATTGTTTGTAAATTATTTATATTTTTACTTCAAAATGGGGTGGCTTAATACTGGGTGGACACCGCTTTCCATTTCCGAATTCCACCTATGACAGAATTGCAATGGTTTGTTTCACAAATTTATTCACTGCTTCCTCAGTGGACTCATGTGCATAAACTCGGGTCGATGTAATCAAAAGGAAAAGAGAAGAAGAAAAGAACTGTAAATAAATCTGCTGTCAGAGGTGAAGAAGAGCTAGGCAGCTGGGAGAGGACAAGTGATGAGTGGGAGCAGATGGATAAGAGGAAGAAGCAAAAAAAATTGAATACGGCAAGTTAGGGTGGTTGTAAGGAATCGGAAATGTATGTAAACACAGATAAACTCGAATTCCGGAAGGAGAAACAGTACCTGTCATGAGATAAGACAAGGTGGATGTCCGCTCAAAGACCTAATGCAATTCAATAATTTTTTATTTTTATTTTCACGTGGCACGAAAATAAAAACCAAGAACCAACGATTCATATTCCATAAATAAAGTCGTAGTAAAAGAGACATTGCCACAGCATAAACTGTGGTTAATGTGTAATCAATCTGTATTTAGTCTGTAAATTTGTAACATAAAATTCATTGGTAAGTTTCAAACCCTCCCGAGATTCTTACAAATAATTATATAGCTAATATAAGTGTAAATATTGAATTTTAGGGAGAAAAAGTTTTTGTTATTTTTGTAGCTCGTTAACTCGCTTAACTAGGTCTGATATACCATGTACTCAGTTACTTTCAGACACTGGAAAGATACACAGAAATTTGATCTTTAATTCAGCTTTCTTTTAAAATAAATTAGCATGTTATAATTTATAATATTTTTATAACTAAATTAATACTGCAACAATCAAGGTAAAACAGGGTGAGTTGACGTACCGGGTGAGATGACGCAGTTGCTATTCGCTAGATGTTATTATGAGTGTGTTGGGGGTGTTCGCGCACTGGGTCTCGTGAGCACAGACAAAGCCACGGTGATGACAACCGTGACGCCCCTATACTTTCAAAGCAGAATTATTCTGCAGTGGTTTGTCAATGCCTTCTGCGGGATGAAGAAACACCCAGTCCCTCCCCGGCCGGGAATCGAACCCGGGCCTTGTGCACACCAGTCAGACACGCTAGCCACTGGCCAGACAATACAGAATAAGTTACTTTAAAGTATTTAAAAAGAGTTGAATTTAGAGAATCATATACAAGCTTCTGTTTGATTATTATTGTGGATCGTTGATTTCGTGGCTTTGTCACTTACTAAAATATATATTTAAAATTTTCCTTGCCAGTTAAGTTAGCTTAATTTGCTGCCTTTTGATTAAGCTTTATGAAAAGGTATCCTGAAAAAAGCAAATAATTGCACATAGCACTGGCGCTTTTCAATATAATTTTCTTTATTTCCTATGAAAAATATGGACATAAATGGAAAAGTATGAATTAGAAATTTATTAATATGTATTTTTATTTATTTTTATTTTTATTTGGTATTAATAATTTTAGCATTTAAAAAAATTCTCTGAGTATAATTTTTTTATGAAATTATTTTTTTTTTAAAGTATTTATTAATGCCATCGTCAAAATTTAATTCCGGGTTGGCTTTAACTTAGTTGTGCTTACTCCGTCGTAAATCGCTCTTATCTGTGGGGAATACTGAATATTTAATTTTTTCGAAACTACTCTGTTCTAGCCTTTGATATTTCATTTCATAGCCTTTAAACGTAAACTTCACATATATACTGACATTTATGATGTTAAATTCAACTTATAAGGTTAATTTTTTATCAAATGGGATTTCTGAATGCATTATTAGCTGAGTTAGCAACTTAATGCGCCATCTCACCCTTATGGAACAGACGCACACTTATTTTCAGGGAGAGATAACGCAACATTTTCTGTCTTAAATGTTTTTAAAAAAACTTATGTTGTTCGCTGAAATATTTTAACAACAATATATTGTTCGAATGTTGCAAAACCTGTACCGCAGTTCGAGGCAGTCGCAAGGTTTTTCTGTTGCAATGGCGCTGGGACTCTGCCGGGAGAAAGTGATGGTTATTTGGAATTTTTGGAGGAAAACATAATCAAGTACACTTTACATGCTCAGCTTTAAAATATCTTCAATACGGATTAATCTGGAAGAACAATTATTTACAAACCAGGCATGTTTTGAATTCTCGAAGTAAAACAAATGTTGTAGTCTGACATCTGTAAAAAAATAAGGTGAGGCTATTTTAGCTTATAATAATTATAACAGATTTACCCCCAGTAATCATTTTCAAATCAGTTTATAGAGAAAAAAAACTTTTACTAATGAGTAGAGAACCGGAAAAATTCGCGGGTTCAATGACCTCCAGGATAGAATCCAATATCCTCTACACACTCGGGCAAATGCCAACTGTTCATTGGCTGCTGACTTGTGAGTCGTCTCGACTGGGTGGCCTGTGATTCGACACTTCTATGAGTGAGGGTCTCTAATTGCCCCTCAGTCCTCCAGATTAACAGTGAACCAATGACAGAAGCAGCACTAATGTATAATTATTTGAATTTTAGCATAACACGAAAGGAACCCGCGAATTTTCCGGGTCTCTACTAATGAGCTTTCTCCGGGTTCTAAATTTAGGCATACAGGTGTAAAAAAAGTCTACCTGCATTCTAAGCTATTCTTTAAATGGTTCAAAGAAAAAAAATTTCAAAGAAACGACCTGTCCCTCTTTCTGCGCCTCTAACACAAGCGTTTTGGGTGAGATGACGCAAAACCACTACTTTTAAATAATACATGCATTAATATTTAATTTGATTCTATATATTTTTCTTGTAGGCCACTTTTTATAGAGATTAAAAATGGAAGTAACAAGTGACGTATAATGTAGCAACTTTTTATGAACATACAATTTTTGATGGCAATTGAAACAAAATGCTAGCCATCTCACCCTGTTTAACTTTAGTTAGTTTTCATCATTTATATAATTATTTAACGAAAGGGGATGTTTTAAAAGAAATTTATATTAAATGTTGTATGTAGATATTTTCATAGTGGAAATAAAATAACTGTAAAAAATAATAAATTTAATTTTATGTGCAATTATATAAGGTTTATACTTCCAAGTATTAAATAGTTTTTTAAGCGTTATAGATAATAAAAATCAGTGCACTTTTGGATAAGTGCTTGATAACTCTTTGAAACAATTTAAATCAATCCTGACAAGAGCCGGTAATAGATAATTGGAAGACTGCAAAGAAATATAATGTTTTTACGCACAACTCTTCAGTTTGCTATATTGCTTATTCACAATATACGTTTCTCAAATACTGTTGGTAACGCCTTAAATAACTGTTTGAAGTATTAGTATCTCTTGAAAGTAAATTTACAGTTATAATGCATACTATTGGTAGCCCTGCCCTCCACTATTTTTGCGCCAAATCTTACTCAATGTTCATTGACGCAAAGAAACATATTTCCGTGGAATTACTTTTCTTGATGCAAGTCTGTGTTTGTATTGAATGATGCACAGTCACAGGCAGTGACATTTTTTGAAGGTTTATTTCGAAAGTTTTGTAATAAGCCTAAATTGACTGTATATGTTTTTATATGTCAATTGGTTTGAAGGGAAAATAAATCGTTTCCATAATCGAGCTACCAGAAGCATGGGTGTATATTCAAGACTTGAAATCACTCTGGCTAGAATATTAGAAGTTTGTTTATTAGCTTGAAATGAACTCGCTAGAAATAACAGTAAAAATTTCATCACGAAGTGATTATTGTTAAACAAATACGTTCACAACACATCAGCTAAGAACGTTGAACTACATTACAACAAAATAAAATTATAGTTTTGCCATAAATTTTGGAAAGTGGGATTTGGGAGTTCGTTCTTATTTAGACTTCAATTACGTACACGTTGAAGATTTTACGTACCTACCCTCTCCCGTACTTCTAACCTCTGCGATGGCGTGCGAGTTGTTCAAAATGTATTCCCTTTTCCGCTCACCTCGGTGTTTCACGTCATCTCGAGGGCTGCGTGTAAAGAGGATCGATGCCCGGGTTTTCCCTCGCTTTTCTCGCCGTCTCGCTCCCCCCCCCCCCCCCCCCGGTTCAAGCCTCTTGATTTACCTCCAGGCGGTGGTAAAGTGTCAGAACATCACCTATTACTTGTTTGTCTTCCCCTCCTGTTCTTCCCCTCTCGACACCCCTCTCCAAGAACCCCTTCCTTATGGTTCGCTCGGTAATAAATAAGTTTCTGTTCCCCCCTCTCTCACCCCTGCCCAGGTTTTAAAACCCCGTTCCACGCTTTCGAGGATAAAGAAGCGCGCGTTCATTTGCAGCGATTTGCGTGACGTCGCGCAGGTGAAATTAAGTGCTGTTGGAAAGGGGTGGGGGTACGAGGTTTTGGAAAGAGGGGGGAAGGGTGGGTTGGAGTGGGAGCTTGCTCTCTGTAAACATAAAGCCGGATCGTCTCCGAGAGGAAACTCCTCCCTCCCTCTCCTCCTCCTGAAACGATCCTTCACCCTACTCTTGGATTATTGTCGGAATGGTTCCCCCTCACCTCCTCCGCGGCATGGACTCTTCCTGCTTCGCTTCATTTCCCCAGGGAGGAACTTCTTGCTTCCCTTGCACCAGGTGAGCGCTGGATACACACGCATTCACATACACAGCGTCAAACACCATTTTCAGTTAGGCATTTTCAAGTATTTATTTTAGCTTTATTGCCATTTCGGCTGATGTTGCATTTGACTTTAAAGACGCGTCGATGACGTCGTCAGATGTATGCCTGAGAGCACAAAAGAATTAGACACAACGTTATAATTTGATGAATATTTGTTAAAATATATCTTGAGTACCTATTGTATTATGTAAATCTAAATATGAAATGAGAACCACGGAAATACTGTTTATTTTTTGTATTTCATCAAAACCATCCTTTGATAATTTTGAACTTTTACTTTTGAAGATACGTACCTGAAAGACACCATCTTAGTTTCAACTGTTTTTGTCTACAAATTTGTCTGTGTCATTTAATACTAGAAACTTTGGGCTTCTTTTTAACATAGAACATCTATAAAAATAAAATTGTAAATTTTCGTTTGTGCAAAATAGCTGATCTCCGATGGTTCTTTATCCAGTGCTTTGAAATTTTGTCGCAATGTTGCATTCATATACGCGCTTTGAGTTTACATAAATAAAAAATTAATAATTAAAAAAATTAGTTAAAAATTAGTGCGTATAACTTATTCCACGTAATAGAAGTGAAACTTATTTGGCAATGACAAAAATTGTGCGTTTCCTCTTTTCTTTCTTTTCCATTTAACCAGACTGAGCCACAGCAACGCGTGGCCGGTACAGCTAGTAATTTAACAAAATGCCTTGTTGTTAATAGTGACAGACTGACACAAATAGTTTCTCCTGTGAAATAATAATTGGTGTTGAGCACTGTATTACTTCATTAACTGAAGTCGGTACGTATACAGAAACCCACCCAACACCTCCAAAAGGAACTCTTGCCAACTTGGGAATCATGTCTCTGTCTCTATCATTTCTCTGTGGAAGGCGAACATCAACAATTGATTTAGGGCAGTATTCCAAGATGCTCGGATAAGGTAGCGAACGTGCACTGCCTTGCCGAGATACCACCGTTACCCAACTCGCCGACCGTATTCCAGAACGTGTTCAAACCAAATCGCAGTAAGGAAACTAATCGGCAACCGTTTAAAAAAAAAAACGGTGCTCTGCGTGATGCTATACACTGGTCTCAACGCATTCCAGTGGACTTTTCGCAATTGTTACGGCAAAAATAAGTACCTACTACAGATAGCAGCACCATCGCACAAAAATGGAACCGCCTTACTAATTTTCTCAGGTATTTTTTTTTTTAAGTTTTCTACTATTTCTTGGTATGACCAACAAAGTGTACAAAATATATTCCAGGATAGTTTCGCTACCATTATACTTCATTTTTACACACCAATACTTTTGTTACGTCCACCGATATTCACGAAATCGAATATATACGAGTTAATGGCGCCAGACGCAGGTCCATCATCTGGGCGAAAACAAGTAAAAAAAGTGATCTCTGCTCATGCACGGAATTTGGGCGACGGATCGGCGACGGATAGGACACCGAAATCCGTTCCGTAAAAATAGGCTCCTGGCCGTGTCCCGTCGTGCACTGGGAATACGGTTAGGGTGCCGGTGTAGCAATATTAAACATCCTCAATCCTTATTTCTGTGTCTTGGATACCGGCCTTAGTCGCAGTTTGCACACGACGTAGCTTTTCGGTTTGCCAGTTGTTATGATCCGACCCGCTCCTGTGATCCAGGGCCCGGGCCAACAGTGAGACCAGCCGCTCAGTGTGGACAGTGTCTTTCATGTGTGTGTTGGCACACGCGCTCTCAGGATGGCCTTCACTTTACACAGAAAAAAATAATTTATGTACTTTTACAAATGAAACCAGTTGCCAAGAAAGAGTTTGTGATACTACAAGAAAGACATTGTAACGTTTTTACAACAAATGGCTATGGTTATTTTGGCATATATGAAATATGTTCTTCGAAATAATACTGAGCATTTCTTACGAAAATTGGCGCATAATTTTATATTTCAATTGATTTTTAGTTCAATCATAATTATTATCGACCAAGGAAAAGATAATCGAATATTCAATCGTTAGACTTTATTTTGTTTTATTAGTACCGGAAAGCTGTTCAAGGAACTGTTTACAAATAAGTAACTATTGGAGGTATGTATGTACCTGTAGAGGTAGGTAATGTATACATATATATATCTCCGGCTCTCCAACTGGCATGTCTCTTGTCATTGATACGATTGAATGAGAAAGGCTGCGAACTCACAGCGAGAGAGTTCTGTTCATCGCTACGACGTGGTAGCGAGTGGGAAAGGTTTTTTTTTTTTCGCCGGGGAGGTTGGTGGGGGGGGGGGGGGATATACCACATCGTTGGTTCCGGCGCCCGCCACCAGAGCTCTCCACGCACCCGCCCGCGACCACGTGTGGGGGTGGGGATGGATGATTGAAACGAGCACCGGGGGGGAGGTTTTTTAATCTCCTGCCTCTCGTCGAGATTAGGAAGTGCTTTTGTTGCGCTCCATGGCCGCCGCGTGGTCGCGTGCGGGGCAGCGGGGATCAGAGCTCGCAGTCGCCTCGAGCTCAGAGCCCATTTCAGGGGAAGTTTTTTTTTTTTTAACTGTCTAATAATTTTATGTAAGGTTATGTAAAGCATGACGCTCATATGGCGAGGGCCGTTGGATAGATCCCAACACCGGTACGACTCGGATTCGGATTATTAACCAGTGAGTCCTTACTCACTATAATCGCGGAGGTCGTAGCCGCATTAAGGCCCCTGCCTACACGGGCACTCACTGCGGTGTGCAGAGCTTCAGAAGAAATCACGCGACTTGAAACCTGCTCAGGATATCCTAGTTGCGTCTGTTTACGGGGGGGGGGGGGGGAGGGGGGGTTAAGAATACGCTCAGAGCTGGTGAGTGGTTCTTTTTCAGTATTTCGTTTTAAAACTGTGAGTGAAAATGGCTAAAACGCGTATTTTCAGAATAATTTTTAGGCACGAACACCCGGTACAGAGTCTTGAAACCACTCTCAAGGGTCTTGCATTATATATTCATCTTAATTTCTTCGCGATATAATGATACGGTTACAAGTCAAATCTCACAGTTGCGCTTAGAGGCGACACCACGCTAGATGCACCAGTCAGTGTCGCACATATCATCCCGCATCGCTAACACACACACACACACACACACACACACACACCTGATTATGCGGGCTTCTTAAGCCTCTGTGCATTACCGTGCGACGTATTGCCCTTTTAAAAAAACGTTTATTTGTCCTCCGTGAAACATGAAATCCAACGGAAATTTGAAAGTTGTTTTCGCCTGTAACATCTTTAGTGCTATTGCGCGCTATTCACGCACTTGGCTTCATCTTCGTTGCTCTGTGTTCGCTGTGACGTCATTTAGCGACCTCGTATACGCACGTGTATTTGAGATTGCTGGTGTCGCCATCTGCTGTGTCAACAGCCCTTCTCATCAAGGCTCTGTTTGCTCCTCTTCAGGGCGGGGCAAGAAGATAAGGCCCCGCACCCCTTGCCCTACGGAGAGGTGTCTGTGGAAACTGAGCCTGTGTAGCTACTACGGACATCACGCACACTAGACCAGTAACTATTTATAAATACGTAGACTCGAACACTTCTGAACATATTTCAAACATGTTTTTTTTTTTTTTTCACTTTATTAAACTACATTATTCCAGATGAACTCAGGCTATGTTTCATATTATTAAAAATTCCATAAGATATTCATAACTTTTTTTTAACTAGTTCCTGATAAAAAAATAAAGACATTAACTGCGCTTTATACTTGCTTGCTGCTATCAGATATTACGTGGTTATAAAATATAAAATAATTTATTAATGCAATATAAATGTGTATTGAAACTAAGTTTGAGCGTTTTCGCGTTATTCCTCACGCAATTGTGACCCGTGTCACTTAAGTTATTCTTACAAAATGGAATTTTATCTATATCTCCAATGTAACCGTGTTTTAATAGAGGGTGACATATTTACACTTGCTTATCTTCTCTCTACACTCGGCTAACAATATGGTCGTTTTTCTCTTTTAAGTTTATTCTCACTTTCAGGTTGTATTTCAATATCAAAATTATATTTTAAATTTTTTAGGATAATCAGCTTTTATAGTAATGATGAGATTATGTTAGCTAATTTATGGCCACCGTCTTAGAAATAAAAATAAAAATATATATGTATTTATGTAATTACAGAAAACAATATTTAAAGCTTCATAACTGAAAAACAATGTGCCTACAGTACATAAAAAAACGTATCCATTATTTCATATTTCATCAAATTACAATTTATTGTAAACGTTACAAAATTTCCCTTCACTGATATGAATTTTAAAGTAAGCACTTGCAAGTCCTAATCTAAAAACATAAAATTAAGTTTTAGAGTTTGATTGAAGTTTAAGAATTAAATCCACCAGGTTTGGTGCGTCCAGAAAATAATTTTGGTCTGGAATGATGGAACTTCAAAGTAATTTCGTGTGCCGAACAAGACATTATGGCATTTAATGTTTATGCATGTGTCTAAAACAAAAGTAGAAAATAGTTTCTGCCAATAAATAGATCCAAAATGAATTTCAAAACTAGTATTATAAATATTAAGTTTGGTTATCAAATAATGTTTACGAGCGTAGCCTTTTGAAAACCTTTTTTTGCGTAAAGTTATATTAAGTTAGTCATAAATTATCCTTTGTTTACTGAGCAACATTTCGCACGAGTCATTTTTTTTCTTTTTCACGTAAATTAAATTTGTAAATTATGATTCACTGTAGTTAAATGGAAATACATTAAAAGTGTTTTTTTATTCATAGGCTACATGTAGGGGCAGGTATTTTTTGCGAAAAGATCTGAACAAGTATTAGACTGCAACAAGGTATACCCGCACCTGTGGTTTCTTCCTTGTGATTGGCGGCCGTCTGAGAGAGAAGTCGTTGCCTTATTTGACCGAGCCACTCAAGACGCGTTTACTTCCGCACTGGATTACTGTGATTGGTGTTGTTACAACCGATATGTACCTGGGAGAAACTCACCCAATCACGAAACACAGACGATGCTACAGTGTTTTAACTTTCATCTAGTCTCGAAATCTTTTCGCGAAATCTGCATGCCCTTAGCTATATGTTCATAAGGTGTATTTAGTATATCATATTGGCTTTGTTGGTTACGGAACTGAACAGCCGAGTTTCTGTTTGAAAACGAAGTTAGTTTCTAAGTTACGAAGATACGTGTTCAGTTCTCATCTACGAAGCAAAGTCTGAAAGACGTAGAATTTCTATGTGTATGATTATTAGTTATTTATGCACTACTCTGAAGAGGAAGAAAGTCTATGAAGTTATCATTATTCTGCGTTTTAAAACACTTAATATTATAGCAAATAAAATTGTTTTTATGGTAATATTTCTTTAATCCATAGACAGTTAAAACTTTAACGTAGTTGTGTATCTCTTTGAAATATTAGTATAAATAACAGTTTATTCGTAGTAAGAAGTATACGGAAGCCAAAAGTCTGTATGCCTGTCTGTAAATTTGTGAAAATATGTCACGCAAAAACTATCAAGAATTTTTTTATGAAATTTTGAACGATAGCAATAATATATTTAAGCCATATTTCAGGCCAATAAGAAGCATCGTTCCGCAAAGTGCACTTGTTTGTTTTGTACTCACTCTGAAACTATTCTACACGAAAAAAGTTTTGGGCATAACTAGATCAAATTAAACCAACCTTTAATAAAATATTATATTAAAATTTATATAATATTATTGTTAAAAATATTAATTTACTATAATTTTTTTAACCCGGATTTATGGTGAGTGTTTGTCTGCCTGTAGGGCATGTGACAAGCTTAAATAAATAAATTAATAAATATACATTTTTTAATATTTGCAATACTTACTTTTGCTTGTAGCACAAGCTATGCGTTGCAGCGACAGCAACTAATTTTACCATTAAGAACATTTAATTACTATTTAAAAACAATGCAAGCATATTTTTTTACTGCCATTAGCATGTAGCCTACATTTCAAACAAAACATTTTGCATATCCGTTATTAGAGGAAATTTAACAGGAGCTTCTCTACAAGCGAGCAGGCGACGGAGTTATTTGAGCCCTTTGTGAACGTAGTCTCTTAAAGCCCACTACACACGATGCCCATTTTCTGCTATATACAGTCTGTTATACTCCAGGGTATAAAAGTTAAAGGGAATATATTTTGTATAGCAGAAGAGAAGAAAAAAATTATTAACTCCACTCACACGATACATAGAATGTTAACAGAAAACCGGCCAATTAAATTTCTTACCAAAGCAAGCATATGTCAGGTTAGGATAAAAAATGTTGTCAATTTAACCAAAAACTGAAGAAAAAAAATCATTTGTTTATGTTTAAAAATATGTAACCGGGTGAATGATTTTTCGCTATTTTATCTTCTATATTTCACTTACAAAACAACAGTATTGGTTTAGATTATAAAAACAAATACAAAGCAATTATGAATTTAACGATATTGTATGTTTTATTGGTGGATTATTTTCAAAATATAGTAATATAAAATGTAAAAGATTCAAACGAAATTGGGTTTTTTAATGTAGTTTATTTATGATATATTTATAATATTTAGAGTCCCGGAAATTTCGCGGATTCCTCTGGCCTCAGGATAGAATTCAAAGTTATAGGTGTGCTCGACCCGTGTTTACTTTCCCATTGGTTGATTTCTTATTGAGAACATTTTTATCCTTGTTATTTGGCACTAACTGATTCGCTTACTTCTCTCCTGGCTGTACATCGTTGGCTCACGGTCGTAGAGGGGCGTGTCCAGATAACTGCGGTCCAATCATGAACACAGTGCGACAGTGTGGAGGTTTGCATTCTAGCTTGCGACTAAATGAATCCGCGAAATTTCCGTGGCTCTAATAATATTTGATTAGTAAGACAGTTTATCCAGCTAATTCACAGTATAATTGTGCTAATTTCATTCTAATAGTAAAACATTCTGCCGATTCATATATTTATATATGTTACTTGATTACTAAATTATTTTACTACTTACCTTGAGAAATTGTAACTATAGTTTTTGTAACCCAGTGAGACAAAGATACCCGCATAGTTCGCATAATAAACTTAAATCTAATGTGAAGGCAAACTGTCTCGCATTTTTATTTAGGCTAACAGGTGTGGGTTTCTATAAAGTGTTGGTTTATTCATTAATAAATTATGGACATTCGTTTCCTAATAAACGTTGGAGTTTTAGTTAGAGAATTAATTTTTTGGTTTAAATTACTTGTTAACATATAATTTCATTTAATTTTAAGTAAATATAAATCTACCTAGTATGAAATTATCAAACCAATGGTCTAAGCTATGTTTTTAAAATGTTATAGCATTAAGATACACAAAATGTATTAATACATATTTGTTTAAAGCACAATATTTATAATCCAGTCTTCTGTTATTTTAAAAAAGTAAAAAAAAATTGCAGTGACGAGGATTTTAACCACATAATAACCCTTTGAGCACCACAACCACGCGCTGTACCACTACGCTACCTTTATTATTAATTTTTTATTGTAAAAAATGTTCGGCTGGCTGTTGATATTCATCACCAACCAGCCAACTATCCTCCCTTTATTAACTTATTATTTCATATAGTTCGACAGCTTAGTGTGACAGTTTTATTGAATTTGACCAATCGCTGACTGATTTAAGCATTTACAAATTTACATCCATCCCTTACCTGGGACTTGAACCCAGAACCCCCCCCCCCCTCCACGCACCGTAAGCCAGTGTGCATCCAACTACACTACGGAGGTCGGCACCGAGATTTCAGTGCTTTGAGGTGGAGTCTCCGAGGTATTAAGTATGCAATGCATTTTCATTACGTATTTTAAAAACTTGCGATTACTTCTTTCTACGGGTATTTTAGCTTGCCAAATATATTCCAGGATAGTTTAAGTTTATGTTTAATTTTTTAGTTTTTTCTAAGTTTCATTAAGTTTAATTTGGCATTCTTTTATGTTTGTTACGTCCCCTTATGGTTACAAAATGGACTATATAAGGGTTTATATTGCTACACGATGATCCGCCATCTTGACGAATTCCGTTCGTGAGTTCAGCATAAAAATAGAACACGTTCTATTACGGTTTTGGCTAAGACTTCGGGTATGAAAACTTTTATACCTAGAGCCAGATCCTTTGGAAGGATGCTGGAATGTTACCTACACGAGAGCAGACGTGCTTACAGAAGAATAGGTATGAAAACAGCTAGGGTAAATGAGTGTCGTGTGGGGCTGGCTTTAGAGACTATACCGCGCTGGAAGTTTCTACAACTCGCTAAGTGCATAGTAATTCAGGTGCACCCCACACTGGTGAAGAATCATTTGAATCGACGGCGGGGGTGCGTGTCTTGTGGGATAGGTTTGGCACACGGGCCTGTGTGTGCGCTGGTAGGTTGTGTAATGCTATAAAAGTTACGTGTACCTAATTCGGCGGGGGAGTGAAGCTCCCCACCAGCTAGATCGGCTAACTGGCGTGATGTAGTGTCGTGTTGGTGTGCAATAGAGGCTTGTCGGTGTGCTGTAATTGCGCTGGAAACACCAGCGAGCGTCGCACTTATCTTCCTGGCTCGCTAACGCACATATACACACCTGGCTAGGCGGGCCTCCCAATCAGAGCCAATAGTTTGCTGGGTTCCCCCCCCCCCCACCTCTTTCCCAGACACAAGGGGGGGTGTCCAGGGGAGGGGAGACTGGCCGCGCGTGTAGGTCAGTCGCGAGGCCGGCGTTATGGGTGTCACCGGGTCAGCTTCGGCACGCAAACAATTACTCTCACACTAAAAAGAAACGTGGGCAAGTCTTTCAGTACTCGTCAGAAATGTGCAACATGTAACTTCTGTAACGAGCGAAGTCATTTGTGTTTTCGTGTTGCAAATGCATTAAAAATACGAAAATTGAACACAAAATTTTAACGATGAATTTTTTTTTTAAATAATTCCGTGCGTGATAAATATATATATATATAAGCAAATTGTGTTTTCAACTCTTTCGTTGACGCGAATCACACGCCAGAAATCGCTGCCGAAGCAGTTACGTCAACGACTGAATCATTTAATTAGCAGACCGAAAATTTAAACTACTTACTGAAACGGCTCCGATAAAAGCGAAAATGACTTTTAAAAAATGCTTAACCACGAGTTTGGATCTGATTTTCGACATGGATCCATATTAAAATACTGTCCATCTTGGTTAAATTTATTAGTTAATACCCCAAAGTTTGCCTTTGGCTTTGTGATCTTTGACAGCACCGTGGTTTCCGTTCCATGCGACTCCGATTCCATTCACGAAATTACTCCTACCAGATGCCGTAAGTATACCGAGAGCTCAGATGTTGAACACCAAAAAGTGGCGTAGCCCCCGTGCGCGTTAGACGTGAAAATTTACCCTTTAGTAATCCACATCAACGATAAAACAAATTATTTCACACCAACTATTAAATTACCCAATGGAGGTTCACACTGAAGGTTTAAAATAGATTTTAACCAACATGGCGGCGAAAAACATGCCAATAATCGTACAGTCATCTGACCCAACTTTATTCAGTATTCCCCTCCCCCCTCTCATTTCCAACCGTATATCACATCACTCCTGAGAGTTGCTTTTTTCGTTACGCTGCGATAAAATGGAAGTTATTAACCTACGCTTTAAATTGGAAAATTACTATTCCTTATGCATTTAATTTTATTATAATACGGGGGATACTGGAATGCTATGTATTCATGGGAAAATACCTTTACCCTTCGCGGTTTCTAAATGCGATTTTACATTAGTATTGCGTGTATCTCTGCAGAACTTATTACAGAGCGCACTGACTATTACACTGCCGAGCCTAGCATATCAGACATGGTGTTTAATGTAACACAAGACAACGTCATATTGCTAGATTCGTTAGGTTATTTTAGAAGATATTAGGATCGCTGGCTCGCGCCGGGAGTTTTAGCGCGGGAAAGGCTTGCAAACAAGTTAATCCTGAAAAGACTCATTCCAGGATTGGGACTTATCCCAACGCTTAGGTCTGTGTCGATGAAGTATGTTTTATTATTTTTTGACGTGGCAACGTCTAATAAATCGATGAACGCCGGCTGCACGCACGAAAAAGTGTCCCGTAACGCACATTGTCCCGTTACGCTGTGTCCCGTTACGCTCATTGTACGCTTGCGCCGCATATATCTCTCTTCCACTCGATTGAAACAACCATCGATTTGACTTTTTCGACATTTTTCACATTAAACTTGAAACACTCCCATTCGTTTCCTACTTTTTCTATCATCGTCCTATCCTTAACAGAATAACACAGATTCGAAGAATTTAAATAGCAAACATGTATAAAAGTTATAGTTAAAATAATCTCTTCGTTAAAGTAATAAACATATTTGAATAATGAGTACAAATAAATATAAATTTATCAATTAAAATGTAGATTTCATTTCACTCATTCTTTTTACCCATACAAAATAGTGATAATTCAATAAAAATGATTCAATTTTATTCATAAAGTATGCAATCATTTCATCAATGTTTTGTTATGACGTTGTCACGTTAAACTCTCGTCTGTAAACCAACTTTACAGACAACCAATTTTTTGAAGTGTTACATCTCAGCTCTCGGTATACGGCATTTGGTCGGAGTAGTTTCGTGAATGCGACGGAGGTAAAGCGACGTAAATTAGGTGAATTAAGCAGGGAGCGACGGTGCTGCTATCTGTGGTGTATGGCACGAACCAAAGTTATCAATGACAAAGTTAAACGTTAGAGTATTAACTGGTTAATAAATTTTTAACAAGATGGGCAATATTTTAATAAAATTCCTTGTTGAAAGTCAGGTTCAAAGTCGGGGTTTAGTATTTCTTCACGCTTTTTTTTCTTTTATCAAGGCCTTTTTATAATAGTTTAAAAATTTTCGTCTGCTAGTCGAATGGTTCGATAGCCGACGTAGCTAATTTTACGATTCCGGCAGCGAATTACAACGGCGGGCGTGAAAAGTACCTGTGATTCGCGTCCACATAATTATGTGGTTAAAAACTTATTTTGCGTAGATGTATTATAAAAGGCATTATTTAAAGGATTGTGTTAAATTTTGTGTCCAAGTTCCGAGTTTCGTATTATAAGTGTATTTGCAACACTAGAAAGTATTAATTTGCTCGTTACCGAGGTTAGATGATACACATCACTGGCAAGAACTGAAAGTCTCACTCTCATTACTTTATATTTAAAACTTTTTTCCCGATTTGTAACTTATTGTTAGGTACCCGCAAAACTGGCGTTATTTTGTGGCGCCAAGTTAGACTGCACAAACGTGTGCAATGTCAAGTCGTTGACATGTGTTCATTGATTTGCTGCTGCATCATTCCACATTCCCTCCCGGTCACACATGATTAGGTTAGATGTTTGTAAAGGTGTTTTTTCATTGGCTTATAGACCATCGAAAGGTGTTAAATCTCCTGTTACCCTATGGCAAGTGTCGTTCCTGTGTAGGCAGAGTTGCTTTTTTAACTGCAGACGAATAAAAACGCGAATATTTTAGGTCTGCTCTTTTATTGTCAAGGTTGACTAACGATTTTCCTATGATATTTCGCTGATTACGTGACACATTTGTGACCAACAGTAACTAACAGTGGCTGCCATACGGCAAGTAGCCTCGCCAACTTGCAAGCATGCATGTTTGCAAACTCACTTGCATTAAATTGGTCCTTGTGACTATCTGAACAAAACTGCTCCTTCATTTTAAGTTGCATTTCCAGTATAATAGTTGCTTTTTTAATTAAAAATGTGTGATGACTCGGGCTGGAGTTGAGGGACTGCAGACTGAGAGATCCAAACACTGTCGTCCTCTCTGCATAGTCTCCCGTCGACAGGTGTAGTGAGTTGTCAGCCGCTGAAGTAGCTCCTCTTAGCTAGTGGAACTGCTAGGGGAAGGACTGGTGACGACAGAAGACTTTTATCCTGTTGTGATTTTACGAAATCACGAAGTTTCAAAAATCTCACTTAAGGGGGCGTATCTGTCAGTGAGACGGGATGAAAAGTGCGAAGCTCGCTGTTGTTTGTAGTTCTGTATCGCCTCTAAGCGCAAGAATAGTACGCCTTATCCGGGACTCGAACCCAGAACCCAACTTGCCCACAGACAGTTCCGTCACTCAGTTGTGCGGGTTTCCGGATTGGAATGAAGGTCGCGGGCAGGTGACTAATAAAACGGGGGGAGGGGGGGGCATTCTGTAGGGGGTTATATACAATCTAGCATTCCCACCAGCAAGAACTGAATAAATGCGTAGAGCTGCAGGTTCTGCTATAATTATTTATTTCTATCAAGTAATCGATATTTGAATAGATTCACGTAGCCTAAATCTTTTTTGGATACAAAAATAAATTCAAATAACTATTAAATAACAGTGTATAACAACCACGTTTCAGTAATATTATTATTTTTTTTTTAGTGGGCAAGTATGTAATTTTATCCTTCCAAAATTGTTTGCAGAACAAATTTTCCCAAAATAAAATATTTTACTTCACACAATCATGTGTATTAAATGTTTAGGCACAAAAAATTCTTGAATTGTAATATTTTGCTCATTGATAACCAAATTTTCTCCGGGGAAGGCCGGCTTTGTGAGATTCGTGTTATTAAGTAATAAAATTAACTAATTTGGTAGATTTCTTAATTTGAAGTTTTATTCCCTTCTTCCCCCCTCTTCATAAATGGAATCCTGCGTAAGCACTTGGTCACGGGGTCAAATAAAAACTTGAGTAAGCAGTCCGCGCGTCTGCGTCTTTTTAATGAATGTCTTATGGTTGATCTGGCGTAAAATGCCTCATAGCCGGGGTCAGTCAAAAAGAAGAGCGTGTCACGGAAAAGGAAATTTCTATTTTTTTTCTTTCGGAATTCAACTTCTTTCATCGGGAAGGAGGATCTTATGACATCTTACAGTTTCTTTCACATAATGTTCTTTAAAAGTGTTTAAATGCCAACAAACAACTTGAAAAAATTTTTATGAATATTTTTTTATACATTTAGGAAAAAAGGGGCTACTGAACCTCCCCCATTTTTTTTCCACCATTTAAACGTCCTTGGTCCAAAATTTAAATTAGAAGCGTTAATAATGAACGCGGTTCTTTCGTCGTCTTCATCATCAATATGGGTAGATACTGGATATTTTTTTTTCAGGGGGGATTTAAAAAATATAATAAAAATAAAGAACATTTTATCACATGTATTAAAAACACTATTTCTGTGGCCACTAACTCACTGGCATATGGTCCTACAGTAGTAGTCATAGGCGACGTGGCTCCTCACACAGTTTAAATTGCTGATGTAACAGCTCACCTTGCATCATCCTAAATAATATTCTGCATTCACTGATATTTTGTAAAAATATCCCAACTTCCGTGGGGAAGGAGGGATATATCCTACATTACATTCTCTCTCTCTCCCCCCCCCCTTTTTTTCCTTTGCGTTCGCCACTGATCATCATCATCAATAAAGAGAGAACTATTTGTGGGTCACCGGGCTGCACACAATCTTCCGAGGGAGGGTCAGGGCAGTAATTGGGCAGGAGGTTCCGTCCTCGTTCCGTCTATAATGTAGTGTTCGATCCGTCGTTCGGGCAAAATTCATTTGACCTTCTTCTTCGGGACAGCTCCTGAAATCTGTCACGGAAAGCTAGTCACACTTAATTTTTTTTTTTAATTTCACAGAAATTTTCATGTAAAATTACAGATATTTGTACATTTACTCATTTACATGAAAAAAAACTCTATCACTACAAAATAGTGTTGGCAGTAATGAAACAACAATTAAAATTTTAACTTGTGTGCCAATTTTCATAACATATACTCCGCATCATATCGAAAAAACCTATTTCATTTATGCCAAAATATCCATAGCAACGTGTTGTACAAAACTATAATATATTTCTTGCAGTGTTACAAACTACTTCTTGGCAACTGATTTCCAAACGAATGCTTTGTAAGAGTACAGAATTTTTTTTTCTGTGCATAGTTTTTGGAAGACTGATGAATACGCGAGCGAATCTCGAGATTAAGAATCTTCGCTAAAAGTGTTTTAAATAATGTAATAGTTGTATTTTAGTTAGGAGTGTTTCACAGGGTTCAAGGTGAAACGTACGAACTAAGACGTCGCGTCGGCTGGGTGGTGTCACTCATGTAACTTAATATTTTTTTCTGAAGTGTGAAAAAAAATCTAATGCTCTGACCATACTCACTTTTGGCATTGAATATATATAATGTATATATATTCAATGCTTTTGGCGTGGTTTTGTTAAGAGAAGTATGACCTTTTCTACTGCTGCGATTTTATTTCCATGCAATTATTTTCTGGTTAAACAGAAAATAATGCTTAAAGTATGATGTTTTCTTCAACGTTTTTCCATTACATAGCAATACAATAACAAAACATTGAATCGATAATTCAAAGAATGCCAATTTATTGCTTTTGCAAAAAATCATCACTATATCTGCAATACTGACATCAATATTATTTAAGTAATAATTATATGAAATATATTTTTTATGTATCCAGATTGCAGGCTTTCGAAGTTGAGCGGTGTTGGAGTGGTAGATCGCACCGACGTTTCACTCTGAACTGCAGCAGGCATCTTCAGGGTTGAGAAATCAACTGAAAGCTATAGTTAGTTCGGCTTCATACATAACTTTCAGGGGTCTTTGTGTAATATTTTTCCTCTAGAGATTGGGTTAAAGAACACTTTCAAGGCTCGATCTCTCACATCATATTGATTTTTTTTTTGTCATTTCTTTTATTCAAGAGCTATTTATAAAATTTTAACTTAATACTCCTTCGCATTTTTTGTTCTGTCACAAATATTTTAAACAGATTCTCACTTGATGTAATATCATGAGAGTAAAAAGGCACGCATTTGTTCGTAATTATCATCTTTGCGCTACTTTTTACACATACGAAGTGAATAATGTTAAACATATTTGTGGCAGGGAAAAAATACAAAGTATGTATCGAGTTAAATTTTATAAATAGCCCTTAAATAAATGTTATGACAAAAATACGAAAAAAAATCACCATGACGCGTGAGACCATACCGTATGTAATTTTCGGTTTTTATTACTTGACTGATTATCCTAAACCAATTCTTGAATAGTTTATTTTCTTCTAGCACGGGATCTTCCGCAATGTAATACGGACTATGGAAAACAGTGCCGCGTGTATCAACCTATGGATGATGGCTGCGCAGACGGCGACTAACATGCCAGTAAGGATCAAGGTGGCTGGCGCAGTGGTGGGAGACTGGACCGTATTACAAGAGGACCCGGGTTGGGTCTATGCTTCCCATGGTTTCCGGGAATTAACTCCAGTCAAATGCGCGGAAGTTTCCTTGCGGTAGGTCATTACATTTTCATCCCCCAGTTTTTTTGAGCCTTGTTGTATGAATGTTTAAGTCTAGCCTTCATAGCAAAGAATAACAATATCAATTAATTGTATCAGTATCACGGTCATATAGGTAGGTCTGGCAACTTATCTTCATTCTCCGACGGCCAAACATTCCTTATTTGTTTACGTGTTTTTGAAGTTTTAACATATATATTTCATGTTTTGTTGGTCGGGCAGCGGTTAGGAACGGCAGATAAAAAATTACGCAGGTATTCGCATTAACTAAATATTCTGAATTTTGGTGTATTAAGTATTTTCATCCAGATTATGTAATTGTTCTGAACTTATAAGCGAAACTGCTGTGATTGGTTGTTTCAAGTTATTTACGTAGTATCGATTCACGCAAATTACAGTTTTTAAGTCTGAATTATAAAAGAGAAACGCAAGAGTCTCTTTAGTAAAAAACGATTCGTTTTTTGTTTGGAAGCTGAGGAGTTGAATCTCAAGATCCATCTGGAAAATACGCATTTTACGTCTTGTGGAAAGCGAGCGTCATTTTCATTCAGATATTCGTCGAAATATTGATCAACTCTACTATAATTTGAGAAATTATTTTTAATACTTCAAGAATATGAGAATTCTACGGAATTCAAAAGTAATAGCCGTATACTGATTTCAAAACACACTGCGGAATACCACAGAAATCAATTGTTGTCCTACGTTTGATGATCCAACATCCAGAAGTAAAGAAACTGACTAGAGACTTATAATTCACTAGAAGAAGACCACTAGTGCCGACTAAGAAAAGGCAATATTTACAAGTGCAGAAGAATGACTTACATCGAATTTCGAGAGAAGAAGAATCACGACGGTCAGGAAGGCGACAAGAACTATCCAGACTGCCAACCGAGGGTAGTGCCAGCCACGTAATCGAGAACAAGAAAAGAAGGACCAGCAGCCAAGACCGGACTTAGATGGTTCTTGTGGTCGAGGTTACGATTTTGAGATCATCCTACGTACAGGATGAAGACAGGAGGTTGGCCACAGACTGTCCAAACTACCAGGGTATGAAACATCTACTAGATTGTCACTCCAAGATTGGTTTGTCCCAAGTGACTGTTGGCACTCAGATTTCCCTCTTTGCCGTAAAAACGAAGTAAATTTCCGTATTGACTGATAAATTGGATAAATTTAAAGACCAACAACAATTTGCAGTTCTCTAATATACACTGTCAGTGTTGTTTTGTGTCAAATGTCGAAAAGTATTGAATTTAACGATTTTAATTTTTATAAACCGTGTGTGGAGTTGGTAGTCACCAATTTCAATTTAATATTTATCGATTTAATCTACAAGTGACTTAGTTTGTCTGTCCTCAGAGTAACTTGTATGCACCAGTGGTCCAGCTTCACCCACTGAGCTAGCACACATCTAACTGAGTCAAATACCATAAGTTATTTGCTATTGTATTATCTGATGATATTTGTATATTGTGTTCAAGATTGTGTTGAGACATTTATGTGTGAAATAGGTTGATCAAGGGAACAGTTACATCGCTGTCGTAACTGTCCGTAAAACAACATCCGTGAGTGAAATTTAGTGTTGTAATATACTCGAGAGTGTATGGTACTCGATTCATTGTGACTAAAAATTTAATTCGTTCATCATAATATTTAAACCAGTTTTTGTATGATGTTCCTAGCTTTCGAGGTTTAACTAAATATAACATTGAATGTGAAAGGAACTCATGAGGTACTTGGTTTTAAATGCAATCTTATATAAGGCACCCACACTTTATTATTAACATTTTATTCGTTTGTAAGATATTTTATGTGTCACCTTTCAACACAGTTTATTTTTGCATAAGATATTCTAGAGTCAACACTTATTGTATTAGCTTGATAGTTTATAACATCCAATTACATTACGATGAATTTAGTGGATTTGGAAATCTCTCAAACAAAATATATTACATATGATTACTTACCTTATAGTTGTTTAGTTTATCCAACTCTGAAGACCTGTCTCCGTATGTTTCTGTCAAAGAGAAATTAAGTCCTAATCAAATATCGCAGAACTTTCGACTTTCGAGTTATTCGAATTGAGCTCCTGGTTTTTCCATTAGGTGACACGCCTGATTCACAATTTCGAAGACGCGAGTTCGAATACGCCCACCCGTACTAATGGACATGCCTGCGCGTTTCCCATTCATATTTGGGAACCGTTGGAAAATGTTTACAGCCATGTTCAATGTGTGCTCGAACCTACTTTGGGCACTACTTAGTAATTATGTTTCAAAGGAATATTTTACAAATGAAGAACGGATTCAAAGCCGTCTACTGTTTGTATGTGTTATGTTCGTTTCGTTATCTCATCAGTTATTTAACTTTTAATGTTCCGTTCATGTTGTAGTTTATTATTTGATAACTGCAAAAAAAATTCTGAGCGGTGATTTGTATTGTAACTTGTGACGACAACCCCCACCTGTTCAACCTGACACATTAGGACAAGCACTGCACGTGGCACGTCGCTCATTCGTGGCACGGGACGTGCTGACAGGTATGTCAGCAAGACAGGGCTATGCGGCTGCCCCAACCCCCGACCCCCTCACCACCAGCGGTATCGCTCAGGCCACAAAGGGCTCGAATGCCGGTAATCACTGCTGAACTGCGGAAGCGTGGATCAATGGCGGCCGTCCTCTCGTGGGAGGGAGTGGCCTCCCTCCCCCCCCCCCCTCACCGACACTGTGTTTGGCGACGGTGGGAGGGTGGGAGGGGGACCGTACTCACAGCTGATATGCGGTGGTATTACGGCCATCGATCAGTGCCAATACAGGGGACGATAACTTCCCCTTCCCCTCCAAAACCCCTCCCCGACCGATGCGACGTCGCCGTGCAGTGCCGCCAACAGCACAAATTTCGCGCTACCGCCACGCTCACCCGGTTTTGGCGGAGGGAGGGGGAATTCGATATGGGTTTTTAATTTGATTTCCGTATGGTTTTCAAGTCGCACTACTTTTTGACATCATAGGGAGGCTTTACTGCTGATTCCGTGAATCTTAACTAGTCACACGGTTTGTGTTTCAGCTTTATTTGCATAGCTACATGATCAGAATCCAACTCAATTTGCGTATGACCTTTCTGCAAAAAAAACTTCGGATATAATGTAACTCATTTTATACTCTGTAACTCAAAAGGGCACGACATTTATATATATGTATATATATATATATATATATATATATATATATATAGTGCAGCCTACAGTTGGCACTTGTGCTGCAGCATTTCAGGAGCGAAAACATTAAACATTTCCTTGGCGTTTGTAAAGAGAGAGAAAGGGAGGAAGAGAAAGAAGACAGCTTTTGAACGTTCGTTTCACTAATAGTATTCTTGAACAGCGCCTATCTAATACGTCATAAAAACGTTTGAAATAATAATGTAGGCTATATAATATAAATTCAATAATTTTATAAGTGTTGTATTAAAATTCTTGTTGGGTTAATACAACGTTTGCGATACGATAGGTTAGATGTTACACATCACTAGAGAGTACTGAAAAAATCGCTCGCTTTTTTTTTTAAAACCTGACATTACAACTTGTTTAGTTTAGGTGCTCTCGCGCCTTGTAATGGACGTGCGACGGGTATAACGCGATGGACGGTAACGAATAAAATTATCGATCAGCCCATCGCACTCGACCCATCAGTGGAGTCGGTGCGACAAAATTGGCGGGCGTGACAAGACTTTCCGATTAGAAAAAAAAAGAAATTCTGTTTCCAATCACGTGGCGCGCGCGGCATTATTAAAATGCGTGTCAGGATTTTGTTTTTGAATGGTGCAGTGATAACATTGTTTTTCGTGCATATTTAAAGGTGTTATTAAAATTATCTATGAAGTCTTTGAAATATGTTCACAAAGAGAGATTTTTTTTTCCCGAATCGACAATAAATTTGTGATTAAACATATTTCTCTCAAACGTATCGATTAAAACCACGTATTAACATTAATGCGTGTCGTATGTGTGATGCATATGCAATGGCCAGCAACAACAAATTTATATGTAATTATTTATTTTTGTTTGTCGCTCGGGTGAAGACCGATTGTTTACAATAATGCGATATTTTGTTGTCGCATCGCGTTCTTCGTGTGATTCCAGCATAACACACAGAAACTGCATTTATACTTGAATTGTTAATACAGCCACCAGTGATATTTGGGTAGTGATACTAATAATATTATCACAAATAAGTGTAATTGCTAATGCCGCTGCTTTAAATTTCCAAAGGTTGTTTGTTGTTTGTCACTAAATATTCCGTTTTACTCGTAAACTTACAGAGATTTTAACAACACAGATGAATATGATAATGAATTATTTACAAAGCAAAAAATAAGTTTTCTATTGCTAGTTTGCAGATTGTGAAGTATGATTTGAATCAACTTTACTGTAACGTATAGCATGCCCTCCAAAAACGTTTTTTTTGCAGTTGGAACTGTTTTATTATATTTTTATTTTTTTAACATAAACGAATGGCATCGGCTTGCCATTATTTTTCCAGTCACTGTTTGTCTAAAAATTATTCGAACTTGTGGGTTTACAAACCGTTTCAGGCCATAATTTTATATTGTATTTAAAAACCCATATACGTGTAGTCTTTTTGCTTTGCTAGCTCACACAAAAATAAATAAATATAGGCAAAACACTTTGCCTAATTAGTAGATACCAAATTTACATTTTAATTGTTTCACGGCTTACAAATAATAATAAATAATTGGATAACAACGCTGAAATTTTTGCTACTTCATGATATTGTTACGAGGCGGCCAGAGATTGCTCGAGTGGTGCGCTAACCGCGCTTATCTCTGGGGAATCCCCACCGTGACCCAGTTAATTCCCCCTCTGAGCCGTTCCACTAGCACTACAGTGGCTAACAGAAGTTTCAAGACCACGGGCCTATTAATATAAAATTACCCTATGTTTCGATTTATTAAATTTATCATTTCGTTAATATTTTGTGAATAGAGCAGACTATGAGATATATTTCTACCCGAAAGTTATTGGGCTACGACATTTAGTTTTTAAGATACAATTTTTTAAACTAATGTTGCTAATAATAAAAAAACATACATTTTTAATGATAGGATATTTTGTAAATATTAAACGGTTTTGTTAAATTCAGTATCGATTTTTTCCCAGTATGTGAGATATTGGGTAAGATATTTTTCGAAAAATAAAAAACATTAAAAAAATAGTTTACATAAAGAATTATTGATTTGTACATTTTTAAATATATGGGGAAAATTTAATGAAGTAGGTACATTTGCATGTTTAAATCTAAATAGAAATACTATCCACAGGGTCAGCGAGACAAGCGTCAATCAATAGTTTGCCCTATATGCTACTAACCAAATGGTTTAATATTGACAAAATATTTGATACTTTAAAATGTAGGTTTTTATATTTAGCGTCGTATTTAACAAAAAATTGTATATGGGAAACTAAATGTCGTATTCGAGTGATTTTTGTGTAGAGAGATGTCTCATTTTCTGCACTGTTCATAAAATATTCATGTAATGATAACTTTTAGAAATCGAAAACTACGGTAGTTTTAAATAAGTTTTAATAAGCTTGTATTCTTAAAATAAACTGTTGTTAGGTACCGTACATGGACCTGCTTTAGTCTCGTGGAGAACAGACCACTTTGCTGTCTCTCTGGATGATTCAGCATGTGTTCCCAGAGCCGCGTCTCATGAAGTGGCGTAACTATAACGCCATTGTTCTTGATGCTTCGGTGGTGTAGGTGGGGGGGGAGGGGGAGTAGATTTGAGAACGCGACACTTCGGAGGGCCACGAGACCTTGCCATGACTAACGCAGGCAGCTACGTGCGGTAATGCCTACCTGCGACGAAAGAGAGACAGGCTGTTGGCGGAGTGACCCCGCGTGCTGTCGAGGGAAGTGAAGTGGAGTGGCTGAGCGAGCGACAGCGGGCGACGAGCTACGGGCCTCGTGTGCGAGAATAGGAGCATCACGGCGCGGCTGACCAGTCAGTAGTGCGAGGCAGTGAGTAGTGCGAGGCTCTGTGTTGTGACTAGGGTGTGTAACAAGAGACGAGCAGATGAGATAGCCATTGTCGTGCCGAGCTCCAGGGGAGAGAGTAAATAGTTAACTTAAGAAAGTGTGATTAATTTGTAGACAGTCATTCAAATTGTTTAAATTTTGGAAAAAAAAGTTTTAAATAATAGTTAATAAATAAAACTTTAATTAATTTAACTGCGCTATCCCTTCCGGACCTGTATTCCCGCCCATAATTCCGACTCGTAAATTATTTCATAAAAAATATATTTGATTTTACTTAGCTATGAAAATCTCCATAAATGATAAATTTTGAATGGCGATGTAATATTAAATAAAAATCTCTGAAAATAAATTCAAACCATACCATGAAGTCACCCCAGAAACGTAAAAAGTGTAAATTAACAAGTAACTATGCTTAAAGTATGCAATATGTAATTTTCTTTGGTTTAAGTTAAACCTCTCAGAAAATATAATGTACAAGTTTGACATTGTTCAACGTAGATATAAAGTAATTATCTAAAACTTGGAAATGCACCTGAAGCGTAGTTGTACTGAAGACAGACAGTTCAGGGACCATGTGATCTATTTCCCTTCAGTTTCGGCTCATAGGCAAACCAACCTGAAGGGAAAAAAGACTTGCCACGCGATTCGTTTGTCGGCTTAGCCAAATTTCCACTGGGTGATGTCAGACTTATAAACTCGCAATTAAGAAACACACTAGACACACACGTTATTCTTGTTCTAAGTTATGTGGTTCTAGCTTGTGATAGTTCTAAGATATTTGGTTCGGCGTTGTGTGTTTCTAAGTTACATGTCTCTGAATTATGGCAGTTCAAAGTTGTGATAGAACTAAGTTAATAGTTTTCAAAGTTGTGTGTTTTCAAGTTATGATTGTTCGCACGCATGATAGTTATAAGTAATGTAGAGTTTTTCGAGAGTTCTAAGCGAAGACTGTTCTAAGTTGCGTGCTTCTAATTGGTGTGCGGATCCTGATCTTCCCCGCGGGAGCACACTCGGTCCCGCGGGGCCCAGGGAGAAAACAAAACACGATCGCGCGTCTCCCGGCAGCGGCACAGCTTGCATGGAGATGAAGGTAAGCCAAAGCCTACCAGTAAACAACACCCGAAAAGGAAATTTGTGATGATGTGGAAGGGTTTGTTGGAAAGGGAGGGGAGGAGGGGTAGAATGAATCTTCGCTCGTGGCTCGCGCGCCGGGAGTATTTTTTTTTTATGTCGACTTGAGAGAAGAGAGCGCCCCCGTGATTAAAACCCCGAGCAAGAGGGTTTGTGCTGGGGGTTTGTTGGGGATGGAAGAGGAGGGAGGAAGAAAGGATGAAAACAAAACAGCATCGCCGCTATCTTTCCATCTCTCTTCCCCTCGACTTCCCTCCTCGTTGTCTGACTCAACCATCCTCGGAGGGCAGATCGCGCAGGCGGCTGGGACTCACTGGGAGGGGGGTGAATGAGAGGGGTGGGGGTTGATCTGCTCCCTCCCTCTCAGCTGCCACTGTCTGCACGGCGCGGGCGCTGAGAGGATGACGGAGGGCAAGAGGAGAGAGGCTGTAGCGAGGCTGTGATCCCACCCGCCTCTAGGCGTTACAGCATGGTCCTAGACCCCGTGTCTGCTCGCAGTCGAGTGCCCCGACTCGGTGTACGGAATGCATGACGTGTTTCATGAATCATTTTTGTATTTTTTTTTGTAACAACCGAATATCTCAAAATTGCAAAAAAAAAAAAAATCAAAACATAGACATCACCTATTTATTTTTAACCTTTATAGTAAAAATTAGTTTCTTATTTATTGACTGTTTAAAAAAAATATTTCCTAGAAGTGGATATCAAAAGAACCATTATTATTTGCAACAGATTTTTTTTTTTACGTTTATTTAAGTGAAAAGAATTTGTGTTGTAGTTAGCCTAAACATTTATGTATATTAGTAGATCGCATTTGAGGCATTAAACAGATGGATTTTAAATAAAACTAGCTTGACATTTTAGCTCTGGGAACTCTTTAAAACCCTTTATTACTGTTTAAAACATTTGTTAATGTTGTTGTTGTTCGCGAACCCGTTTCCTCATCAGCCAGATATTTACTAAACCTAATTTTCGAACAATAAATTGTCATGCAAGTGATCGTGATTACTGACACTTGAGTGGATTTTTCTTTTATTAGGAAATAGTAAATATTTACTGAGAAATTCTGACGAAACATAAAGTGCAGAGGTATCATGATACATTTGCAGGAAAATCGCTCGGTTAGAAGTCACTATAAGAAAATAATTTAACCAAGGTCGTGTAGTGCCGAGCCTTTAAAATATTAATTTCCACAAATGTCCCACAAAATATTAATCTATTATATTTACATTCGGTTAAAACACACGTGGTGTCTCTGCTTATTTCCCGTTGGCTACTGAATCTATGCACACGCTACGAAGGAAAAAAGTTATCTTAGTCTTTCAGCACTCGCCAGAGATGTGTAACATCTGACTTGGTTAACGAGCACATTCAAGTGTTCTCATGTTGCAAATACACTTATAGTACAAAACTCGGACACGAAATTTAAAATGCCGAGCGTGAAAAATATATATACGCAAATTGTGTTTTCAACTACATTTCTGGACGCGAATCACGCGTAGTTTACGCACCCGCCGCTGGAATTCGTTGCCGGAGCAGCTACGTCGACTATCGAATCATTCCATTTGCAGACCGAAATTTTAGACTGTATAATGAATCGGCTCCAATATAAGCGATAATGACCTAAAAAAATGCTAAACCCCGTCCATGGACCTGAGTTTCGAAGAATGAATTTGATTAAAATACTGCCCAAATTGTTACAATTCATTAAACATTTAATACTATAAAGTTTTACTTTGTCTATGTGAAATTTGGATCACGCATCCGCCACAGATGGCAAGACCTTGGTTTCACATTTCGGTTCCATGCGACTTCCGTTCCATTCACAAAATTACTCCTACAAAATGCCGTATAGGGGAGAGTCTTACTGTATTGACACCCTTGAGATTTTTTTTGTTGCGATAATTGAGGTAAGTTATTTAAATATCGCATTTCAGTACATTAATCTGTTACCTACCTTAACTAGTTCTGTATTTAAACATATATAATGTTTCTTGAATTATACTAGAAATCTTTTTTTTTTAATATAAAAAGGCTTTATTTTGTAGAGTGCAAAAAATTGTCGCGCAGTACCGACTAGCCATTATTTTAGAAGTTTCAAGGTCTTACGATTATTTCTTAAATTATAATAACACTGTCATGAACAATTGAGACCCCAGTCTCATCACAATTGTGTATTCTGTTGTCTGGTACTTTGTGTTTAGAAAGTATCTCGGAGTACTTACTAAAGAAACGATCTACTTAATGTTGATTAGATCCTAAAGCTCTCTGAATGCTGTGGACTTTGAAGTTCTCAAAGAAAGCTCGAGATAACGGGCCATAAAGTCATAATAAAACTGCTTACCAGCAGTTTTTGTATTACTTATTAAACTGGTGAGGCAACTTTAGATTCTCAGCTAAATCGAATGTTAATTTCATAAATTCTTACCTACTTAGATGCATGAATATGTCGTCCAGATCTTACATATAAAAACAAGGTTTTTTTTTTTCCATTTCACTATCAAAAGTCATTTGAATTGTGGCCATATGAGGGGTTAGATTCACTGTTTCACCCTATGTAATGGCTCTCAGTCTATCTCCTGACGTAGTTTTTGTAACAGAAAAAATCTCGGCTTCTTGACGTTGTGTCATTTTGTGCGAAACAGCTTATTGTATTGCCGATCTCATATCGTCCTCTTTCCGTTTTCCTTTCTTTCCTATTTCATTTTCAGCCATTTTCCTCTGAAAAAAAGCTTTCATGTGCTTATTTTGTTGATATATTTCTTGGTAGGTACTGGACGACAATTTAGTGGTCGGTACTGTACGAAAGCAACGTGATAACAATAATGCGAGCTGCATATTTATCGCAATTAATATCTTGAATTCAATACCATGTAATTATAATGATATATATAATGTATATACTTATGTAATAATACCTTATATTCAATAGATTAAGTAGATTCTAAAAAAATTACCCCAGAAAGGAGATACGCCTTCGTCAAAACCTTATCACGTGCGAAATGTAAACGGACACATTAACCGGGTCACGGTTCCACAACTCTGAACAAAGATGGTAGTCACCAAAGAGTATGAACTATGAAGGTAAAAGTTATTCACGAACGCCTGCAGAAAGTGCTGCTACCTAGTGTCAGAAATGAGAACTAGGAATGGTCGGTACTGTAATACGGTCGGTGATGTACGACCTTCCCCTACTGAGAGCTCAAATGTTACATATCAAAAATTCTTGATTTTTCGCACACGCCTACACGTAAAGACTGCATGACTTGGAACTTTACAGTGATCATGCCCAGCGATGTCATTGCGCATCCTTACATTTTCTTACGTACATTCACTGCGAATCAATCGTAATACCATCACGCTCGTGTAGTAAGGGTTACGGTTTGGTCCTAGCGCACAGATTTTGTTTTGCTGGCAAAAACAAGTAAACGATGGAAGTATTAATTGGGGCGGGTGGAGGGGCAAACAATTTAATAATTTCTGTTCATTATATTTTGTTCGTAACAAATGAGGATGGTACGCATAAAGGTCCTTTATACTGCACTATTTAATAAGCCAACTTGAATAATGCAGCCTTTTGTCTCTTCGTGGAGTTAATACACATTTACTAATTCCGAAATACGTATCGCATTTGAGAATAAAATTGTATTATAATGCAGCTTTGTAGTCTTTAGTTGCCGTAACTTATTTGCGGGAATATCTTTACGATTTTTAACAGCCATCCTTGACAAAAAAATTTAAATCCTGTTCGCAAAGGAGACAAAGCGATAATAACGCGAACAAATAGCAGTTACGTATATGTTTATTCTTTTTTCTTTATTGGAGCGGATATATTTTTGCAGATTACAACGTATGTAAAATCAACTATTACCCATGTCGGCTTCCCAGGATATTTTTAATTCTGTTGAACACGTATTTATTCAACAAACGAGGGACAGAGTGTGTGTGATTGTGTGTGTGTGTGAGAGAGAGAGAGATAGTAAAATGGGGCAGGGGAATGGCGTGGTAGTAATTGGATTCATAGGATGCGGCGTGCTTTAAACAGAGCCCAATTAACTACGTCCAGACGAGCGGCCTTCACTTACGTACTAATTAAAGGCAATTAATTTTGAAATTCTTGTTTGCATCATAACAGTATGGAAAAGAAAATCATTTTTTTTTTTTTAATTCTTTTGGTGGCAGGATGTAGGCGGAGTATCGATCACCTAAACTCTTAAAACCTGTGTTCCGCGCGGCTTTGTAGGTGTCGCTGTTTGGATAGATGTGCCTGACATAGAATAAGACGACAGTCCTTTTTTTCATGTAATTAGAACATAAGCTTGTCTGAATGTTCATTTGTGTGCGTCTCTATGCGAACCTACATTTTTTGAATAAAAACGTTCGCAATTTTATTAAGGTGCATTGTAAGGTCGAATCAGAACTAAACGTTGTTAAAAAGATTATTTTAAAGGGGAGATTGATTTAAAACATTTTTTTTTTACATACACTATCGCTGGGTTGGCCTGTGCGTATCTGTGTTGTCGGTGTGTTGTCCAAAGTTGTTTCTTATCTGTATTCCTGTTCTTGTTGCAACTACCTCGTGTTTTTCTGTGCTGTGATATTTTTTTCTGGCTAATTCCTTACACTGAATACACTGTGCGGTTTAATGTCGGTTGATTTTGGCTTGTTTTCTGCGTGTTTGCGTATTCATCTTTTGCGTCCGTTATTGTGGTTCCTCTAAGAGATACAGTGTAACCAGCAATGGCGTATGTCAAAAAAAAAAATTAAATTAAACGAACCACGCATGGCCCGAATGATACACAGAGCGCTCATAAATTTCATAGCTATAAATGAGCCCAGGAAGTGTTCAAAAATTGAGACACAACCCAAATATCTTTGCATTAAAATGTTAGTTAAATGTGAGCTACATATAGGCTGTTACACATAATAAAAAAAATGTTCACACCTTGTTAAAATGTATCCGCTTGTACTATGTTTGGTCAACTGCGTGGGCAGATACAGTGCCTTCCTCTAAGGCAACCCTGGTCTCATTCCAGGAAGGGTGAAACAAGGGTTGTTCGCTTGTAGGAAACGTGGTGTACGCCTGTTGGCTTCGTCAAGGTACTCCCGTATCCTCCCCCCTTTTAACGTCAACGCTCCATCCTCACATCATGACTCGATGAGTCGTTAAATATCAATTAATTATTTTTCCCATTTTATTCTATCAAAATAATTGGCTATAGAGACAAAAAAAATATTATTAATCCTGAAAGGTTACGAACCGTTTCTCAAATGTCATTCGTGAAGAAGCACTCAGCGGCTGACGCAAGGGCGGAGGTATGGGGGAGATATATCTACCCTTCCACCTTCCCGAAAAGTTGGGAAAAAAAGTGCAAAATATCGGTGAAAACACATTGCCATTTTGGATGAAAAGCCGCCTCGTCTACTTTTTTTTGTGTTGACCGATATGTCAGTTACTTAGTGTCAATAGTAATGTAAGTTTTTGTATATAATTGTTTTTTTTTTCTTTTTTTAATTCAACCACCCTCTTTTTTTTCATCACTGGAAACACTGGTCTGAGTTGAAGAGATTTTTTTTTTCAGCGTGACACTTTCTGCTAAAGTTTTGCATATTTGTTTGCAGGCAGTTAGTTACAAGTACCTCGTGTGGGGTGAGTAGTGAAGCAGATATAACTGTAGGAAAAAAATTATGCCTTAGTATACTCATTGTTGGCATAATAATGTCAAGGTTATAAAAATATCAAAATAATTTGTGTTCCTGAGATTCAATGTAAAATGTGTTTGATACTTAACATCACTGTGTCAAATGTAAAATAAACTAATATTTTGAATTAAGGCCTTTTGACGTATACCTAATTAGCCAATGACGGACTCATTCATTAATGACGAAAACAATATATTTCAATATTATTTATATTTAAATTAATAATAGTTGTGAATAGTTTATTTATTTAAAAAAATAAATTATGAAAAACACTTTGACCATCAGCGAAAATCGAAACACGTACGTTGCCACCCAGGCCACTGCGCCGTTGCCCAGTGTGTATAAACTGTGCTCACATTTTTAAAACTTTATTTTTTGTCGGAATTGGCTGGCCGGTGCGCTATATTAAGGGGTGAACACCCTAAAGTTATATGTACTACTAATACACCCAGTCTCATCCCGAAGTGAATTTCCCTAGTCGTGCCGTCCCCTTGTTAAATAAAGGACATTAGCCTATATAATTTAATGGCATGCCCGAAGTTTATGGTGGCTGGTTTTTACAATCAGTTTCCCCAGTAAAATCATTAGTGTTTAGTTTTTTTTGTGTGTGTGTGTTTAAACATCTTATCTCTCGATATACGGCATTTGGTAGGAGTAATTTCGTGGAAATGGAACGGAATTCGATGAACGTAAATGTGACACAAAGACGGCGCACCCACGTGTGGCAACATAAACCCATACATAGTCAATTTCGTGAAGATTAGGGTACATACCAAACGCATTTTTGTGCAAAATGACACTTTATTTGTTAAATTAAAATTGTCATAGTAAAAGTAATCCCAAGTTTTAAAATATGTTAGAAATCTAACATTACAAATATTGTAATACATATGTATATTCTTGAAACCCAACAGGTTCGGTAGCACAGTGGTAGCAAGCACGCTTGTAAAGCTCTAGGGCAAATTTCTGACATGGTACAAAAGTAGTATAGGAATGGGGCTTCTGGCACTGGCTTCTGGCTGTGGAGCTGTGTCCTTTCCGCCATCTTGGATTTTGACGTCACGGCGGCCATCTTGGATGCAACGTAACGGGACACAGCGTAACGGGACATAACGTAACGGGACAAGTAGATCACGGCAGCCATCTTGGATCCGCCATTTTGGATGACGTCATTTTGTTTTCTCGAACATTCCACCATTTTGTTTTCCGCCATTTTGAATGATGACGTCACCGTTGCAATTTCCGTTACGTCCGCCATCTTTAACTTTTTTATTTATTATCCGATTTTAATGAATTTTTTTTAAAAATTATAAAAAAATTTAAATAATATAATTTTAATAAAATATTTATAAAAATTGAACTTTTTAGACACGGAGCTCGGAGTCCTCGGTTCGAACCCGACGAGGTCAAAAAATTAAAAATGGCGACCGATCCTTCCCCCTGTGGTGGCTGCTGACAGACTGCCCCCCACCACTTTTTTCAAAGCATATATATCGACAGTGAGCATGACGTCATGTCCGCCATCTTGTCTTCGATGTTGGAAACCATCATCATTGTATCGGCGGCGAGAGTGCGCGCTGACGCCTAGTTAGTTTGATTCTTACCCGCTAGAGTGCAGTAATCATTTATTACTGTGACACCCGCCATCTTGAAATTTGGCCGCCATCTTGAACATCCGTAATTTTAATGCTAGAGATTCGGGGAAAAGTTCAAAATCCATTAAATAAATTTGTAATCTATATACTGATTGATTAGATCGACTAAGGTCCTTGGTTTGATCCCTGGCCGATACAAAACAACTTTAATTTAAAAAATACCACAAAAGTGACAGGATTGAGAAAATAAAAAACACCGCAAGTACTTTTAAATACTTTTATTACATAAATTCAATACACTACTACAAGTACAAAAAATAATACACAGACATAGAACTAAAGTCTTGTGGATTTCTCGATTCAAACAGTCTTCTTATTGTATGGACTAAGTCCTTTACATGTTCGTAAATGTCTATTCAGTCTATCAGGTCGACATATTGGTACACTACAATTTTCACACAAAACCGAATTATCGACTTCATTAAAAGGACAGTGATATATTTCATGTTGTTTAGCACTTCGAATAGTTGTAAATGTTTTGTTACAAAATATACAGCTTGATTCTGATGAATGTACAGCCAGTCTATTACAATTCCTGAGGTGTCGTTTTAATCTTCCATAGTGTATAAACTTGCTTAAACACCTGTTGCACTGATATTTAATACGTTCAGAGTTATTATTACAATTGTGTATTACATAATCACGTAATTTCAAGTTTTTGATCTTCTCACAGTACGTACAGTTGGGCGATGGAACACCGTTGGATGCTCCTTCCTTTATCAATGACACTGGAACTGTTGTCAACCATTGTAACACTGCTGTCATGTTAACTTCGGAAGCCTTTGAGTTCTGCTCTGCAGAAGATGTTGCACGCGACGAAATCTCCTGCTGTGCTGAGAGAGCAGGTGTAGCTGTAGACGACGTAGTCATCGTGGTCTGCACTGATGATGGTAGACCTTCGATCCAGGTCGGTGTTGATACTGGTAAAGACGCCATCGAGGTCTCAAGAACAGCTAGTTTTTGGTCTATTATTCAAGTCTAACTACCCGATGCGTTCATCACCGCAGCCAGAGACGGACTAAAGTTCATATCACCAGGGTCTCACTTATATGTTCTCATCAGCTGGTACAACACATGAGTCAAAACAATAACCATGTTCATTATACTTGCACTTAACTGTCTCGGAGCATTTTATATAATGACGATGTAAGCTGTCGAGGCGTGAAATTAGTTTATTACACTTATTGCACTGAAATTGTATTGGTTTCAGTAAATTATTCGGACAACTGCTTCTTTCATGTCTGCGAGCGCTTGAAGTGCTAGTAAATGATGCGCCACAGTATTTGCACTGATGCGAAGTACGCTCTTCATTAATTGAAGTCTCCTCTGCAGTCGGTATCGGGATCTCCGCGACTGTCGACACCGCAGCCACTGAGCTCTCCGGTGTCGTGGTCTCCTCTGCATCTGGTATCGGAATCTCCGACTCCATCATCATTGCTGTCATCGAGGTCCCCGCTGCTGACGGTAAACAGTCTATCCCGGTCGACATAACTAAATCTCACGAAATTGACTGAAGAGAGCAGGTCCGTACTGCACCGCGGCCAGAGGTATACTGAGGGTCCACTCGTCTGAACTTCGCTTATATACCCGCGGTCTACTGGAATACTACATTAGTCAAAATATTGTCTGTAATTAAAATTAATTTTTATTAGGTAGCTAAAAATTGTAGAAATAAAAAACAAACACAAGTTCAGGTTTTACACATTTATTTATAAAAAAATTACACAAATGCATGTTAGGTTAAGGAATTAAGCATTTTCGCAAGCAAAATCTTTAATGCCGCACGAACTGCCTCTTCGACTCCGGATCCAACTGGTTCGCAGGTCACGGGATCAGGAACACAGGTTTCCAGCTGGTCATCTTCTGCGATGTCGTCATCTCGAGCAAGACATGGTCTATGGCGTCTGTGACCACGTCTGCGCCTTGGCTCTACTGCAGTGCTAGTTGGGACAGATTCACTGCCTGAACTTCGACGACGAGACGAACGTCGTTTGGACGTCTGCGTAGAAGCATCACAGGTAGCAACAGGTTGCAACACGCTCATGTTTGGTGTTGCACGTGCAGACGAGGCGACTACCTCATCGATGCTAGCAGGAAGGATTGTGTGCGGTCTCATGTGATAGACGGCACAGTTTCCAGGTTCGAAACAGTCTAATAGCTGCTGGGTTGGTTCGTAGGACACAGGAAAGTGAGCAAACCGCCAATGCTGAGCACCTCCATCACAGGTTTCAGTATATGTACGTAGATACCCGGAATCCCAGTAGCTGTACTCGACACTGCTGAAGCTAGGTCTTGCGCTCACGTACACGTTAGCAGGATGAAACGTAAACATCTTCTTGCAGGTCGAACGTCAACTGAAGGCATGTACGTAGGTACGACATTTATATATGCAGACTCCTACTAACACTGTGTGTGCCATTTCTGCATTAACTGTGAGTTTGTACAGGCACAGACACGTTCAAACTTGTCACGTGGCTGCACGTCGTATATTGCACTAAGCTTGCGCAGGGAAGGACAGCCGTAGTCGGTCTGTAAGTCTACAATTTCAACTGCTCCGTCGTCACACAACTTGCTCAGCCATTTTTTCTGTTCAGGTCCGGCAACGTATATTGTTTCGTTTTGAACTAGTAAATCTTGAAGTGTGTTTTTCACTTGGTGGTATGGGATTTTTCCTTCGTCCCACTCTAGTCCGTGATAATATTTGCATAGCCATTCGTTCGAACGTTTACTTTTTTCGTCTAGTAGTTTCCAAGGATACGGAGGTCGGAAGCTGCGGGTTCGAGTCTTGTCTCCGGAGGTGACGGCAATTTCTTTGAGAACAAAGCCGTTTTGACTCTGGAAACCTTGCAGGTTGCAGTACATCTTGTCGCTAGCAATGCTCGATCGTAACTGAATTATTATCGCAAACGAAACAGTATTTAAGTCAGAATTTTCACAAGTTTGTCTCGACAATTGTATGATGCAAGCCGATCGTGAAGTATCTGACAAAAAGCATAGGTGTTTGGTGGAATATTTCCGCTAGTCGATATCTCGATCCTACAGTCGATGATGTTTGAATTTAATCGATCATCCTGTTTGGAAACGTCAAACACCATTAACGGAGCCTTGTTCTTGAAACTGTCGGGACTCAGTATCGGTGACTGTCTCCGCCCATAGTAAGCTTGCTGAAACTTGGCATACATTTGATATGCGAGAAGAAATCTTCCACTTTCAAAGTCCATGTTCATATCAACGTACGGATAACTTTCGCTGTTTAAAAATATTTTTACATTACGTAATTGACAGTTATCGAATAAGGAACGACTTACTCCTGCATTGAGCTGTCTTCCGGTCTGAAGCCCGACGATGATGTATCTTGGTTTTTCCGTAGCGAAGCTGGACTTTACTATCCAATTGATACGCTGACTATGAGGCAAGCCAGGATAAGTTTCCAGGCTCCAGGATCGGAATGGCACATCGAAGTTCTTGCCATTTTCTATCTTCTTCAACATCTTGACTCGTTCAACGGTGCTCACTTGGATGTGGGGCAGCATCCACTCGATAGACTGTAGTGTTAGCGAAACATCTTGAGGGTTTTCTGCAGCGACGACAATTGCATTAATGTGCGTGTTGGCTAGAAGCAGTACGAGCTCTTGTTTCGAATTAATGATTATATGTCTGTAGTCCTCAGCGAATCCAAGAAGCATGGACAGAGGAACACAAACTTCGAACTTTCCTTCGGCATAAACCGGAAGCTTATATTCATCCTCGAGAGCCCAACCGGCCATCTTTGCAGCAGTCAGTTCATTTGGCGTGAGCGAAAGGTAATTTTTCATAGCAGATGTTATGCCTACATCTCTTGTCTGGTCTACCTCGACGCCATTGAGTACATAAGTAATGCGCTCGATGAGGTGAAGAATACCATTGCAGGATATTGTCGTCGTTGTCGGATGCGTACCATCCGCTTTTGTAAGCATGCCTCTTATGCGTAGAAATGACTGTGAAGGTAAAGTACAAATATCTTGGTGCTGTACAGCAATGCGTACTTCCGATGGAAGTGCGTACGGTCCGAGCAGGAAAGGCTGGTACTCGTGCAATTCCATTTTCGTAATGCTGTCATCAAAAATGACCGGATCTTCCACGTTGAGGATTTCGTCTTCCATATTTATTCGGCACTTGTCCAATACTAAGAAGATACTTTATGTTGTCAGGTGTTAATGCACCGATGTCTGGTAGAGAACTGTTCTTATTCACGTCAATACGACATCTTTTATAACTGTTCGGTGTTACGAACTTTATGCCCATCGCTTCAAGTGCAGCCGTAATGTAATTTCTTCGTCTTGAAAATTCACCAATCGTCCTCGCTGGTCAACGATTCTGACGACGACTTCGTGTGCGCACTTCACGACGACTGGAACGTAAATGATACTTTGCGGTACTTCGACCAGTTTATATCCTGGCGGGACCATCGGCGAAAATTCGTGCAGCATGTTGCTTAGTCTTCCGTTGAGATACGTTCCACTTGCCAAATTACAGTTTATTCTTATGACATTCACAGGCAAAATGTTTACTGCGCGCGTAGATTCGTACGTTCTTCCTGCATCATACACCTTTGATTCAAATCCTAACATCGAACCTATGGTCTCAGGTTTCGTAAAGTCGACAATTTCACTGCATGTTAGAATGCTTTTTTGAGTGTTTGGATTTCCACGCAGTTGAAAGTCTACATCCTGTGGTAACATATCCCTGATGTAATTTGCAATGTCGTCAATTTCGTAAGATCCAACAGGTAACTGTATTTCATGAGCGGTCCCATCGCTTTTCAGGAAGCAGATCTTGCAGTTTTCTTCGTCGATATTCGGTATGGCATTATACGTTTGAAAATCTACGAGTCCGATACACCATTCTCCGTCTAAATCCAGAGGCGGGAAATGAACCGCCCGCAGCTCAGATGCGTGACCTGTCAAGGTAAGTGTTATCGACATGACTAATAAATTATCATCACTGCACAACCTTTAAGTAGCAATTTTTATTTGTCAGCTAAATTATTTTTTTAGTTAAAAAGCGAAGACACAAGTGTCCGCAGTTTGTTTGATTAGGCCTCTGTTCCGTTTCGTAATTGTAGAACAGTGTAGTGGCCTGGCCCAGGTACCGCCTAAGTTCAGGCGGAGGTCTCAAATTACCGAAACTGTCGTAGTAAGTAGCTTTTTTTCCAGACTTTATATACGCTACCCAGTGCGTGCCGCGACCTGCAGTCGTGTCTAAATTAATTATGGCGCGTTCGTTGGTTTTTGGTTTGCTGGGTAAAGTGTCTCGCATAAACACGCCGCAGAAATTTGGTATTTTCAATTTGCGTGCGTACTTTATTAAATCTACGTTGGTGAGCGGTCGTTTCGGCAGAGAACTTAGGATTTTCGTTTCTTTTTCATGCCTCGACCTGATTTGTGAGGACGTAAGTACAGTCCTGCGCCGTTTTTTTTACCCATGGCAATGGCTTCCATGCTTGCATTATGTCGCTGTGCTTCTTTTAACTGCTTTCGCTCATTCTTCGAAGTGTTGACTGCCCGCACTATACCGCTCGTTGCACCGATGAGGCCGCCGAGAGCACCCAATGCAGGCAAAAGCAAAGGAAGAAATCCTCCTATAATCTTCTTGTCGAGAGTCTGTAATTTTTGCTTGGCTTTTTGTATGCCTGCTCCAGTCTTGCGTTTGGTCTTGCGTGAGTTAGTCTTTGACTTGATAGAGCTGGCTTGACGAGCACCCAGTCCAAATTTCGTCTTTGCCTTCATGATTTTAGATACGCCCCAGGCCGCGATTTTTTCTCCTAGACCCGCGTG